>NW_024412395.1:76483715-76537189 GCF_014898765.1 Herpailurus yagouaroundi | reverse complement strand
TTTTTTTTCTTTTTTTTTTTTAGGACTAGATTTCTTAATGCCGCTTACCCATTTAACCCATTACCCCTCCAGCAACCCTCTGTTTGTTCTCTATATTATTTTCTCTTATGTTTTGTTCCCCTGTTTTTCTATTATTTTTGCTTCCCTTCCCTTATGTTAATCTGTTTTGTATCTTAAATTCCTCATATGAGTGAAGTCATACGATACTTGTTTTTCTCTAATTTCGCTTAGCATAGTACTCTCTAGTTCTATCCATGTAGTTGCTAATGGCGAGGTTTCCTTCTTTTTGATTACCAAGTAATACTCCATTTGTGTGTGTGTGTGTGTGTGTGTGTGTGTGTGTGTGTGTGTGTGTGTATAGACACACACACACACATCACATCTTTATCCATTCATCCATCGATGGTCACTTGGGCTCTTTCTGTACTTTGGCTATTGTCAATGGCGCTGCTATAAACGTTGGGGTGCAATGACCCTTCAAAACAGCACTCCTGTGTCCCTTGGATGAATACCTAGTAGTGCAATTGCTGGGTCATAGAGTACTATTTTTAGTTTTTTGAGGAACCTCCATACTGTTTTCCAGAGTGGCTACACCAGTTTGCATTTCCATGTGTCTTGTTAGTTCTTTATAAGATTAGCTGTGGCAGGTTAAGACTTCATAGTACATCTGCTATATTTTTATAAAGAATTTTTAGTGATGGGGAGAGTGCTTAACATATAGTAGATGAAAGAAGCAGTATAGAATTGTATGTACAGAGTAATATCAACCGTATGGAGAAATGAAAAGTGGCTCAAGATGCATAAAGTGGTTGTCTCTGGGTTGTGATAGTATGCATGGTTAAAAAAATACTTTTGTTTTCTTACTCCTCAGTGGTTACCATGCTTTTGTAATCATTGGGAAAGAAAAAATGAAAGAGAATAAAGACGAAATGAAAATTAAAACTCTTAAGTGGGTCTGCATTTTAAGAATATCCTTTTTTTGAACTTGATCCATTTCAATATTAGATCTTTGAGAATACACTAATTTTTTGACAGTGGTTAAAATTTTATATTTATTTACTTTTTTTCTTTAAAGATACTCCTGGGCATGGAAGCGGATGGGCTGAGACTCCTCGAACAGATCGAGGTGGAGATTCAATTGGTGAAACACCAACTCCTGGAGCCAGTAAAAGAAAGTCACGTTGGGATGAAACACCAGCTAGTCAGATGGGTGGAAGCACTCCTGTTCTGACACCTGGAAAGACACCAATTGGCACACCAGCCATGAACATGGCTACCCCTACTCCAGGTAGAAACTTTCCCATTGGAAATACTTTTTACCGGAAATATTTTGAATGTTTTTCTCTGAGGTATTCTGTATGTTATTAATGTTTATTTTTAGCAAGAATGACCAGATATAAAAAGAAGTCTTGATTTGAGTTGATAATATAAAGCAATTATGAGAGTAACTGTCTTATATCCCAAGGACCTATGTAATGATAAAGACTTAACGCTATAGATTGTTACAGAAATTTGCTTTTTTTGGTAGGTCACATAATGAGTATGACTCCCGAACAGCTTCAAGCTTGGAGGTGGGAAAGAGAAATTGATGAGAGAAACCGTCCACTTTCTGATGAAGAATTAGATGCCATGTTTCCAGAAGGATATAAGGTAATGTGGTATTTATAATGTGAATTTTCTTTAAGTGTTCTTTGAAAAAATTAATTGGTCAGGTTTACATTGGCTTTGCCCAGATTTACTACTGTTAATTCTTTTAGCTATTTCCAAAAAGTAATAGCGTTGAAAAACTGAATGATACAAAGCTTTTATTGCTTTTGGAAAGTGAGAAATTTCAAGGACTTCTAGGACCATACTTTGAGAACTTGCTGCCTTTGGGATATGGAATAGCTTGTTGCTTCAGTTCATCATAGTCTCAGGATTAAGCTCACATTAGATCATGGTTATTTTACTTTGTGTTTCACAAGATTTTGTGTATTTAAATTCATGGATTGCAAATGAACACAAAGAATATTGTTTTTACTGTATCAAGTTAAAGTTTAGTTTGAGTTATAAAATGTACCTGGCATTCAGGGACCATTTGCTGGTCTAAAGGTAGTCTGTGGTCATATAGCTGGAACTAGATTCCGATGGCCTCTACAGAGCCTTACATTGCTGGTGCCCATTGCTTTTAAGAGTTTGTATATGTATGTTTTTCCCCCTTGTTAGTTTTGTATTAGAGTGTTTCAAGTGTTCATGAATTTCTGCTTTAAACTTGTTGTAGCCTCCACATAATGCTGTGGGTATAGACATTTCTGCAACTTACTGTTGACTTCCTGAATGTCTTCTCAGTTACAGTCATTGATTACCTTAATATCCATAGGAGATAAAAATCTTTCTTAGTGAATCTTAAGTGAATTTCTTGGTTTAATCAATGGTGTATTTTATAGGATCTTGGTAAATCTTTTGGTTTTAGTTTTTTGTTTGTTTTATTTTAGAGAGCACGAGCAGGGGAGAGGGGCAGAGGGAGAGAGAGACTCTTAAGCAGGCTCTGCACTGAGTGGACCAACACGGGGCTCAATCCCATGACGAGATCATGACCTGAGTTGAAATCAGGAGACGCTCAACTGACTGAGCTACTCAGGCACCCCAGATTTAGTTTTTATACATTTTGTCAAGCAACTTAAATACTAAGATTCTTGCTTTTACGGTGCAGAGATTTGTATGAATCTAAATTTTAACTTTATTAAAATTAACCCTTTATATATTATGTGCACTTTGTGAACTTATTTCCATTTATGACATGTCGGCTCACCAACATGTTTATATAGATTAATGTTTGAGAGTGATCAGAATTTTATAAGCCTGCTTCATGTATCTACTCATTTCCCCACATTACTAATATTCTTAATGTGCTTTTTAATCAGCAAATGAGAAATGTTTGTCATACAGATTTAAAAAAAAAATTTTTAATGTTTATTCCTTTTGAGAGAAAGAACAAGAATGAGGCGGGGAGGGGTAAAGAGGGAGGGAGACACAGAATCTGAAGCAGGCTCCAGGTTCTAAGTTGGTCAGTACAGACCCTGATGCGGTGCTCAAACTCATGCACTGTGAGATCATGTGACCTGAACTGAAGTTGGATGCTTAACCGACTGAGCCACCCAGGTGTCCCTGTTACACAGATTTTAAATGATAGAACAAGCAGGAAGCTTCTTAGCTAATAAACTGTTAAGATATTTTAAATACAAATATTATTGTGTTATTTTATAAAGTCAAGAAAATCCTAAACTGTCTTTTAACTGTATTAGGTACTTCCCCCTCCAGCTGGTTATGTTCCTATTCGAACTCCAGCTCGAAAGCTGACAGCAACTCCAACGCCTTTGGGTGGTATGACTGGTTTCCACATGCAAACTGAAGATAGAACAATGAAAAGTGTTAATGACCAACCATCTGGGAATCTGCCATTTTTAAAACCTGATGATATTCAGTACTTTGATAAACTTTTGGTAAGTGATAATAGCAGAACTGAAATACCATTTTTTATTTAGGACTTAGAAATCACAGTATCTTAATCTAACTGCATTTTCTTTTTTTTTTTTTTTTGCTGTTAGGTTGATGTTGATGAATCAACACTTAGTCCAGAAGAGCAAAAAGAGAGAAAAATAATGAAGCTTCTTTTAAAAATTAAGAATGGAACACCTCCAATGAGAAAGGTAAGTACTAGTTCATTACATCGTCATGTTCACTATAGTTTTATGTTTAGAAATTTATAATTAATCTCTTCATCTTTACCATGGGCATAGTGTAAGGGAAAGAAAGGTGTAGTATGAAGGATTTAATTTTTTTAATCAAACAGCTTTATGCTAATACAGATGCTGAAAAATGAGATTCTCCTTTTTGTTCTCCGGGCCTTTTTATAAATTTTTTTTTTAAGTTTATTTATTTTGAGAGATGCAGAGATCTGCAAGAGCGCTAGCCAGGGAGGGGCAAAGAGAAAGGGAGAGAGAATTTCAAGCAGGCTCCATCTTAGAAACTGTGAGATCATGACCTGAAGCAAAATCAAGAGTCAGATGTGACTGAGCCACTCAGACGCCCCTCTAACTTCAGAGTAATTTGATGGGAATGCACTTATGCTAATGTGTAAGATGTCTGTGAAGTTTATACTAAAAATATTAAGGTAAAGAAAATCATGGAGTAATTAGTTCTTTCAGAATGCTTAATTATAAGGGAATATACCTTCTACTCTTTTTTTCCCCCCCCAGGCTGCATTGCGTCAGATTACTGATAAAGCTCGTGAATTTGGAGCTGGTCCTTTGTTTAATCAGATTCTTCCTCTACTGATGTCTCCTACACTTGAGGATCAAGAGCGTCATTTACTTGTGAAAGTTATTGATCGAATATTATACAAACTTGATGACTTAGTTCGACCATATGTGCACAAGGTGTGTTGTTCTAATTAGTGTTTCTAATAGTTGGATAATTTTTAATATAAAAACAATTAATGGATTTCTTAAGTTACTTATTATTTGTGAAATTTAAAAAATTCTTAAAAGGTAATAGCTGATGCATGCATTCACAACAAAAAAGGGAAATTTCACCCCCCTGTAAGACACTCCACAGAGTTAACCAATATTATATTTATATGTCCTCTTAGACCTTTTTCTTTGCACAAGTATATATCACACGTATACAAATGTATGTGTGTAGATATTGAAGGAACTTTTTGTCATCTTGACTAAAATGGTTTCATATTATTCATACTTTTTCATTTACTTTTATTGGTATTATGTTAGGGTAAGAAAAGATACATGTCTGTAGCATGCCATTTGGTGTTAAGGACCCATCTTTTTGCTGGTGGTAATAATGGCTTAGAATTGTTAAGTGAAGATCAGTGTAGTTTTTTTTTTTATGAATTTTTTTCAAATTTTTTAATGTTTGGTTTTGAGAGAGAGAGAGAAAGAGTAAGTGGGGGAGGGCAAAGAGAGAGGGAGACACAGAATATGAAGCAGGTTCCAGGCCCTGAGCTGTCAGCACAGAGCCCGATGTGGGGCTTGAACCCACGAGACATGAGATCATGACCTGAGCCAAAGTCGGATGCTTAACTGACTGAGCCACCCAGGTGCTCCAGAAGTTGTTATTTTTTTAAATATTGAATATTTGTTACTCTGTGATGAACAGTTCTCCCCAGTTTTTATATGGGGTTTGAAATTATGTAATTAAAATTTTTAATTGTCCCTTGTTACAAAGTCCCGGTAATTATAAATTTCCTAGCAAAATATGTTTTGTATGCTTGTGTGTATAAATTACATAAATGACCTATAATAAAATTTTTTCAATATGTATTTAATTTTCTTACACGAGTATGGCATTAGTAATTGGTGTGAAAGTGTAGCTCTTTTTCGTTTTCAGATCCTTGTGGTCATTGAACCATTGCTAATTGATGAAGATTACTATGCTAGAGTGGAAGGTCGAGAGATTATTTCTAATTTGGCAAAGGTAATTTACATTATATTTCTAGAGAAGAAAGTTTTGTATCCATTGATGGGATTATTTGATTATAGAAGGAAAGCGTTGAGGGTTAATGTTATCAGCTGATGAGTGTCCTTCTTGACTTTTTAGGCTGCTGGTCTGGCTACTATGATCTCTACCATGAGACCTGATATAGATAACATGGATGAGTATGTTCGTAACACAACAGCTAGAGCTTTTGCTGTTGTAGCCTCTGCCCTGGGCATTCCTTCATTGTTGCCCTTCTTAAAAGCTGTGTGTAAAAGTAAGAAGTCCTGGCAAGCGAGACACACTGGTATTAAGATTGTACAGCAGATAGCTATTCTTATGGGCTGTGCCATCTTGCCACATCTCAGAAGTTTAGTTGAAATCATTGAGCATGGTAAGTTGTGATATAACTTCATTTCTTTAAAAATTATTTTTACTTATTAAAAAAGTTTTTTTTTTTTTAATTTTTTTTTTTTTTCAACGTTTATTTATTTTTGGGACAGAGAGAGACAGAGCATGAACGGGGGAGGAGCAGAGAGAGAGGGAGACACAGAATCGGAAACAGGCTCCAGGCTCTGAGCCATCAGCCCAGAGCCTGACGCGGGGCTCGAACTCACGGACCGCGAGATCGTGACCTGGCTGAAGTTGGACGCTTAACCGACTGCGCCACCCAGGCGCCCCTAAAAAAGTTTTTTTTTTAATGTTTATATTTGAGAGAGAGAGAGAGACTGAGTTTGAGCAGGGGAGGGGCAGAGAGACGGAGACAGAATCTGAAACAGGTTCCAGACTCTGAGCTGCCAGCATAGAGCCCGATGCAGGGCTTGAACTCAAGATGAGCAGTGAGGTCATAACCTGAGCCAAAGTCAGATGCTTAACCGACTGAACCACCCAGGCGCCCCATTACTTCATCTTTTGTAAAATAGGTGTCCTGAAATTTGGGCTACTGATTTAGAGAGATAAATGGAAGGGTTCTACCTACAAAAACCCCACATAATTTGTGATGGGGTTTATTACGTTATCTGCTAATAGGCTTTGGTTCATATTGGCTTTTGTCTGATTTTGTCTAGTATGAACAGATTCTTCATTTTGACTAAATAATGAGCTTGTGAAAATTAAGTAATGTTGTCACTTAGTTACAAACTGTGTTTGTTTTTTTCTAGGTCTTGTGGATGAGCAACAGAAAGTTCGGACCATTAGTGCTTTGGCCATTGCTGCCTTGGCTGAAGCAGCAACTCCTTATGGTATCGAATCTTTTGATTCTGTGTTAAAGCCTCTATGGAAGGGTATCCGTCAACACAGAGGAAAGGTAGGTTTGGTTCACCAGATAGATTTTATATTTCTTTTCATTTCCACTCATTGAAGTTAAGGCAATTAAATCTAACTTACTAAGTATACATATTTTTTTTACTTTAAAATAGGGTCTGGCTGCTTTCTTAAAGGCTATTGGCTATCTTATTCCTCTTATGGATGCAGAATATGCAAACTACTATACTAGAGAAGTGATGTTAATCCTTATTCGAGAATTTCAGTCACCTGATGAAGAAATGAAGAAAATTGTGCTGAAGGTAAGTATTCCAAATTGTTGTCACGGATTGATTCACGTAAATTGGGTGTGTTTCATGGTTCAGAGAATGTTAAAGCCCAAAACTATTTAACTATTGTTAAACCAAGACTGTATTTACTATTGTTTTTTAACCTTTTAGGTGGTAAAGCAGTGTTGTGGAACAGATGGTGTAGAAGCAAACTACATTAAAACAGAGATTCTTCCTCCTTTTTTTAAACACTTCTGGCAACACAGAATGGCTTTGGATAGAAGAAATTACCGACAGGTAAACTTTCATTGTAAAAAATATTTTATCTTTTTTTTTTTTTTGACAGTGAGCATGAGTTGGGGAGGGGCAGAGGAAAAGGAAGAGAGAATCTTAAGCAGGTTCCACACCCAGCGCAGAGCCCACCATGGGGTTTAAGGGGCTCTATCTCAGGAACGTGAGGTCATGACCTGAGCCAAAATCAAGAGTCAGACACTTAACTGAGCCACTCAGGCCCCCCGTAAAACATATTTTCAAAGGGTGCCTGGCTGGCTCAGTTGGTAGAGCATATGACTCTTGATCTCAGGGTTGTGAGTTGAAGCTTCATATTGGTCATGGAACCTACTGAAGAAAATATTTTTAAATAATGTTTTCAACTAATTCTTTAGTTAATTTGAATGAATATTAAACATTGTTTTTGCCCTGGTCTCAAAATATGTGCTTGATTATAAAAGGAGATGTATTTAGTCAGCTAATTAACTTCCATTTTGATTTTGCATTCTAGGATAAATACTCAACTATGAATTAATGTCTTTGTCTAGTTAAAAGAAGTACTTAATCTGGGCTAGGTGAAACATGAGTACAATCTTACCTTAAATCATTTTGACTTACTCTCATGTTTATGTTTTTTGGGTTACCTTTCTCTTAAAAGTTTTTGAAACCGGAATTAACTGTTCTCAGCCTACTTGCTGGCTTGGATAATACCTAAAAGGTTTCTTTCCTCCTGTCTTTAGTTAGTTGATACTACTGTGGAATTGGCAAACAAAGTAGGTGCAGCAGAAATTATTTCCAGGATTGTGGATGATCTGAAGGATGAAGCTGAACAGTACAGAAAAATGGTGATGGAGACAATTGAGAAAATTATGGGCAACTTGGGAGCAGCAGATATTGATCATAAACTTGAAGAACAGTTGATTGATGGTATTCTTTATGCTTTCCAAGAACAGACTACAGAGGTAATGATACAGATTATTACAACAAATTGCTGCTGACCTTTATATTTGTAAAACACATTACTTTTCAACCAAATAATTATCACTGAAAAGTAATTTGAAATTTTAAAAGTGCTCATGTTCTCATTTCAGTTGTCTATGATTTAAATTTTTTAGATTTGATTTTGTTAAATTAATCTTAGTATATTTAAAATTTGTTTTAATGTTTTGTTTTTTTGAGAGAGAGAGAGAGAGAGAAAGTACAAGTAGAGAAGGGGCAGAGAGAGAGGGAGACACAGAATCTGAAGCAGGCTCCAGGCTCTGAGTTATCAGCACAGAGCCCAACACAGGGCCTGATCCCACGAACCATGAGGTCACGACCTGAACTGAAGTCGGACGCTGAACCGACTGAGCCACCCAGACACCTCTGAATATTAGTATATTTAAACTATTCGGGCACAAACTGAATTGTAGTCTCAATGAATGTAGTTTTTAAATTTAACGTTGCTTTTCTTTTTTTAGGACTCTGTAATGTTGAATGGCTTTGGCACAGTGGTCAATGCTCTTGGCAAACGAGTCAAACCTTACTTGCCTCAGATCTGTGGTACAGTTTTGTGGCGTTTAAATAACAAATCAGCAAAAGTTAGGCAACAGGCAGCTGACTTGATTTCTCGAACTGCTGTTGTCATGAAGACTTGTCAAGAGGTAAACTTTTCTATCAGATTGTTATTTTCCCACCAAATAGTTCCATGTGAATAGTAACATTTTAACTTTTTTTTTTTTTTTTAATTATTACAGGAAAAATTGATGGGGCACTTGGGTGTTGTTTTGTATGAGTATTTGGGTGAAGAATACCCTGAAGTATTGGGCAGCATTCTTGGAGCATTGAAGGCCATTGTAAATGTAATAGGTATGGAATTTGCTGGTCATGAAAGAATTTTTTTATTTTGTTTTTTTAAGTTTCTTTTTTTGAAAGTAAGATACAGAATCACATTTAGGAATTGAGTAATGATTTCTGATACATGGTTTTAAGCACTTCAGAATCATAGTTAAGTCAGGATGTCATGAAAGTTGTTTCCTAAAACTCATTTATATTGTACTTTAAACAGAGAAAAGAGGGCAAGTTTAGGACCTGTAAAGAGAGGTGAGAATAGTTACCAACTCAAAAAACTTTGAAGTCATGGAATAGAGAATCCTAATAAAAACAGTGTCTCACCTGAATGAAACGTATTTGAAGGGTGTGAGGAAACAATGCTGAAGTTTTAGTTTTAGGAGACGAAACATTATATATTTCTTTACCCTTGAATTAATAAATGATTATGGCAGGTTTTTCTGTTTGCTGTCATGTTTCAGGAACATAACCAGAGAGAAAAGTGGATTTATCA
The DNA here is from genome assembly GCF_014898765.1 of Herpailurus yagouaroundi. Lineage (NCBI taxonomy): Eukaryota > Metazoa > Chordata > Mammalia > Carnivora > Felidae > Herpailurus > Herpailurus yagouaroundi. Next base: position 76,527,592 of record NW_024412395.1, on the reverse strand, counting down.
AGTTGTTGTCTCATTTTTATTTATATCCAATTCTTTATCCATTCAGTTTTCTAACCCAAAGCAAAACACAAGTACATTACAAATGTCCCCTTGGGTATGGAGAGCAAAGCTTTCATTATTTAAGAAAATTATGATGTAGCAAACAAATGGTCTCTTCTCTTTAATGTTTACTGTAGTTGAACATGACTTCTGCAAAAGTAACTTCTGTATGGTTAAGAAGAGCCAAAATAACCTAGCAGGAGGTCAGAATAGCTGACTGATAGCCACTGTTTTTCTCATTTTAGTAAGGGGTTTTTATGCAGTATAGGAGATCTTTGAACCATTGCATTGACATGTAATCCCCAATTTAGCCCTGTCTTCTATACCTGAAGATAGCTACTTGCCAAAAATCAGTTACTTGGCCACTTAAGGGACTCTGGTTTGCAGGGAGTTGTAAACCATATTGTTGGTCAGGGAAACATGGGAAAAGCAATGGAGAGAGAATCAGAACAAGCAGTTCTAGTTAGAGCAAGAGCCCCTGCCAGCTGCCTCCTTTTTTCTCTCTTCATAGGTGTAAATACCATCCAAGTATGCCCTGCATTGCAGGGAGACTGGAGATCTGTTTGTTTTGCAGTTAAAGGGTAAGGGGGCCCTTTCTGGAAAATTTTGCTTTAATTTACATGTCTGCCTCTGGCTTATATTGTTGTGTATGGCCGGAACATAAACTGTCCCCATATTTAAATATGAGTGTACAAATACATTTCAGAACCAAATAAAACTCTTCTGTTGTTGAGTATCCATCATTTTTTAAATCACTTCACTAATTTCTTTTCATTTCTATGCATAATCAGAAGTTGTTAATAAAAAGTTAAAAACAATTCTGAGTCTGGTCAGAATATGGGGCTTTTTCTTTCCATAGGCAGCTGTAAGTTTATATTTATGCCTAGTCATCTATATTACGTTGCTAAGTAAAAGGTAAAATGAACAAGTTATAGTTCAAATGTTTATTGATAGTGTGTTGACTTCTATTAAATAGGTATGCATAAGATGACCCCACCAATTAAAGATCTCCTGCCTAGACTCACCCCCATCTTAAAGAACAGGCATGAAAAAGTACAAGAGAATTGTATTGATCTTGTTGGACGTATTGCTGACAGGTAAGCAGATTGCCTAAACATTTTTATGAACAGTATCGGTTTTTACGTTTAGCTACTTTTTTATTCACTTTGCAAATATGCTTAATGTTGCTAATACAAACATATATGGTAAGACTATCTGGTGAAATGTTCTGTGAAATTTCAATTTGAGATGGTGATTAGAGGTGGCAATATAATTTTTAAGATTACTGCTTAAACTGAGTAGATAGTCATGTTTTGAGAACTGAATTTGCAAGTTTACCTTCTAAAATTTATTATTGTCAGAATTAACTTTTTTCTTTTTAAATTAGGGGAGCTGAGTATGTGTCTGCGAGAGAATGGATGAGGATTTGTTTTGAGCTTCTGGAGCTCTTAAAAGCTCACAAAAAAGCTATTCGTAGAGCCACGGTCAACACATTTGGTTACATTGCAAAGGCCATTGGGTGAGTATTACTTACTTTTATGTATTTTTAATTTTGTTATAAACCCACTGTGTTGAAAAATGCTTTTATTTCTGTAGTAATCTCTAAAAGTGTGGTGTGAATAATGCAGGTGAGAAAGCATATCGTTTAACACTGACCTCCAGTTTTTGAAATGTTTTCTTAAATTTTAAATTGAATTAAAATGTATGGAGAGTTTTAAAATTTATTTTAATCACACCTCAGGTATTTTCAGAAAGGAAAACAGTACCATCTTTAGAATAATTTCAGATTTTAGCTGGTCCCTTTCAGGTATTGTTTAAAATATTAAGGGCAGTTCTTAATAAAACAATGAGCATAATTCAGGTCTCATGTTAATACTTTGTGTTTTTAAAATATTTTTCTAAAGCGAATCCACAGACAACTGAAATTATAACTAGTAGATAATTTGTGGTTATTTGCTCATCTCATCAGAACCAAACTAGAAGAAGTAGTCATTGTACAAAATGAGATACCACACATACATGTGGTTTAATAACAAAATGTTTTTAAGCAATACAACATAATAAAACCCAGATTAATTAGAGTCTCCTTACCCCCTCCCTGTCTTTTGGTAGCAGTAGTAGAATAATTTATTTCAGCGGTGGTATAGTTAAGACTTTTGCAATGAATAGCTTTTGTGCTTTTTTAGCTTCAGTGTCTGTGGTGAAATAAATGCTTAGTGAATAGATGTTACAAAGGTGTGTGGGCGGGAAGGCAAGAAAAGAAAGGTAGATTATGTATTGAGGCATGAGAGACCACAGTTAGGATACTACTGCCTAGCTCTGGTGGCCATATTTTGACCAGTCTAGAATTGTTCAGTCTAAAACTTCTTTATATTTTAGGAAGTTCACTAAAGACTAAAAATTACATTTGAAAATTACTAACCATTTGAATTTTTTTCTTCAACATATATTTTAATTTGATGAAGTTTTTAAGTGGAAATAAGTACCAGTGCTAAGTGACATTGTATTTAATCATAAAATTACAAAGTTGCCAATAATTATTTACCATAAAGTTTTATTTCTTTACATTTTTTTCTTTCCAAAATTTGACTTACAATCTGACAGATTGCTGACACATTTATTTTTTTCAGTCCTCATGATGTATTGGCTACACTCTTAAACAACCTCAAAGTTCAGGAAAGGCAGAACAGAGTTTGTACCACTGTAGCAATAGCTATTGTTGCCGAAACGTGTTCACCCTTCACAGTACTACCTGCCTTAATGAATGAATACAGAGTTCCTGAGCTGAATGTCCAAAATGGAGTCTTAAAATCACTTTCCTTCTTGTTTGAATATATTGGTGAAATGGGAAAGGACTACATTTATGCTGTAACACCGTTACTTGAAGATGCTTTAATGGATAGGTAAGTGACCTGAATTAAATGCAAGAAAGAAATAGTTATAATTCTTCCTTTATTTTAGAACTTATTGAAATAATTATTATGTGACCTATTTGTTAGTGATGCAGTTAAAGAAGGGGGACTATGAGACTGAATTTTTATGGAAGTGAACATGACCATTCTCTCCAAATAACATTTATGCTATAGTGGATCCCCAAATTTTTTTTTAGGTGCTCCCTCCCCTTTTAAGCCCCCCTTTCATATCTTTAGACTAAATACATTTTGAAAAGCAGTGATTGGTAAACTTTTGTTTTAAAAATTAATTGAAGTCATGGGGTACAGGGGCAGTTCAGTTGGTTGAGCATCCAACTCTTGATTTCAGCTCAAGTCATGATCCCAGGATCATGTGATGATCAAACTGCAAATCCACGCTTAGCGTGGTGCCTGCTCGGGATTCTCTCTCCCCTTGCTCCTCTTTCCCAGGTGTGTACTCTCTCTCTAAAATAAAGGACAAGGAAAGAAATTAATTAAAGTCAAATATAGTTGGAGGAAATGATGAGCATGAGCTTATTGGTGTGGCAAAGAGACCTGATCTATTTAGCTTTTTATTAGTGCATGCGAAGCAAAGATTATTATTAGGCTTTGTAACTACTGAACATAGTTATATTATTCCCATTTTAGGCCCCCAGTTATTCAGACATTGACCACTGATACAGGACTGCTTGAGTTATTTGATAGATTCCTGATACCTTTAATTATCTGGACCGACATACAGCTTTAAACACCAAAGTAATTCATGTAAAGAAAGGTTCAGGGTCCAGGTAGTAAGGGAAGGGGTGCTTGGGTAGCTCAGTCACTTGAACATCTAATTTTTGTTCTTTGGCTCAGTCCATGATCTCTCGGTTCATGAGTTCAAGCCCCATGTCGGGCTCTGTACTGACAGCTCAGAGCGTGCTTGGGATTCTCTCTCTACTTCCCCCTCCCCTTTCTCTCTCTTTCTCAAAATAAATAAACAAAAAAGTCCCAAGTTGTAAGGGAAATGACTGTTTTAGCTCTTTATTTTTCAAGAAAGATAAGGTATCCAAATTAGAAGCAATTCAATTAGTTTTGTGTACACATTAAAGTTACTTATTAATGACGTTCCAAAAGGGAGGCTTAACAGGATCAGCAAGTTACCAACAAGGTATAAATGCATGGAAGACATAGAGACAGACTAAGAATCAGGTTCTATAAAAGTCTAGCCACCTGGGGCCCAGTAAATCCGAAGCATATTGTTCCATATTCCTCAGTGAGGTGTGCCTGACCATCAGAGTGCAACCATCAAAGTATGTGACCTGCAGTTAAAATTTATATTCTATGTACTATTTTTTTCTTAAATTTTTTAAATGTTTATTTACTTTTGAGAGACAAAGCATGAGTGGGGGAGGGGCAAGGAGAGGCTGCCTGCTGAAGCAGGCTCCAGGCTCTGGAGCCCAGCACGGGGCACGAACCCATGAACTGGGAGATCCTGACCTGATCCGAAGTTGGCCACTAAACTGACTGAGCCACCCACGCACCCCTCTGTGTACTATTAAGTTGAGGTGTAACTTGTCAAAAACTTCCAAATGAAAAGAGACAAATACCTTTGGGAAATTGATTAATGAGGAATGCTGCTTTACTATAAAGTGTACTTGATTAAGTGTTGTTATAGTAAGTAAGAAATAAGGATGCTAGCAAGTTCAGTGTTTTTTCTTCTATCTTTAAGGTGTTGTTACCTTTGAGGGCAAAGTGTATGAACTTGTTGTTTATACTCATCACCAACTTATCTGATGTTTTTCCCAGCTGAGTCACTGTAGAATAAATAACTCCATGATTTGTCATAAATTCAGTTAACATGGGAGATGATAGAATTCTTACTCTTTTGGTTTGAAAAAATTTTTGGTCCTTCTCCCCAAATTGCATTTTTGAATGAAACTTAAAATTTACAAGGGAAGGGTTTTAATTTTAATTTAGTTGTCTCTTATATAGCAGTGTTGAATCACTTTTCAAGTCTATTAAATTGATAAGAGTTTAAAATGAGATTACTGTTATTCATATCTAAGAGTCATGTATCCCCTCTTTAGTAGCATACTAAAAATGCACTGCACAGAGCTCTCTTGCTCATATTCCTTTCAAAGGTTAATTGGGAATTACTTATTTTTGAGCCACAGTGAAGTTTGCGTCATTAAAGTAAAAATTCTCAAGGGGAATCCTGAATCTGATACAGAATGTTGTATATTCTAAAGGCATTTTATATCAGGTACATAAAGTATGAGATGTTTGCATTTGTTCCCTGCACCGAATTTGTAATTTAGTTTCTAATTAGGACAGGTAAGTGTTTCCTGTAAAACTAAGACCATTTACACAAGAGGGTTTTTCTTTTTCCACCTGCTACAGGGACCTTGTACACAGACAGACGGCTAGTGCAGTGGTGCAACACATGTCACTTGGGGTTTATGGATTTGGTTGTGAAGATTCACTGAATCACTTGTTGAACTATGTATGGCCCAATGTGTTTGAGACCTCGCCCCATGTAATTCAAGCAGTTATGGGAGCCCTGGAGGGCCTGAGAGTTGCTATTGGACCATGTAGAATGTTACAGTATTGTTTACAGGTAAGGTTAAGATTTTTAAAAGGTTACTCCATGAAAAAAAAATAGTTGAATTAAGTCACTGTTCTTAATTATGAGTAGGCTAGTTTGTACCATATGGGAAAACAGTTGTGGGGGGAGAAGAGATTAGATTTTGTCTTAGCTTGTTGCAATTTTGTGCCTTTGTCAGGTTTTTTTCTCTTAAAGAGAAATGTTTGGAATCCCATCTTTATGGTTTGTTGGTTAGTTGTGCTAAGGTTATATATGTTACTGAAAATTGAAATAATATAACTTTCTAATTACTCTAGGGTTTGTTTCACCCGGCCCGGAAAGTCAGAGACGTGTATTGGAAAATTTACAACTCCATCTACATTGGTTCACAGGATGCTCTCATAGCACATTACCCAAGAATCTACAATGATGATAAGAACACCTATATTCGTTATGAACTTGACTATATCTTATAACTTTATTGTTTATTTTGTGTTTAATGCACAGCTGTTTCACCTCTTAAACTTGCTTCGATTTGGTGATGTAAACTTTTAAACATTGCAGATCAGTGTAGAACTGGTCATAGAGGAAGAGCTAGAAATCCAGTAGCATGATTTTTAAATAACCTGTCTTTGTTTTTGATGTTAAACAGTAAATGCCAGTAGTGACCAAGAACACAGCGATTACACACACTATACTGGAGGGATTTCATTTTTAATTCATCTTTATGAAAATTTAGAATTCATTCCTTGTGTTTAAAGGGAATGTTTAATTGAGAAATAAACATTTGTGTACAAAATGCTAACTTGTGTGTGTTTTTTGAACATGACTTGTAAAATGCGGAACTTTGATAAAGTATTGGTTTGTGTAGAGTAAGTGGCTTAATTTTATTTTCTGTTACCTGGTTTATAGAAAGTAGTTAGCAGAATATAAACTATATAAAGTGATGGCATCTTTGTCCAATTCCATTGTTCTGTTGATAATGACATCAAGAAGAGTAGTAGCTTTGGGGGTGTTCACCTCAAACTAGCACAACTGTTCTATCACCATAGAGAATATAGCATCTTTGCTAACCTGTATTGAGTAATAATATTTTGCACTTACATAGCGCCTTTCATCTCTTGATTTCTCAAAATGCTTTATGAACATGTTTAGGAGAAATGATTTAAGTCATATCTAACTCTTGAGTCTGTGTTTAGAAAGTGGGTAAGGTATCTACTTTGAAATTGCTTTCTACTTAAGTATTGCTAATAGAATAAGACAATCTTTGGGCTCTTTCCCATGTCATAAGCCAGTACTCAACAATGTATTCAGTAAATACTTGTTGAACACTTAAACTGTATACCAGCCACTGTGCTTAGTGTAGGGGATGCAAAGGTGCTTTTGACCTGCCCCTTGCCCTTAAGAAATGCAGTATAATGGAAAAGGGGAGACATATCTAGTTGCGTATTACGTACTGTGTTACTACACAATTGCAGCAGCTAAAATGTCTAGGTTTGCTTAGATCTATAGATGTTAAGCATAAGTTGGAACACCATTTAATTTTAGAGGAACTAAGCATTAAGGTAGTGCTTACCATATTTTGGCAACTACTTTAAATATATTTTCAGCTTTTCCCAGAAATCCGACCAAAAATTTCTTCATTTTAGTACTTTGACTACCCATAGCAGTTTTGCCTCCTTATTTTAGTGCTTTGGTGAACTCGAATGGGAAATGAGATTCTACAGCAGAGTATGCATGGGATGGCTCTGCTACTTTAAGTAAAACTGTTACACTGTGACTAAGGAGTTTGTGCCTCCAACCGTTAACACTTAGTGCTTCCTGTGTTGGAGGCTTACATGACAGTTTGTAATTGGCTGACTTTTACAAAATGAATACTGAGCAGTAAAGGACTCTTCAGGCAGAAGTTGTAACTCCTTATTGTTCCTTGTGTAACATTGTGACAACATGTCAGCGTGTCCTAGAACACAATTTTCCAGATCTTTTTATTCTTTGAAGTTTTTGTAACAGTAGCCCCATTATAACTTTACATCTTACTATTCCTTGTAGTTTATGTCAAATGACCTTCAGTAATTTCTAATCATGAAAATTGCAGAAAATGGTTTTGAAGCCAGAATTTGGTTTTAAACTGGTCTTGGAAAAATTTAGTTGTATTTTCACCTCAAGAAGTTGGGTAACTTCAATTTTCTTGGGCCCTTCCTGTTTATGGAAAACATACCTGCTTTGTAGTGGCAAAATGGAGCAAAAGAGACCACTTTATATGACTTTTACTGATGCAAATCATTTGAAGGCAGGTGAGGGAAATACAGTTATGACCTTAAAGGATGGGACCAAATAGAGGCTCATAGGTGTTTGGATAATTTTATATGCTTATTGAATAAGGAAAGCATTTTGTGATACACTCATGTGAAAGACGCTATGTGAAGTTTTAACTCGTTCAAAGACTTTCTCTCTTTTGGTGTTTCTTAAAGCCAAACTTAAGCAGGAAGAAAATGTTCTTAAGGGATGACAGTGGGTGGGTTTTTCTGTGGGCTTTTGTTGGTTTTTCTGTGGGCCCTCTAATGGAATTGATCTCTTTGGCTGTTCAGTTTTTTCATATTGTATTTTTAAAATTTGTTGTACGGTGCCCTGTGAGCATCAAGTACCACCAGATGAATAAAACTTATTATATCTAAAGTCTTAGACCAGTTTTTAATCTTAGTTGACTATCGTTGTTGCACTACAGTGTTGTGGTTGTGCCATTTAAATAATATTGCTCTTTGGGTGGTTTTCCAGAAAAGGGAACTTCATAATGAAAAATCAAGAACTTTTTCTTTAAATTAAGAAACTGAAAACAATAGTGCCGCCCTATCTATGGGTTTGATTGCTTGACTCTTTGGTTTCTAGTGCTTCTTAAATCCCTTAGGTTAAAGGAAGTAGAAACTACAGCTATTACAATTTTTTCAGTTTTGGCATACTGACATTTTTGGTCAGATAACCTTTTCATTGTAGGGATCCTGTCCTGACAGATGCCAGTAGCACCCACCCCAGTTGTGACAACTAAAAATGCCTCCAGATCATGCCTCGTGTCCCTTGCAGGGCAAGATTTCCCTAGGTTGAGAACCATTCAGACTTGTTTAAACAGGATTCGTGTGATAAAATTAAAGCATGATGTATAAAGCATTTTCATTTTGGGCAACATTTGCCTAGGAAGTGACTAGAAATACTATTTCACAAATACTTAAACACCTACCTTGGGTTAAGTGCCACACCGGTGTTGGGGAAAGCAAGATGAAAGCATGTAAGATGCCAACTGACCTCAGGTCCTCAGAGCAGCTTGTGGTCCAGGTGGAGCCAAGTGTGGAGTGCAGGGGCAAGAGTGCCAGTGGCTCATTGTTCTACTTGGAATGCAGTTGTTCAAGGCCCAGCTTGTCACCTGTTGGGAGAAAGAGGCCAGGCAGGGAATGGAGCCTTTCCCCTTTTTAAAAGATATGGATATGAAGCCATAGATTTTAAGGTGATATGATAGAGAATTTAGATTTGCAAGGCAGTCAAGGTTTATAGGCAGGAGGGAGTAAGTAAACGATAGGGAGTGTATGTCAGCGACATTTCTAGTGTTCATTCGAGGAAAACTTAAAAATTCTTAATAGTTTATTTTATAATCTAAAGAGACTATGAAAGAATATGCTCATGTATCATGTTGGACATAAGCTTTTTTTTTTTTTTTTTTTTAATGGCCTAATACATTTTTTTTTGGAAGGAGATTTGTATTTAGTTAGTGAATGAGAAACTGAAGGAGATCTATAGTCTGAAGTCTTACCCTGGAATACGTTTGTCCTGGGCCAGAAACTCACAAATAGGAAAAATCGTTCATTGTTTCTGTGTCTAACTGTGCTCTAAACTTTAAAATTTCAAATATTGAGAAAAGTTGGAAGAGTGGTACAATGAACACCTGTCCGTGTATCCTCCACCGAAATCTAGCAATTAAAATTTTGCGAAATTATTTTTTTAAATAGTGTATTTTTAGGAAAGTTTTCTGTCAGTGTTACTATAGAAAAATTTGGAACTATTAAGACAGAAGGGGGCTGATGAACAAGAGAAAACAGGTAACTGAGTTTCTTGTGGAAAGAGGTGGAAGTCAGGACGCAGATGGATTTTCTTGGACAGGAAGAGACCATCTTTCCCTGAGTCCATAAAGAAGACAGTGTGGTGGAATGTAGTCATGAAAAATTGCCCAGGGCCTATCAAAGCAAAATTTAAACAGTTTTACTGCTACTTCACAATTAGACCTAAATGAGGAAAATGAAACTTGAATAAAAAATTCAAAACACTTGAAAACCTGGTGACGTTTAGCCACTGGTATCTATAGTAGGTTACATATATAATATGCAAGTGCATACTCAGCATAATTTTGATCACCAAATGTGATTACACATTTGGGAGGAAAATCAGCTAGCACTAACAGGATCATGTGCTTAAATATCTAGGGCATCACTACTCAAAAGTGCAGTTTGGAGATCAGCAGCATGGTGTCACTTGGGAGTTTCTTTAGGCTTCACCACAAACCCATTGAATGAGCATCTACATTTTAGTAAGATCCTCAGGTGATTTATACATTCATTTAAGTTTGAGAAGTGATCGTCTAGGAGACCACTCCATTCCCAATGTAGTAAGGATATGGTTAATAAGAGATGGAAATACCCATTGAGGTATGGAAGTAAGTGGGCCTTATGACACACAAGAGGTGGTCAGGATACTCTCAGGATGGTACATTACTGAAACCTAGGTGAAATCAAAAGGGAAGGAACAAAAGAAATTTTGTTTTTGTGTAAAATCAATTGCTTTTTAAAACAATAAGCCTGTGCTGAGGACTAAAAACTTGTGTCCCCTAAGACTCATATGTTGAAACTAATCCCTAATGGGATGGTATTAGGAGATGGAACCTTTGGGAAGTGATTAGGTCCTGGGGTTGGAGCCCTTGTGAATGGGATTGGTGCCTTCATAAGAGATGTGAGAGCTGATGCTTTCTCTCTACCCTCTGCCTTGTCAGGAAAAGATGGCCACCTTTAACCAGGAAGCAGGCAGGCCTGCCCTCACCAGACACTGGATCTTGCTGGCTCCTTGATCTTGGACTTCTCAGGCTCCAAAACTGTGAGGAATGTTTGTTTAAGCCGCCCAGTCTAGGGTGTCTGTTACATTCTGCTATAGCAACCTGAACTAAGGCTGGTTAGGTCAATGCAGTTAACAAATGTATATCCACATTGCTTCTCCTCCTACTGACTAGTTGACACTGGTTGGAGAACTGTGGACCGAAGAGATGGAGGTCATTCTCTAGCGGCCAGTATGAGCTAGGCCAGAGCCACAGGGCTTATTAATAATCTTCTCCCTGGGGGCACCTGGGTGGCTCAGTTTGTTGAGCGTCCAACTCTCGATTTCGGCTTGGGTCATGATCTCACAGGGTGTGGATTTGAGCCCCATGTCAGGCTCTGCGCTGACAGTGTGGAGCCTGCTTGGGATTTCTCTCTCCCTCTCTCTGTGCCCCTCCCCCTGCTCGCACTCTTTCTCCCTCTCAAAATAATAATAAAAAAAAAAAGAATCCTCTCCCTGCCTTCACCATGTCCCAAGGGAGGAAGAGAACAAGGAGTAAACAAAGTATAGTCTTACTAGTTGGCTCTGGAGTTTGTCATATCCAAGTTATAAATCCAAGTCCTGGATTCACACTTAGTGACTTTGTGACCTTGGGCAAGTTATTTGACCTCTGTCTGCTTCAGTTTCCTAATTTGTAGAAGAGGGATAATGGCACCTATTTTAATAATTGGTGGTCGTTGTGAAGATTAACTGAGATAATGCCTCTAAGGCAAAATGCTTAAGCATAGTGCTTAATAAATGCTGTTGATATATTGTTTTTATTATCATGAGGGAAGAGAGCTCGGTTGTGATTGCTGAAATCAGAGAGACTGGTAGGTGGCTTGAGAAGAAATACTTTGGAAACAAACTCTTGAGGACATAAGAGAAGAAACTCATCAAGGATATAAGAGTGCCTGATAGTATTGCAGGGTATTCTCTAGTATTGCTTAACAGCCCAGGTAAATGGAGAAGGTACTGGGTTGGATTGGTCTGCAGGTGCAGCAGAAGTGAGAGGATTAGGAGGTTGGCCTGACTGCAGTTGAAGTCTTGAAAGTACAGATTTGCTGTTCAAATCTTCAAATTATTTGAGAAAGAACTGGTATCACTCAGCAGTTAGAAGAACACTCTTCAAATTTTATTTCTCTGGAGATAGGTGCATGATTCTGCCTCAACTACTTTCATGAGATATGCAGCCCAACATATTTTTATTTTCTTATGGGCAGTTTTACATTTTTGTCATATTGAATAATCTTGAACAAATGGCCTATTTGGCTTTTGAGTTTATGAAATCATACCTTTAAGGGGATTTGAGAAATGTATTCTCAAGTGTATAAACAGAGTATCTGCAACTTAAGTCACAAGGACTTTAGTAGTTGATTCGTTTGTTTGACATTTATCTATTTACTAAGTTCCAACTATTACTAAACCAGCTGCTATAAGTACAGTTGAAAAGGTCGTTCCCTGAAAGATAGTGGAGAAAATGTCTAAGTAACATTAATAGAGGAGATAATGCCAAAAGAAAGCTGCAGGTCAAGTTCCCAGTGAGTTCAGAGGACAGAGTTTCCTTCATGTTGGAGAAGGAGGAGAGTGTGTGGTTAGGAGGGAGCTTGAGGAAGGCGCATTTGAATTTAATTTTTGAGGAAAAGTTAGAGTTCAATGGTGTTGCAAGGGAAGGATGAAGAACATTGACAAAGTAGCGGAAGCTTAGGTTGTGTCTAAGAAAGTGTGGGTGGGTGGGCAGCCCTAATGATAATAAATGGTGGAAGATTGGATGTAGCCTCAAGAAAAGAGGTCCAAGTACGTGGTGTGTCTGTTCATATCAGAATCTCCACCACTAAGAAAATTTCCACCCTTACTTGGAACCCAATACACCTTTATTGAACAAATGAATGAATGAAATATATATTGGCTTCAGTTTATGGAAAGCTTCCAAGGCCATTCTTTAAACTTTATAGGCATTGAGTAATCACTAATATTTCAGCATTCATTTATTCCATAAATATTTATTGAAGTTTTTAAAGTAGGGAAATATCATGAATTGAATCATGGTATGGGGAGATTAATATCCCTAGGTTCATTTCCTTGATCCAAAGCATAGATTTATATAAGGAGTTTATCCAGCAAGTGTTCTCAGGGCAGAATTAGTTCAAAGAAGACCCTTAGGCTGATTAAATCATTCCCCCCACCCAACACTTCTTTTCCCTCCTTCGCTGTGACACTGTGGTTTTTGGTCATTGCCTCAACACTAGCCCACCACTGCAGAATATGGGCCAATTGTGGAAGGAATCAATACCAAGCTGGCTTTGTGTTCTTCAAATTACTTGCTTGTTAGCTTCTTTCCCTAGATGTCTAATACTTTGGGGGCTCTGGAGGGTGTTAGAAAAATGATTATTTTATGTCACAAAGAGATCTAGAATATTCTGAATATTTCCGGGGGACATGGTAAATAGCAAACCTTCCAAAGATCATGGATAATTTGACTTGCAGACCGAGAGTCTTCCTGGACATTTTCCACACGAAGTGTTGGGATGGATGAGCTGTCAGTGTTGTTCATGGAGTGTGGCACTACAGCTCTCTGGCCAGCCACCCCACAAGATCATGTGTACATGTCATAACAAGGTAAGGAAACAGAAGTGATTAATGCTCTGCAAATGTCAATTATATTTCTCTGTCTCCATCTGAAATTATACATGGATCCTACTTTTAATATTTCTCTTAGAGGAAAAAAAAATCCTCTTTTTGCTCTAATAAGGAAAAGAAGTTTGTAGTTAGATGCTAATTATATCATTCATCTCTGTTCAAGAAGTGTTACTAATGGAGGTCAAGTTATTTTAGTCCTTTAGATGCAGTTACTGAGTTCAGTCCTCAGCGATTTACCATGGCATACCTGAATTCTCTCTGTCCACTCAAGGGTTTCAAGCAACTGGGACTTCTAGGGGAAAAAACAGTGGCCTGAAAAGGGATGGATGCTAGCTGATTATTACTTAATATTACCTTGTATAAAAACTAAAAGGGCACAGGGGCACCTGGGTGGCTCAGTCAGTTGACCATCTGACTGTTGATTTCAGCTCAGGTCATGATCCCAGGGTCGTGGAATTTAGCCCCACATTGGGATCTGTGCTGAGCGTAGAGCCTGCTTAAGATTCTCTCTCTCTCTCTCTCTCTCTCTCTCTCTCTCTCTCTCTCTCTTCCTCCCTCCCTCCCTCACTCTCTCTCTCTCTCTCCCCTTCTCTTCCTCCCCCTCTGCCCCTTTCCCCTGCTCACACTCTCTCTCCTTCTCTAAAATAAAAATACATACATACATAAAAGGGCATGAAGACAAACCCTCTTTGAATGCAGTGCTGTTTTCTTGTGTGCTGAAATTTTTGTCTTGCTAGTTTTAACAAAAATCACTTGATTAACAGGGGCCTAGCAGAGAGAAGACAATTGGAATCATTCCTGACTTTGGCAAGATCCTAAAACTGTGAGGTATGGGCAAATAAAGAATGTTGTCATGATTAGAACCTTGGTGTTCAAAAAGAAAAATTATGAAGCCTATATTCTTCAATGAGCCACTTAACAATGCCTTACATTTGATTAGTGCTTTATAATTTCCAAAACACTTTAGCATCTATTTGCTCGTTTGTTCCTCACAACAAACTTATGAGGTAGATTTATTGTGCCCATTGTACAGAGGAGAAAATTTAGGCTCAGTGAGGTTAAGTGGCAGTGTCATTATGTGAATCATGGCTGGTCTGACTCCAAGCTGATGCTCTTTCTACTGATGCATCTGTTCAGTGTTATTTTTAACTATTGAAGTAAGTTTTGATCTTGTTGTTCAGCACTAACGAGAAATATAGTATGTCGTAATTTTTTTGTTTTTGGAGGGGTGTCATTTTCTTACCAAAATCCTTTAGGACTGATAAAGTCCAAGAAGTCACTAGGAGATCAGGAGAATGGAAAACCTTATTATAGACTATAGAACTAAATGCATATTTAATGTTTGATAGAGGATGAACTGAAAGGAAAGAAAAAATTAATGGAAAACTTTGCCAAAAGGCTGTCCAAAGGGAAAACATATGACTCATTGAAAGATGAAGCACTACATGGAAATGAGCTAAATAATGGAGGTCTGTAAATGATTAATGCCTTGGTGCGTGTGTATTCCGACAAAGACAAAAAAGGCCTTCGTGAAGTGAAGCAATATGCCCAGCACTGAGGGAAAGTAGGGGAAATGAGCACTAAGTTTTAAGGATCTCCCACAGGTTGAATTTTCAAATGCCATGGATGATCACTGGGTTTCTTTTCACTTGGTATTTCTTTCTATTGTCTTGTGAACAGCAGTTCTGATGACGTGCAAATCTTTATGGGCTAATTAATGGCTCCCTTTCCCCATTCGGGTCTTAAGATAGCTAAGTTGAGTCCTAAGTTAGCTAGCAAAATATTTTATCTTTTGTGAATGGAATGCATGCAGAACACAGGGCAATGGCTGGCATCTTAGTAGGATTTCCTGCTCAAATGGCCACCTCAGGAATTCCATTTGCCCTCCTTTGTCTTGACCTCTGGCCCAGCTACACTCTCAGGCAGTGAGATGAAGTGACTCCCAGCCAGCTGTTGTTCAGCACAGGAGGCAGCAACTGGGCTGCTGAGATTAAGCTCGGCACACAGTTTAGTTCCCCTCTTGCTGGGGCCTGAACTTGCCACTCTCTTCTGGGCCTCCCTGCCCTGGCACATACGGTTGCTGCTATCTGGTAAAGGCCTTTACTTCCTTCTTCATTTGGCTGGATCCTGCTTTGGGAATGGGCCCCTTTTACTTCATTTGGAACCCACGGGTTAAGGTGCTGCATTGATGTGCTCCCCAGCACCTGGTGCCCACATGCCCCTTCTCGCTCTGTGTGAAAGTTGTCCGTTTGCTCATGTGTCTTCCCCAGTGGTCTGTGAAAGGCGTGAGCCCATGGATGGGGCCCAACACTTCTCTGCTGCTCAGTGCACGCGTGCCGAGGAACTCAGTGAGTGACAGCCCTCTTGAATTATTTCAGACAGTTGTATGAAGGCAGGCACATTTCTAAACAAATAATTCTTTGGTATTAATTCACAAGAGGTGAGAATATCCTGTGTCATGTAATTGAGGAAATCATCGCTATTCTATGAAAAGCTTTGTTTAAAAAAATTCTATTTCCTGTAACATTCTTAGCTTCTGACAGGGGGCAGCAGAGCCCATGAAAACAAAAGTTGGCTGCTTTTACCTGGTGGTTTGCAAAACTTTGGAGCCAGACCTTTAACAATATTCAGCAAAAACCAGCGCTTGATATTTGATAAACCTCGCTGTTGAATTAAGACTTTAAGGTAAAGGCTAGCTTTTATTAATTCAGTATGCTTTGAAGGCACTACAAAGTATTTACCGGTTTTTTTTTTTTAAGGGAAAACTGTTGATTATTTTTTAATGCAAATAACCATATCCCTCACTTTATTACTGAGTAGGAAAAATTCACTCTTCTTCCTGTGTGTTTCTCCTTTACTACTTACATAGAACACTTTACTTCAGACACCTCCGATCACCAAATGTGTATGGGTTTTTCCCCCACCAAGCAATTCTCTGTGACACCAGCTAGATGTCCTATAATTCAGTTCATTTCTGACACTACCTACCATGAATTAGCATAGATCCCACAGGTTAAGGATTCAGTCCCACAAGACATGCCCCTCTTTATTATTTTATTTTATTTTATTTTATTTTATTTTATTTTATTAAAAAAATTTTTTTTCAATGTTTATTTACTTTTGAGAGACAGAGAGAGAGCATGAGCAGGGGAGGGGCAGAGAGAGAGGGAGACACAGAATCCAAAGCAGGCTCCAGGCTCTGAGCTTCAGCAGAGAGCCTGATGCGGGGCTTGAACTCACAGACCGTGGGTTCGTGACCTGAGCCGAAGTCGGACGCTCAACCGACTGAGCCACCCAGGCGCCCCTAGACATACCCCTCTTTAGATGCCAGATTCAAGTCCCACATTGTTACTGTATTTCTGACCTATTGGCTATAAATCAAGGTTCCCACAAACCCCTTCTTGGGTTCAATAATTTGCTAATGTGGCTTACAGAACTCAGGGAAATACTTACACCTACTGGCTTATGTATTTATATTTTTTAATGTTTTTATTTTTATTTTTGAGAGAGAGAGAGAGAGAGAGACAGCATGTAAGCGAGGGAGGGACAGACAGAGAGGGAGACACAGAATCTGAAGCAGGCTCCAGGCTCTGAGCTGTCAGCAGAGAGCCTGATGTGGGGCTTGAACTCACAGACCGTGGGATCGTGACCTGAGCCGAAGTCAGATGCTTAGCCGACTGAGCCACTCAGGTGCCCCCATCTACTGATTTATTATAAAAGGGTGTGATAAAGGATACAGATGAACATCCAGATGGAAGAGATGCATGGGGCAAGATATGTGGGAAGGGGCATGAAGCTTCTGTACCCGCTCCCAGAGCATCACTCTCCCGGCACCTCCATGTGTTCACCAACCTGGAAGCTCCCCAAGCCCCATGCCTTTGGGATTTTCATGGAGGTTTCATCATCCATGGGGCTATGATCAATCATTAACTCCATTTCTGGCCCCTCTCCCCTTCCTGGAGGATAGGGAATGGGGCTGAAATTACATATCCAATCATGGCTTGGTCTTTCTAATGACCAATCCCTATTTAGGAGCCCAACAAACATTGCATCATTAGAACAAAAGATGTTCCTATCACCCAGGAAATGCCAAGGGATAAAAGAACTGTGTGCCAGGAACTAGAGTCAAAGACCAAATATTACAGCAAAAGATGTTCCTAGTGCTTTTATCACTTAGGAAACTACTAGAGTTTTAGGAGTTCTGTGCCAGGAACAAGGGGCAAAGGCCTATATATTTTTTTTCTATTATTTCACAATTACAAGATCTTAAAAATGGTGGATGCTTATTTTTTGCCAGTGACTTATAAAATGATTCTAAGGCATGAGACCTTTCCAGTTGGTATTAGGGAGAATGTCACAATTTGTAAATTATTACCAGATGCTGGGGCTACCCTTCCCTTACCCCAACTTGGGGAAATAAAGACATAAAGTAAATAAGAAAAAACACAAAATAATGAAAGCAACTGAGATAATAAATACAGCAAATGGTCGGAACCAAAATTGTCCCTCCCCTACTCATCATGGCATGAGTCCTTGGGTGCCGGTCCCATGCTCTTACACCTTTCTGTCTAGTAACCATTGCGTGTCCTGGCATGTGGCAGGCAGGCACTCAGCAAACTTGTGTGGTATTAAACAAACACTCTGGGCTTATCATATGTAACTTCTCCACCGGGTTCCTGAGTTGTGTATCACATTTAGTTGTCCCAGAGATACATAGGGGTGAGGAATTTCACTCCAAAACATGATCACCATGGGCATGTACTATCCCAGGTCTAACTTTAGGGACTCTGTTAATGTGTCTTCCTTCCTTCCTTCCTTCCTTCCTTATTTTTTTTAAAGTTTATTTATTTATTTTGAAAGAGAGAGAGAGCATACATGCAAATGGGAAAGGGGCAGAGAGAGAAGGAGAGAGGCTTCGCGCTGTCTACACAGAAGCCCCACTCAGGGCTTGATCTCATGAACTGTGAGATCATGACCTGAGCCAAAATCAAGAGTTGGACATTTAACCTACTGAGCTACGCAGGCACCCCTTTCTTTCTTGTTTTTTATTATTAACAGTCAATTAATTCATTTTAAATAATTTGTGTCCAACATGGGGCTCAACTTACAACCCTGAGATCAAGAGTCACATGCTTTACAGACTGAGCCAGCCAGGTGCCCCAATGTGTCATTATTTAAAATGATGCAAAAAAGAGCAGCGGAAAGAAAAGGGGCAAGATTCCATGTGGTTGCCTGGTGGGTTTGCACAGGTAAGAAACATGCAGGTGAGCTGGGTCTGGTTGGCAGAAATTTGTCCCACAGCCACATAGACTGCTTGAAACCAGGAATACAGAAGAAGTTGGCAGGGCATCCTAAAGTCCTCTGATGCCCTTCTCCCTCTAGAAATCTCTCTAGTCTAGAAATCCTATAGCGGTTCAGCTCTAATTTTCTCTTGTCTCTCTTTCTAGCAGTGCTGCAGTATCTTCAACACTGGGCTTTCCATTTTCCATCTTTTTATTGCATTGATGGTTAGACCTTTGTCCCCCTTTCCTGTCTGTTAGTTCTCTTCATAATTCTCAGAGGCAGATTTCAAAACTGGGTTCTTGCCAATTAGTAAGACACTGACCATTTCTTTCTTTCTTTTTTCTTAAGTTTATTTATTTATTTTGAGAGAGAGAGAGCAGGGGAGGGGCAGAAAGAGAGAAGGAGAGAGGGCGAATCCTAAGCAGGCTCCACGTTGGAGTCCAACACAGGACTCAACTTATCCCATGAACTGTGAGATCATGACCTAAGCTGAAACCAAGAGTCAGATGCTTAACTGATTGAACCACCCAGGCATCCCTGACCGTTTCTTTTATTTTTATATTTATTTTTTTAATGTTTATTTATTTTTGAGACAGAGAGAGACAGAGCACGAGCAGGGAAGGGGCAGAAAGAGAGGGAGACACAGAATGTGAAGCAGGCTCCAGGCTCCGAGCTGTCAGCACAGAGCCCGAGGCGGGGCTTGAACTCATGGACTGCGAGATCATGACCTGAACCGAAGTCGGATGCCCAACCGACTGAGCCACCCAGGTGCCCTTGACCGTTTCTTTTAATAATAGCTCAGAGCCTCTTACACTGACTTCACCTTTTTTTTTTTTTTTTTTTTTTTTTTTTGCATAGCAGCTTTACGTGATTCATCCTGTTTGTAGAGACAGGGATTCTCTTAATGGACAAGACACGTATTAAGGAGTCTCTCCTAGCAGATGAGTTACATGAGACTCAGAGAGGGGATGTTCTGGGCCTGTTTGTCACCTAGACTGTTTGGTAGGACTAGGATGAGAATCCCTTTCTCCAGACTCCTATGGAGCAGTTCTTGATGCTCACTCCTCAGTGGGGCCCGGTTTAGCAGTAGGATGGGGAGATCCTGAAATACGGGATCAAGGGAAGTATGCACGTTTGGGCTTAGTACAGTGCCTGGCTCAGTACTGTATTCAATATATGGCACAATGCCATCGTGGGGATTATGAGGTGTCCCAGCCATGGGATTAGTAGAGATCATGGAGGATACTCACAGAAAGGAATTTGAGTGGAGGCATAACCAAGAAGGTGAAGCTCAGGCAGATGGTCTTCCAGGAGCACAGAACACTTTGGGGTGTCTTTTACCGGGCCGGGATTTATGTGCTTTATATTATTAAGTTGTCACAACAGCCTTGGAAGTAGGTATCTTTATGCCCGTTTCTTATTGTCCCGAGTCACAGGACAATCGAGTAATTTCTAGGCTAGCTGAATTGATAACCTCTTAGGACACCAAGCACGTGAAGCACCCTGTGAGTGAAGCCCCTGAGAATGATGCAGTGGCACACAGCTCTCATGAAGCAGAGTCCAGATTCACACCTAGGCTGCTTGGCTTCACGGCCCAGGTTCTTAGCACCCCTGCATACTACATTTCTCAAGACAACTTTTCTAGAACCTAACATTGTCCAGTCAGGCCCTGTTCATGTATGTCTTATATCCAACAAGAAAGAGCATTGCACAGGTTATGGTGGCGGCAGAAAAATGAGCACTGAACCTGGAGTCAGAGGCTGAGGTTTGAGTCCTGGGTCTGCCCTTAATTTGTGTGACTTTGCACAGACCTTCACACAGCCATTTGCTTGTCTATAATGTGAAGAGAAGGGTGTACCCTTCTCTCGGGCTTAGGGTGAAGACTGTGAGATTAATGAACGTAAAAGTGCTTTGTAGGCGCGAAGCTCTGAGCAAACACAAGGGTTAGTACAAATCAAGGGAACAAATGGAGCCAGCAGGCAGCTATTTATTATTTGGGCTGGTATGTATGCAGAGTATTGACTTTTTATGCTTCATTTGCTTCTGTGAAAAATGTACAAGGGACGGTATCTTGAATCTGCAGATAGCGGATGAGGCCTTTGTGTGTGTTGTGGGTGCCGCAGGGGCTGAGGGAGGAGGCCAGGAAATGAAAACCATGTGGCTCCGAGTTGGGTCTTGAAGCGTTAAGTTTCCCCACAAGGATGAAGAAAAAAAGTGTGCTAGGTGTTCTTGGGTGACGATGATGAAAAATATGAGCCAGGCTTGCGTTTCTTGACTTCTTGTACTTCTCTTGAGCAAACGGTCCTGTTCTTCAGGCAGCTTAACTGCAAAATCACATTTCATTTGTTGAAATGTGACAAATTTGGGCAGAGTCAGAGCCTCAGGATGCTGTGGTAAAAATGAGCTATAAAATTTATTTATTTATTTATTATATATATATATATTTTTAATTTTTTTTTTCAACATTTATTTATTTTTGGGACAGAGAGAGACAGAGCACGAACGGGGGAGGGGCAGAGAGAGAGGGAGACACATAATCGGAAACAGGCTCCAGGCTCTGAGCCATCAGCCCAGAGCCTGACGTGGGGCTCGAACTCCCGGACCGCGAGATCGTGACCTGGCTGAAGTCGGACGCTTAACCGACTGCGCCACCCAGGTGCCCCAAAAATGAGCTATAAAATTTAAATAAGTCTTAAGTGAATTGGCCTCAGGCATTTTCTGGATTAGAACGAATTGCAGGAACTAGGATCGTGCTTTTTCTTACTGTCTTCTATTATGGTGGCCATGACCATATGCAAAAGTGCTCACACTTACAAGTCTAATCGTTAAAGAGCAAGAGCAAAGAAAGTTCTTTAACCTTTCATTTTCTCTCTAACCCACCATCTCAGGAAGGATACCGCTAGGGTGTCTAGAAAGGCACACTCCAGAAGTTCCATCCATAAGGATCTGTAGTCTGAGGGTTGTAAGGTAATGGTATTTATCAGAGATTGTGAATGAAGAAAACAGGACAGACGCTTGTGAATCAGATGGAGCTGCGAGGCAGGAAGGAAATCAAAAGATTCTTGACCTCAATTTGGAAAACTGAATTAGCTAGAAGTATCATAACAAATGTGTTGGTGTATAGGGGGGGGGGGTGAGAGAGGGGGGAGAATTTAATAACATACAGTGAAGTTATGTATGGTCAAGTATGAACAATAAAAGCTCTCACACCAAAAGTATTCAAACAGAGCAGAAATGTATTGCTATTTGTCATGTGAAGCTCTCAACAGATTAAAACCACATATCTGAATTAAAGAGGCAGCTTCTCAAACATCCACTTTAATAGTGAGTCTTCACCCCAAGTGACTGAGATTAACAGCAAATACCTCATAAAACCAAATTAATGAATGAGATGATCTCTGGTTATTGAGCGAAGGGACTGGAAAAAAAAAGAAGAGAAAGGGATTTTTTTCATAAAAATGGTCAGCAGTTTTACATTTGAATTTTGGAGGCAATTCATTGGCTCTTAGGAGCTGGAATAACTTCAAAGATTCTTTCATCCAACCCTGCTCCAGTGAGTAAACTGAGACCCAGAGGGAGTCAAAGTCTAGCCCAAGGCCCTCGATGGGAAGGGGTCTGAGCCAGAACTGAGGTCCAGGGTCTTTTGTCTGCGACCTGGATAAAAAGATCAGTGAGGTTTCCTCCTGAGACTGGAACTCTGGATGCAGGGGCAATTTGCTCTGGGATAAAAAGAAGGCTCTTTTAATATTCCCTCATTTAAAAAGTTTTCATTTAACATCTGCAACAGAGGGAGGAGAATAAATTCCATCTGGTCTCCTTTTTCATTTTATTTCTCATTTAAGAGTGGGGGTGGAAAGAGAGACTGCAAGTTGAAAGATTGTAACATGACCCATGAAAACACTGTGTGATCCACAATTAGAAAGTGAAATGCTTTACAGATGCCACAAGAAGAAAGAAAGAAAGAAAGAAAGAAAGAAAGAAAGAAAGAAAGAAAGAAAGGAACGAACGAACGAACAAAGAAACAAAATAGGAAAAGGCAATCTTAAATCAGGGTACACCTTTCTACCTTCCACATCAACCAGGTAAAAGAAACCAAATGCTAATAAATAACATGTCCACTAGAATCCTTGAGTGGGTATTCACTTACAAGTGACAGCGGAGTATACATGACGTATACATTGTATTCAGGAGATTCCTGTACTTTTTCATCCTAGTATCCTAGTTCTTAGCTAATCAAGAGTGCATGTTCTTGTCCTGTAGGTTCTTTCTTCACAAATCCAGAATCAGACTCAGAATCCTCAGCATAGAGAGGGGTTGGAATGTGACTAGTTGCTGTCAAAGGATTAAGACTTGAACTTGCCAAGCTAGTCAAAGCAGATGAAAGTCCACTCTTGGGTTTGTCTCTTTACACCAGGTACCCCCGCGCTGTTCAGCCTGGCAGTAAATTCTTCCTATAGTTAGCTACCTTTCCCACTGGGCATTTAAAACAAAAAAATAAGCCAGAATAAATCTAAGAGAAGCCTGGAAGATCAGAATAGATGCTCTTTGATGATATTCTGAAGAGATTTAGTTAGTATGAATGAGATTTCTCAATTACTGCTGAATATGGGCAGGTATATTTTGTTCATTTTAGATTACAAGTGATAATGATGAATATTTTACTTCCCTAGAGCGATTTAAAGCATGTCAATTATAAATCTATTTGGCCAGGGCTCCTGGGTGGCTCAGTCAGTTGAGCATCCAATTTTGGCTTGGGTCATGATCTCATGGTTCTTGAGTTCGAGCCCCACATCAGACTCACTGCTGTCAGCAAGGAGCCTGCTGTGAATCCTCTCTCTCTCTCTCTCTCTCTCTCTCTCTCTCTCTCTCTCTCTGCTCCTCTCCTGCTCATGCTCTCCCCCTCTCTCTCAAAAATAAAATAAACATTAAAAAAATTAAAAATCTGTTGGCCACAAGTAACAGAAAACCCAGTTTATAGAAACACGTGAGTTTCAATTTCTTAATGTAACCAGAAGTCTGAAGTAGGTATTTGATGGTGGTGGTTTAGTAGCTAAAGATGGTGGCCAGTGGCCTGGTAAATCTCTTGGCCTTTCCCTTGTATTTGCACTACATCAAACAGTAACCAGCATGCCCAAATAGAAGGCAGGAAGAAGGGTAGGGTAAGGGGAGGCCAGCTGTGACCAACCCTTTTTATTCAGAAAGCTAAAGCTTTCTCAGACCACATTTCCCAGAAGATTTCTGCTTATGCCTCTTTGGCCAGAGGTGGGTCATATGACCACCTCCACCTACATAGGAAGGTGGAAAGCAAAGAAAGATTATCATGATTCCTTTAGACCAATGTTGATCCACTTGAGACCAGGAACATTTCTTCTCTAAACCAAATCAGGGTTCTGTCAACAAGGTAGAAGGTAGAGGATAGAGGTGGATTTTGAGTAATCACTAGCACTGTATATCATGCAATGGAGTTCCAATTTAGTACATTTACAAGTGTGATTGTTACTGTTAGCACTGCATACTTATTTTTTCAGTGTTTATTTATTTATTTATTTATTTATTCCTTTTATTTATTTATTTTTTACTTTCCTTGGGGTTCCTCTTTTGTTCTTACTTTCAACTTTAGTTAGCTTTTTAACAAACTTGATTTTTAAATTTTTTTAAAAATTTTTAAAATTTACATCCAAATTAGTTAGCATATATAGCAACAATGATTTCAGGAGTAGATTCCTTAGTGCCCCTTACCCAAATTTAGCCCATCCCCCTCCCACAACCCCTGCAGCAACCCTCAGTTTGTTCTCCATATTTATGAGTCTCTTCTGTTTTGTCCCCCTCCCTGTTTTTATATTATTTTTGTTTCCTTTCCCTTATGTTCATCTGTTTTGTCTCTTAAAGTCCTCATATGAGTGAAGTCATATGACATTTGTCTTTCTCTGACTAATTTCACTTAGCATAATACCCTCCAGTTCCATCCATGTAGTTGCAAATGGCAAGATTTCATTCTTTTTGATTGCCGAGTAATACCCCATTGTATATATATACCACATCTTCTTTATCCATTTATCCATCGATGGACGTTTTGGCTCTTTCCATAATTTGGGTATTGTTGATAGTGCTGCTATAAACATGGGGGTGCATGTGTCCCTTCAAAACAGCATACCTGTATCCCTTGGATAAATGCCTAGTAGTGCAATTGCTGGGTTGTAGGCTAGTTCTGTTTTTAGTTTTTTGAGGAACCTCCATACTATTTTCTAGAGTGGCTGCACCAGCTTGCATTCCCAATGTTTATTTATTTTTGAGAGAGAGAGAGAGAGAGCACAAGTAGGAAGGGGCAGAGAGAGAGGGAGACAATCCCAAATAGGCTCCATGCTGTCAGGACAGAGCCTGATTTCGGATTCAGACTCACAGACTGAGAGATCATGATCTGAACTGAAACCAAGAGTTGGACATTTAGCCCACTGAGCCACTCAGGCGCCCCAGTACTGCATATTTAAAATGCAGAGATTCCCTTTGCTGCTGCTTTACCTCT
This sequence comes from Herpailurus yagouaroundi, assembly GCF_014898765.1. NCBI lineage: Eukaryota > Metazoa > Chordata > Mammalia > Carnivora > Felidae > Herpailurus > Herpailurus yagouaroundi. The sequence goes on along the minus strand of NW_024412395.1, from coordinate 76,502,523 downwards.
GTCTTAGCCTTATAGTTTCTGTACAGTTTTCTTTGAAATGGTCATTGGCACCTACTGTCTTAAAAGGAGCATTGTTAATGAGGCCCTGGCTGGCTCAGTTGGTACAGCATATGACTCTTGATCTCAGGGTTGTGAGTTCAAGCCCCACATTGGGCATAGAGCTTACTTAAAAAAAAAAGAGGGAGAAAGCATGGTAAAGATCAACCCCAGCTGTTTGCCTTGAGGGTCCTGACATGCACATGTCATTAGTTTCCTGGTACATATATCTTCATGAACAGCTGGAAGTAATTTTCAACCTAAGCATTTCACATTTCATGGATGGGTGAACTTTACAATCACTTTTCAAGCAACTATTCTGAAAGCTCATGCATCTTTGATTGGACACTTGACTGATCCCATCCATTTCATTGGTTTCTAAATATTTAAAAATTCTAAAAGGGTTGTTACTAGAGTTGTAAAAGAGATAGAAGAAAGGCACAAAGACAAAAATCATTTCTTCTCTTGTCCTTCTCCATATATTCTGTCTATTCTCTATGCAACAGCTAAAGCGATTCTTCAAAACAAAAAGGAGATTATGTCATGCTTCTGTGCTCAGTCTTCCAGTGGCTTCTAGTCATCTTCTTTATGATGGCTTTCAGGGACCTACATGACCTTGGCCCTGCCTGTCTCTCACATTTTTCTACCCCTCCTTACTCTGCTGTGACCACCCTGGCTTTCTTTTTTGTCCCTCAAATGATCCAACCATGTTTCCATCTCAGGCCTTTGCCCTTTGCCCTCGCCTTTCTTTTGGCCTGGGATTCTCTATTCTCAGATATTTACATGGCTTGCTCCTATTTTTTTTTTCAAGTTTATTTATTTATTTTGAGAGAGAGAGTGTGTGCAAATAGTGGAGAGGCAGAGACAGAGAAGGAGCGAGAGAGAGAGAATCCCAAGCACTGACAGTGTAGAGCCCAATGTTGGGCTCAAACTCACCAACTGCAAGATCAGGACCTGAACCTAAGTCAGATGCTTAACCGACTGAGCCACCCAGGTGCTCTAGCTTGCTCCTATCTTTATTCAGGTCTCTGCTCACATGTCACCTTCTCAAAGAATTTTTTCCTAGCAGACTTTTGGTGGGGTCTATCAGGTTTTCCATGTATAATATCATGTCATCTGTAAAAAGTGAAAGCTTGACTTCATCTTTGCCAATTTTGATGCCTTTGATTTCCTTTTGTTGTCTGATTGCTGATTCTAGAACTTCCAACACTATGTTAAACAACAGCAATGAGAGTGGACATCCCTGTCGTGTTCCTGATCTCAAGGGGAAAGCTCTCAGTTTTTCCCCATTGAGGATGATATTAGCTGTGGGCTTTTCATAAATGGCTTTTATGATGTTTAAGTATGTTCCTTCTATCCCGACTTTCTCAAGGGTTTTTATCAAGAAAGGATCCTGATTCTGTCAAATGCTTTTTCTGCATCGATTGACAGGATCATATAGTTCTTATCTTTTCTTTTATTAATGTGATGTATCACATTGATACATTTGCGAATGTTGAACCAGCCCTGCAGCCCAGGAATGAATCCCACTTGATCATGGTGAATAATTCTTTTTATATGCTGTTAAATTTGATTTTCTAGTATCCTGTTGAGAATTTTTGCATCCATATTCATCAGGGATATTGGCCTATAGTTCTCTTTTTTTACTGGGTCTTCAAAGAATTTTTCCCTGACCACCCTGTGTAAAGAAAGTATCACCCTTGCACCTGGCCCCCCCACCATCATTCTCTGTCCTCTAATCTGCTTCATTTTTCTATAAGACCCTTTTTTAAAGCTGAAATTATGTTATATAGTTATTGGTTGACTTGTTTATTACATGTTCCCTCCTAGAATATGAGCTCAGCATATTGGTTTTGTTCACTTCTCTTTTTTTATTTATTAATTTATTACTTATGTGTTTATTTTATTTTCTTATTTTTTTTAATTATATTTAAATCCCAGTTAGTTAATATATAGTGTAATAATGGTTTCAGGAGTAGAATTTGGTGATTCATCACTTACATATAACCCCCAGTGCTCATCCCAACAAGTGCCTTCTTTAATGCCCAACTGTTTAGTCCATCCCCCCACCCAACACCTCTCGAGCAACCCTCAGTTTGTTCTCTGTGTTTAAGAGTCTCTTATGGTTTGCCTCCCTCTGTTTTTTATCTTATTTTTCCTTCCTTTCCCCTATGTTCATCTATTTTGTTTCTTAAATTGCACATATGAATGAAATCATATATTTATTTCTCTGACTTATTTCCCTTAGCATAATACACTGTAGTTCCATCCACATTGTTGTAAATGGCAAGATTTCATTCTTTTTGATCATAGAGTAGTATTCCATTGTGTATATACCCCACATCAATATCCCTTCTCCAGTCAATGGACATTTGGGCTTTTTCCATAATTTGGCTATTGTCAATAGTGCTGTTATAAACATTGGGGTTCATTTACCCTTTCAAATCAGCATTTTGGTATCCTTTGAACAAATACCTAGTAGTGCAATTACTGGGATGTAGGGTAGTTCTATTTTTAATTTTTGAGGAACGTCCATACTGTTCTCCAGAGTGACTGCACCAGTTTGCACTCCCACCAGCAGTGTAGAAGTGTTCCCCTTTCTCCACATCTTCACCAACACCTGTTGTTTCACAAGTTGTTAAATTTAGCCATTCTGACAGGTGGTATCTCATTGTGGATTTGATTGCTATTTCCCTGATAATGAGTGATATTGAGTATCTTTTCATGTGTCTGTTAGCCACCTGGATGTCTTCTTTGGAAAAGTATCTATTCATGTCTTGTGCCTATTTCTTAACTGGATTGTTTTTTTGGGTGTTGAGTTTGATAAGTTCTTTATAGATTTTAGTTACTAACCCTTTATCCAATATGTCATTTGCAAATATCTTCTCCCATTTCCTAGTTTGCCTTTTAGTTTTGTTGATTGTTTCCCTTGCTCTGCAGAAGCTTTTTATTTTGATGAAGTCCTAATAGTTCATTTTTGCTTTTGTTTCCCTTGCCTCCAGAGATGTGTTGAGTGAGAAGTTGCTGCAGCCGAGGTCAAAGAGGTTGTTGCCTGTTTTCTCCTCTAGGCTTTTGGTGGTTTCCTGTCTTACATTTAAGTCTTTCATCCATTTTGAGTTTATTTTTGTGTATGGGGTAAGAAAGTGGCCCAGGTTCATTCTTCTGCATGTCACTGTCCAGTTTTCCCAACACCTTTTGCTGAAGAGACTTTTTTCCATTGGATACTCTTTTCTGCTTTGTCGAAGATTAGCTGGCCATACATTTTTGGGCCTATTTCTGGGTTCTCTATTCTGTTCCCTTGATCTATATGTCTGTTTTTGTGCCAGTACCATGCTGTCTTGATGATTACAGCTTTGTAGTACAGGCTAAAGTCTGGGATTGTGATGCCTCCAGCTTTGGTTTTCTTTTTCAGTATTGCTTTGGTTATTTGGGGTCTTTTCTTGTTCCAGACAAATTTTAGAATTGTTTGTTCTAGCTCTGTGAAGAATGTTGGTGTTATTTGGATAGGAATTGCATTGAAAGTGTAGATTGCTTTGGGTGGTATCAACATTTTAACAATATTTGTTCTTCTGATCCATGAGCATGGAATGTTTTTCCATTTCTTTGTGTCTTCTTCAATTTTTTTCATAAGATTTGTATAGTTTTCAGTGTATAAGTCTTTTACCTTTTTGGTTAGTTTATTCCTAGGTATTTTGTGGTTTTTGGTGCAATTGTAAATGGGATCGATTCTTTGATTTCTCTTTCTTTTTTTCTTTTCTTTTTCTTTTTCTTTTTTACCAGTATCAGAGTCCTCTGTGATCCATTTTATATTTATTTTTTCATTCAATTTTTTTCAACTTGTTGAAGGTATTTATTTATTTATTTATTTATTTATTTATTTATTTATTTTTAATTTACATCCAATTAGCATATAGTGCAACAATGATTTCAGGAGTAGATTCCTTAGTGCCCCTTACCCAAATTTAGCCCACCCCCCGCACAACCCCTCCAGTAACCCTCTGTTCTCCATATTTATGACTCTCTCCTGTTTTGTCCCCCTCCCTGTTTTTATATTATTTTTGTTTCCCTTCCCTTATGTTCATCTGTTTTGTCTCTTTTTTTTTTTTTAACGTTTATTTATTTTTGAGACAGAGAGAGACAGAGCATGAACGGGGGAGGGTCAGAGAGAGGGAGACACAGAATCTGAAACAGGCTCCAGGCTCTGAGCTGTCAGCACAGAGCCCGATGGGGGGCTTGAACTCACGGACTGCGAGATCATGACCTGAGCCGAAGTCGGCGGCTCAACCGACTGAGCCACCCAGGCGCCCCTGTTTTGTCTCTTAAAGTCCTCATATGAGTGAAGTCATATGACATTTGTCTTTTTCTGACTAATTTCACTTAGCATAATACCCTCCAGTTCCATCCATGTAGTTGCAAATGGCAAGTTCATTTCATTCTTTTTGATTGCCGCGTAATACTCCGTTGTATATATACACCACATCTTCTTTATCCATTCATCCATTGATGGACGTTTGGGCTCTTTCCATACTTTGGCTATTGTTGATAGCGCTGCTATAAACATTGGGGTGCATGTGCCCCTTCGAAACAGCACACCTGTATCCCTTGGATAAATACCTAGTAGTGCAATTGCTGGGTCGTAGGCTAGTTCTATTTTTAGTTTTTTGAGGAACCTCCATACTGTTTTACAGAGAGGCTGAACCAGCTTGCATTCCCAGCTTGATTTCTCTTTCTGCTGATTCATTATTGGTGTATAAAACACAACTGATTTCTGTACATTGATTTTATGTCCTGTGACTTTGCTGAATTCATGTATCAGTTCTAGCAGTTTTTTGGTGAACTCTTTCAGATTTTCCATGTAAAGAATCATGTTGTCTGCAAAGAGTGAAAGTTTGTCTTCTTCCTTGCTGATTTGGATGCCTTTTATTTCATTTTGTTGGCTAATTGCTGAGGGTAGGACTTCCAACATTGTGTTGAACAATAGTAGTGACAGTGGACGTCCCTGTCATGTTCCTGACCTTAGGGGAAAAGCTCTCAGTTTTCCCCCATTAAGGATGATATTAGTGGTGGTTCTTTTGTATATGGCCTTTATAATCGTTAGGTATGTTCCTTCTATCCTTACTTTCTTGAGGGTTTTTATCAAGAAAGGATGCTGTATTTTTGTTAAATGCTTTTTCTGCATCTATTGAGAGTATCATGTGATGATTCTTTTATTGATGTGATGTATCATATTGATTGATTTGAGGATATTAAACCACCCCAGCAGCCCAGGAATAAATCCCACTTGATCGTGGTGAATAATTCTTTTAATGTATTGTTGGATTTGGTTTGCTAGTATCTTGCCTCCAGAGTTGCTGGATGCAACTTGCTGAGAGTTTTTGCATCTGTATTCATCAGGGAGATTGGTTTGTCATTCTCCTTTTTAGTGGGGTCTTTGTCTGGTTTTGGAATCAAGGTAATGTTGGCCTCATAGAATGAGTTTGGAAGTTGTACTTTCATTTCTATTCTTTGGAACATGTTCAAAAGAATAGGTATTAACTCTTTTTAAATGTTTGGTAGAATTCCCCTTGGAAGTTGTCAGCTAATTTGTTGGGAAACTTTTTATTACTGATTCAATTTCTTTATTGGTTATGGGTCTGTTCAAATTTTCTACTTCTTCCTGTTTCAGTTTTGGTAGTTTATATGTTTCTAGGAATTTGTCCATTTCTTCCAGATTGCCCAATTTGTTGGCATATGATTTCTCATAATAGTCTCTTATTATTGTTTGTATTTCTGTGGTGTTGGTTGTGATCTCTTTCATTCCTTATTTTATTTTTTTGGGACCTTTCCTTTTTCTTTTTGATCAATCTGGCTAGGGGCTTATCAGTTTTGTTGATTCTTTCAAAGTTTTTGTTCACTTCTTTATCCTTAGTGTCCAGAATGGTGTCTGGTATCAGTAGTAATACAATAAATATTAATAAATATTTGTTGGATGAATGAACAAGAGTTTCAAAAAACTGATTCAATTATAATCTATTCAGAAGACTAATAAGTAAATCACAGCGAGTTGGGCAGTTGTTTTGTTTTTAGTTTTTTTTTTCATGAGTATACTGGTACTTTATTTAACTTATACATATAAAGCTTAATAAAAATTCTCAAGTAAGTCAAACAATTTTACATTGAAATGTGGTCCTTTCTTAAACTATTTATTTAACAAATATTTATAAAGTGCCTCTCCCTAAGGAAGTGTCAATGATTTTTCATATTTAATGTGTTATAGCTATATTTCCCTATAGAGTTAACTCTACATTAACTATTAATAAAAGGGACCAGGAGAGAGATTTCTAAATATTCGTTAGGACTCGGTTTTTGGCTCTGTTTCGGGAACATGTTTATTGATGACATGAATGAAGCTATAGGAAGCTCTTTGACCAATTTAGTAAATGATAGGGAACCACTTAACACAGTGATATTACAGAATCAGGATCCTAAAATATCATTTAGTAAGAAAAAATCATTTGGTAAGAGAACATGCTCCGAAAGGGGAACTTAGGTTTATTGGTAACATATTTGGAAACAATTAGGATTACAGTCATTGTGACTCATTGGTATCCCACGTTTATCACTAAGTTGAAAGTAAACTTAGAAGGGCTAATCTAATAATATTGCTATATTATTAATAGCTAATATATTTTCATGACTATGGCCAAATAAAAAACAAGTCCAAACTTAGTAAGGGGACACTATTCGAAAGGATTATTGCAAGGGGGTGAAAGAGACAGTTGCGGTAAGGGGAGGGAGACCTTTGCTGCCATAGGGAGAATGCTTTGACCATAAGATCCACAAGCTCTCCAGAGTTGTGAAAAGAGTTTTCTTTCATAGAGAGAAGTAAATAAAGAACCAGGTGTGGGGAAGTAGGATGAAAGAAGGGGTGGTATGGTGGGTAGTGGAGCAGAAAATTTTACCCTGAGGCCAGTCCATCCTCAGGAGGGGGCTATATGCTGGCTCAGGCAAAGATGGGCCAAAGTTCAGGGGCCTGGAGGAAGGAGAGAACCAAAGTTTAGTTGGGAAGAGCAATTCAGCTAACCATTTATGAGGCAAAGGGAATTTTGAGGGTCTGTGTTTGGCCTTGTAAACAAGGGGGCATTCATGAGTCTTATCAAACTCACATGGGAAAAGGTGGTTCTTTGTAGTAAACCATTCTCCAGAACACAAAGAGGGAGGCTACTTAACCTTCATTGTTCTCCAGGATCATAGGGGCTCAGGTAAAATTCAACATTTATAGTTATATAAATTTATATAAATTATATAATGCATAGTATACAAATTTTATATATAAAATATATATATATAAGGTATACATATATGTTATATGCACACATACATATAATAGCTAGTATAGTGTAATGTCATCTGCCTCTTTAGCCTCAGGGAGGTGACAGATAAATGAGAGCAGCTATGGCTCACAGGCCTCAGTATTATTTGGCCAGCACATTTGTTTAAAGTTTTGAATATGAAACCCTGAAGTTGGGGCTTTAAGTCCAGCTCCTACTACTCCTATCTTTACGCTGTCCCACACATTTACCTTTCATTGGGATCTGGCTTCTGGAAGTGTCTGAATTTGCAACCCCTACTCAAGAGTATTGTGGGCCCACCATTTGTGGACAAACTGGATCATATTCAGGAAAAAAACAACACAGAGAGCAAAGGAAGAGAAACAACAGCCACCATATGAGGAGTTTGGAGATTTAGACTAGAGAAGATGGGGCAGAGGAAGGATGAGAGCCTGTCCTAACTGTCTCCAAATACTGGAAATGCTGCCATGTGGAAGAATTAGATTTGTCTGGTCCCAAAAGAGTAGTACCAGGACAAGAGAGAGGAAGTTGCAGGGAAATTTGTAGCAGCATAAAGAAGCCCTTTCTGGGGCACGTGGCTGGCTTAGTTAGCAGAGCATGTGACTATTGATCTTGGGGTTGTGAGTTTGAGCCCCATGTTAGGTGTGGAGCCTACTTTAAAGAAAAAAAAGGAAGCTCTTTCTAACTGAGCTGTCTTGGGAAAGCGGGACTCACCCTGTCACTGGATGTTTTGCTGCAAAGCTTCCTGGAGGGGCTGTGGGAGGAGACCTAACTGTTGAATGAGTGTGTTGGATTAAGTCGTTTTGAAGTTCCCTTCCTACTGTAAGACTCTGATTTTGTGAAATAAAATATAACTGTATTGGAGCACCTGGGCGGCTCAGTCAATTAAGCATCCAACTCTTGATCCCAGGGTCGTGATCAGGTCATGATCCCAGGGTCATGGGATTGACCCTGCACTGTTGGGCTCTGCACTGAGCATGGAACCTGCTTAGGATTCTCTCTTCCTCTGCCCCCTCCCCTATTTGCATGCACACTCTCTCTCTTTCTCTCTAGATTTTTTAAATATAATTTTTATATATTTATATATATTGAAAATTATATATAAATGTGTATGTATACATATACATATATATGTACATACATATACATATATATACATATATATGTACATATGTATATGTATGTGTATATATGTATACATATGTGTATATATATATTTATATATATTTAAAATTATATATATATGTATACATATACATATATATATATAACCCCATTATTTTGGCCTTAATTGGTTTAGAATGAGTATAAATCCTATTAGTGGGGTAGGATGAATTCCTTTATAACATTTTATAATATAATATTATTATTTTATAGAATTTTCTAAAACATATTAGCAGTACTTTAGTTTTAACTACCTAAAATTTATTAATAAGTTAATTTACTATTCATTATGTGTATAGCACTATTCTAGAAGTTTTATGGAGCAGTAACAGAGTGTAGATGCATCAAAAAGAATAAAATGCCTAGGTATAAATTTAACCAAGGAAATTAAATACCTGTACACTTAAAACTATAAGAAATCAATAAAAGAAATTGAAAAAGATGCAAATAAATGGAAGACATTTCACAATCATAAATTGGAAGAAGGGAATGTAGAAGGAAAATATATTCCCCCAGGAGTAGTCAAAGTTTATATGGGAAAATCTGATAAACCCATGAGGCAATAAGTTAACCAGAAGTTATGTTTATTTGTATCTTAGGTATTTACAAAATAGAATGAAATTGAAAAATAATGTGCTAATTGTCAGGAAAACTCAATAAGAGTAAAAGGGGGGGCCAAATGAATTTAGTGAAAGCATGGTTTACAAATACAATATCAGAATACGAATCAAAGATTACTAACCCAAGTATTTGAATCCAGACTGCTTTAGAAAAAGAAAGTCTGCATATCATTAAACAAATCGAAAAGAATCATCATGGACAATTTTACACAGGAGGTAGATCTTGAGTTTGCCCTTGAATGTTGGCTATGCAGAGAACAAACTAGGCTGGAGGGCAGCTGAGGTGGGAATGAGGTGGGTGGGGATCAGGGATGACAAGCAGATTGTTCAGGTAAGAGAGGGTGCATGCCAAGGGTGGAGGAGAATACGATTATTGGATGGACCCACTGTGACACTGAAAACCAGACCAGGATATTTGCACTCAGTGCAGTAAGTAGCTAAAAATGGAAAGATGTGAGAAATTGAAAAGAACTGGCGGTTGCTAGTTCATCCACTAAACCTTGACTGAACACTTCACACCAGCCATGCGTAAGATGCTGAGGACCCCAGTCCCCAGAAGGACTTACAATTAAATGGGTGAGAAGGACAAGGAAACATCATAATTCCATTTGCTAAGTTGTGGAAAGAAAGCAGTAGCTGCACATAGTGCAGAAAAGGGTGGGTGTGGTTGGCTCCACTCCAGGTCAGGGGTTGGTGTGATGCCACAGAAGGCCTTCAGCCAAAGGAATATGTGAACTGAGTTTTGAATACAGGCATGTAAGGCTTGGGGAATGGGCTTGCTAGCAAAGTGATCAGCATGCACCAAGTGACCTGGTGAATAACTGGGGGTGTTAAAAAGGTCATAGGAGCTAGAGTGCAGGATTCTAGAAGGTAGGTGAGGGGACAGGTGTGGGTGAGAGGTGGGCCCAGCCAGGTGAAGAAAGAACTTACATGATACCAATAGTAGCAAATGAGTATTCACTGTTATTTTTTAGGGTAATTTTTTGGGGGCAAATCAAGCTGCAGGACTGAATGAGGTATGGAGAGACTGAGAGAAGGCAAAACAAAACTGGGGGAACCCATGGTTTTCTTTTATACACAGATAATCATTTCCTACAATCTGATTATCTGCTGTAAAAGAACAAGTCCCATGGCCTCTGCTAGGAAACACTGGTGGACCTAGGTTTTTGTTTTTGTTTTTAAATATACTTTATTGTCAAGTTAGCTAAAATACAGTATATACAGTGTGCTCTTGGTTTTGGGGGGTAGATTCCCATGGCTTATCACATATATACAACACCCAGTGCTCATCCCAACAAGTGCCCTCCTCAATGCCTGTCACCCATTCTCCTCTTTCCCCCACCCCCTATCAACCCTCAGTTTGTCCTCTGTATTTTAGAGTCTCTTATTGTTTGCCTCCCTCTCTGTTTGAAACTATTTTTCCCCTTCCCTTCCCTTATGGTCTTCTGTTAAGTTTCTCATGTTCCACATATGAGTGAAAACATATGATATCTGTCTTTCTCTGCTGACTTATTTCACTCAGCATAATACCCTCCAGTTCCATCCACATTGTTGCAAATGGCAGGATTTCATTCTTTTTCATTGCCAAGTAGTATTCCTTGTATATATAAACCACATCTTCTCTATCCATTCATCAGTTGATGGACACTTAGGCTCTTTCCATAATTTTGCTATTCTTGAAAGCGCTGCTATAAACATTGATATCTATGATCTTATTTTTTTTTTAATGTTTATTTATTTTTGAGACAGAGAGAGACAGAGCATGAATGGGGGAGGGTCAAAGAGAGAGGGAGACACAGAATCGGAAACAGGCTCCAGGCTCTGAGCTGTCAGCACAGAGCCCGACATGGGGCTCGAACTCACGGACCGCGAGATCATGACCTGAGCCGAAGTCAGACGCTTAACCAACTGAGGCACCCAGTTGCTCCTATGATCTTAAAAGAAAAACAAAAGGATTAGCACTTTTTTCTGAGTTTCATTTTCTTCTTCAATAAAATAAAAGTATTAGAGGGGTGTTTGGGTGGCTTAGTTGGTTGAGCATCTGAGACTTGATCTCAGCTCAAGTCTTGATCTCAGGGTCATGAGTTCAAGCCCCACATTGGGCTTTGCACTGGGTGTGAAGCCTACATATATTTAAAAAAAAATGATAATGGGCTTACTCCCCTGCCATAAATGTTGATAAAACTGGATAAAATAATATAAGGCAACTGTTTTCAGTCATTGGGTTACACTTCAGACGGTGCAGGACTGTGACCCTTAAGAGAAACACAAAAGATAACTCCCCATTCAGCCCAGCTTTCTGTGTGGGAACATGTTCTGGACTGTGGTGCAGAGGTGGAGCCCAGAGTTGTTGTCTCACTGAGCATCTGTTTAGTGAGTTGAGAAGGCAGAGATCAGTGTCCAGAGCTGCTGAGGGAGACTTTGTGCAGCAGAAAACTGGACACAGGGGAGGGCATCTGAGATCTGCGAGAGCGTTCTATTCGGATTTTTAGCTAATGCTGGCTGTTCACTCACAGGCCAGACTCCACAGTGCCTGGGGAAGAGAGAAAGAACTCTGGGGATGAGGGTGGAGAAAATGGAACTGACTGGACACAGGCAGGGCAGGGCTTGGAGTTCCTGGAGCTCTAGCTAAGGCAGAGTGGAGAGATGTCTCCGAAAACCTCAGGGATTCAGTTAAGACCCCGGAAATGCCACACCATAGGAATAACAATCACAGTAGATTCAGGACAAAACTAATCCAACCCTAACAACACCTAAAATTAAATCTGACCTGACCAAAAGGAATTGGCAGTAATTTAACCACTTGCCAGAAAAAACTCAACACTTTTAAAGAAAGCCAACATAATCCAGATTCCATACAAAGAAATAAAGGTATTAGCTTAATAATGTCAAAGACTCGTTAACCTCAAAAGCAAAACTACCAGTTATTTTATCAGCAAACAATGAGTTTATTGGGAATAGCAGAGAATTACAATCCGGAACAGGCAAGCTCCAGTAGCACCACAGGGAAGTCTTCAGAACAAAAGAGAGAAACACTCTTTCATGGAGGAGAGGGGGAAGTTGGGAAGGCCTATAAACACAAAGTCCATTGGAGTAAACTGGGAGTTTGGAGTATAGTGGCTTTTAATTGGCTGAGTTGTGACAGTCTTTCATTGGCTAGGCTGTTGCTAGGGGAGAAGGAAAGCCTTCCTTTCTCCTGCTGTGGTAGTATAAAGTAAGACCCCTGTGCAAGATCTTTCTCTTCCTGTTAGATTTGCAATTGACAATGAGCGGAGGGGAGGGGAGAGATCTCCCTTCCAACCTCCTGACTCCATTCTAAATGAGGTTTCCTTTTATTAATTTTATTTTTAAATTTTATTTATTTATTTTTATTTATTTTTTTTTTTTAGTTTTATTTATTTTTGAGACAGAGAGATAGAGCATGAGCAGGGGAGGGGCAGAGAGAGAGGGAGACACAGAATCTGAAGCAGGCTCCAGGCTCTGAACTGTCAGTACAGAGTCCAACGTGGGGCTGAAACTCATGGAGTGTGAGATCATGACCTGAGCTGAAGTTGGACGCCTAACGGACTGAGCACCCAGGCACCCCTATTTATTTATTTTTAAAGTTTATTTATTTTGAGAGTGTGTGTGTGTGTGTGTGTGTGTGTGCACACGTGCAAGTGCAAGTTGGGGAGGGGCAGAGGGAGAGAGGGTGGGGGGGAATCCTAAGCAGGCCCCACGCTGTCAGCAGGGAGCCGGATGTGGGACTTGAACCCACAAACGTGATATCATGACCTGAGCTGAAGACCAGTCAGATGCTTTACTAAATGAGCCACCTAGGTGCCCCTATTTTTTATTTTTAAGTAATCTTTACACCCAGTATGGGGCTAGAATAACCCTGAGATCAAGAGTTACAAGCTCATGATTGAGCCAGCAGGCACGTCTCTTTTTATTAATTTTTACAACTCCTTCTGTGTAAAATTCTGTGGCCTAGCAAGAATGCCTTGTTTTCCATTTGGCTTCCTATGTGGTCTCTCTTCTTTCTTAGCATTTTATGCACCTGGTAAATAAACGATAGTTCATTAATAAAATATTTAACTTACATAGTATTATTTAATTTTAAAAATTCTTTTATATTAGTGGGCTGTGTGATAGGTAGATATAAATATTTGATTAGCTATTGTGTACTTAACAACTTTGCTAAATAGTAAGAATTCTGCAAAGGAATTCCACCATGAAGGAATTTATAATCCAGCTGGAAAGGAATGGAGATTCACATATAAATTGATGAATGACATGGTGAGTGATAAAAAGAAACCCCAAATTATAATTTCATCACTACATAGAAACAAGACCAGAGAAAGACCCGTGACCTTAGCACATACACAAATTTACTTCTCAGGCGACTTAATCAATGGGGAATGAGACACATTTTCTACCCCACCAGACTGCCCAAAGCTTTGAGGTTCTGTGGAAGATGGCCATCTCACAGTCTCATTGCCTGATACCACACAGCTGGAGGAAGCTGCCAGTTGTGTAGGAGCATCCTCCCTCCACTGCTCTTCCTGCTCTCCACCTCCTGTCTCCCCAAAGAGGATCCTAATTGTCCTATCTCTCCTCCCAGCCTTACCTGCTCATTCTCACTCAAGGTAAAACCAGGTGCTGGATGAGTGCCACTATGCCTCCCTCTCCCCCCAGTAACAAGTACTGAAGGATCTCATGACATGGGATAATAGTTGCTAATTTTATATCCTGATCAATTAAGAGCAGAGAAATACTAGCAAGGTCTGACCTTTGCAGGTCTGTTCCCTTCTCCCTTCCCTGAAGTTGTTACATCAAGGCAGGGCTTTATTTACTCCTTGACCTAATCAGAGGAACGAAGATTAACCACTAATAGCTCATTGGCTTGTCTTGATTCCTAAAGTACTAACTAATACATTGTGGCTAGGTCTTGTTGACTAGTACAAAATTATCTTGAGCTTACTATAAATTATATGTATATATATATATTTTTTACTATAAACAATATGTTTGAAACTAAAATGGAAGAATGACTCTAATTTCTTTCTACAAGGCAAGATTATAATAGTTGAAACCTTAAATACTCTTTCTATATAATTATGAGTTCTTCATTTGTATTTATATCTGTATAAATATTTATTTACATTATATATATATATATATCTTTTAAATGTTTATAACAATAAAAATGCCAGTGTCTATAGAAAAATAAGGCAAAGACCCAAACAGAGCAAGTAATCCATGTGGTTAATAAGCAAGCATAAAGATGCTTCAGTTACTAATGAGTAACTGAAGAAATGCAAATTGAAATAGTAAGATGATATTTTCACCTTTGGTAAAGATTTATTTATTTAAAAAACTTTTTTAAAGCTTTTCTTTATTTTTGAGAGAGAGAGTGTGAGTGGAGGAGGAACAGAGAGAGAGGGAGACACAGAATCTGAAGCAGGCTCGAGGCTCTGATCTGTCAGCACAGAGCCCAGCGCAGGGCTTGAAACCATGAATCAGAGATCATGACCTGAGCCGAAGTCGGACACTTAACCGACTGAGCCACTTAGGTGCCCCATGTTTGGTAAAGATTTAAATGTCGATGAAAGCATGAGGAAATAGACTCTAATATGCTACTACTAAAAGTGTCAATTGGTAAAAAAACTTTATGGAAGGCAGTATATGCTCAGTTAAAAAAAAAAATCTGTTGACCATTTATCCCAGGCATCCTATTTCTAAGAATTTCTAAGGAAATAATTAGATAAAGGGAGAAAGACATAACTACAAGCACGTTCACTATAATAGTATGTATAATAGTAAAAAATAGTACTGAGCATTAATATAGGATAAAGAGGCATATTTTAAAGACACAGACAAGCCCAGCTCACCCATTAGCTATAAATTGCAATGATATTTTCCATAAAAGCTTTGCTGTGCATTAGATTAACGGGGCTAGAAAGGTCAGTGAGAAATGTCTCAACTGCTTTACCATGGTGAGTTGACTGTGTAATATGCACTTAATGGAAAGGCAACTTGCCAATAGATAGCTCTCTCCCACATTGTCCTGGGGCCTGTTTGTTTTTAAATAAAGAACATATTTAAACCCACTTAGAAATAGTAAATTTAGTACAAAGCTTTCAATTGTTTTGGAGGGTTGGGGGGAAAGAAACCCTAAACTGATTCACAGAACACAGGGACTAGAATTTCAATTGAAACCAGATGTTCTCATTGTGATTATATTTAATGGCTATCAGCAGTCAAACCCTAAAACCCACATCCTCAGTGTGGCCCAGCTAATGTGAGTCATCCACTAATGCCTGGGCAAGGTAGCTCATTCCTTTGAGCATGAGAAACAGGTAACTGTGCCAGTAACTCCTGTTTGTGGAGAATTTACTATGTGGTGGGCATCACCTTATCTCATTTAATGCTAAGAAACCTATAGCATCAAGTGCTTTCTCCATTACATAAATGGAAAAGTTGAGACTATGAGAAGTTAATGGATTGCTGAAGGTCAACCGGCAGGGATTTGGGCCCACGGTAGTGTCCACAGCCTGGCTGTTACTTTCCATGTTGTAGTACAGTCTCTGCATGTTACCTAGGAAAGGAGAGATGTAAAAGAAAGGGTATTAGCAGGGGTATATTCAACTGGTAAACACAATGTGGCCACAGTGATTTTCTAAATATTAAAATATTTCCACACTAACTGGTAAATAGTGTTGCCCCTAGTCTCTCCCCTCCTCCCCTGTGCTCTTCTACTGCCCTTCTCCAGGACCCGGGATCCCCCATGTGGCAACTAGAGAGGCCACATTTGGTGGGCCCCTCAGCAGGGCCCCTCAGAAGCCCTTCCAGGGCCTTCTGTTTGGGCAGTGTAGGGGTTATTATTATTTTTTTAAATTTAATTTAATTTTTTAAAATTCACATCCAAGTTAGCATATAGTGCAACAATGATTTCAGGAGTAGATTCCTTAATGCCCCTTACCCATTTATCCCATCCCCCCTCCCACAACCCCTCCCATAACCCTCAGTTTGTTCTCCATATTTATAAGTCTCTTCTGTTTTGTCTCCCTCCCTGTTTTTATATTATTTTTGCTTCCCTTCCCTTGTGTTCATCTGTTCTGTGTCTTAAAGTCCTCATATGAGTGAAGTCATATGATATTTGTCTTTCTCTGGCTGACTAATTTCACCTAGCATAATACCCTCCAGTTCCATCCACATAGTTGCAAATGGCAAGATTTCATTCTTTTTGATTGCTGGGTAATACTCCATTGTGTATGTATGTATATATATACACACCACATCTTCTTTATCCATTCATCCATTGATGGACATTTGGGCTCTTTCCATACTTTGGCTATTGTTGATAGTGCTGCTATAAACATTGGGGTGCCTGTGCCCCTTCGAAACAGCATACCTGTATCCCTTGGATAAATACCAATTTCTGGGTTGTAGCGTAGTTCTATTTTTAATTTTTTGAGGAACCTCCATACTGTTTTCCAGAGTGGCTGCACCAGTTTGCATTCGGTGTGGGGATTATTAATCCTCCGTATATCACTCCAGAGAAGGAACACCTGGTGATCATAGGACTAAGGCAGGGCGGCCAGCTCTAGAGTTTACAGCTTTGTTATATTCCATCTCTAGCTACTCTGTTTTATACATTAGAGGTTTCCTTCACATCAGTCATAAATCAATTCCAATGTTCTGTCTCTGCTGCCACCCAGGGCCAGGTACATGAGGTCAGCCTTTCTGTATTGCCTCTTTCCCGGTGGCAACATTTCCTCCCACCTTGCTCAGTGCTAATCAGCTCCAGGGCACAGCCAAGCATGACTGTGGCATTGTCAAATCTAAGACAACAATACTGTGAGGTTCACCATTATTTTATGTACCAGAAAGCAGGAAAAACCTGTGACACCTGATAGTTCTGTGTTATTTTTGATCAGTTGCATCAGCCTCTTGTTGCTTTGAAATTTCTTTCAACTCTTCTGGAGGATTTGGCAATTTCTTCTGCCTTTGGTTGCCATGATAGGCAACCCTTCTGTGCATTTCTCTGTAACAAAATGTAACAGAGATGTGTCTGCTTGTGAGTATGTATCTTCCTTTCCTAGGTTCTTTAAAGGCTATGCTTGGTTTGTTGCTTTGCTAAAAATATGTTAATGTCACCATTCCCCCTAAGAGGCATGTTTGCATCTTTAATACCAAATTCACATTCTTTTATTGTTTCTATTTTCTGCTGCACTGTTTCTGTTGAATTAATATCTGTGAAAATCCAAATTTGAGGTGCTAGTTACATTTCTTCCTAATACATATTAAAGATAAATGTGTAACTATTGCAATGGGAAAAATTCTGTCCACAGTCATCTCACTGACCCTCAGTAAGGTGTATTCTATGCTTTGGGAAACAAGTCTCTGTTGGTGGTTGACCTGCTAGTTAGATCTTGGTAGTTCACAACGAGTGTACAAGGTGTAAGGTATTGTCACAAAAGGGTAGGGGCATTATCAAACTTTGACTATTACGTAACAGTAATTCTTCCAGGGATTCAGTATACATATGTTTATATGACCTCTGTCAACTGGAAAGGGTTGAGGGGGTTGTGTGATACATAATGGCACAGAACTTGCTGTGGGTAGGATATAAGAGGTGTAAGGAAAAGCCCAAGCCAGTGCCAGAGAATGCTCTTCTGTTGCTTAGATGTGAGGCATAAGGTCATTGCCTTAAAAATATAGAAAGGAGCATGGTTAGGGAGTAAAAGGATTTGTTCAAATAGTAACATGGTGCTGAAGGGTGACAATTATAACTGTGGCTGGTTTGACAACCACAGTGAAATTGTTACTCTAATAGCATGATTGTGGTGTAATTTTTCCTAATTTGTCTAATGTTGTCTGAGACTCCTTTCAAGTGTGTCACTGGTATTCAAAACTGTCCTGTAGACCAGAAAGTTTCAGGATGCCACCATAATGCTTTGGGCCAGTGACAATGCACACACCTGCTTAAAATAGAGAGCCTTAAAGGTAATGTTATTAGTGGAAATTTCTGGGAACTTCACAGGCCAACAAGATATTAATGTGAGAAAAAAATCTGCCTCAGTCACTGATAATCCTAGTTACTAAGTCTTTTCTTCATACATTAGGGTATAGCATGGGGTGGGGGGAAACACCCATTTTGTACTTAAGGGAATTCCTGAATGCCTTTTCTGTCATTTGCGCTAACCTGCACTATATTATTTGAGGTCAAGTCTACTTTCTCTACCTAATTTCAGTTATATATTCTCTACTTTACTTAATTTTTTTAACTGAATTAGTTTTGGTGAATTATATTTTTTGTAGTCAGTTATCCACTTAATCTATTCTCAGGTTTTTTGCCCAAAATATGTTCTTAGTATTCTGTTCTCTTTAAAAATCCTTGTTTGGGGTGCCTGGGTGGCGCAGTCGGTTAAGCGTCCGACTTCAGCCAGGTCACGATCTCGCGGTCCGTGAGTTCGAGCCCCGCGTCGGGCTCTGGGCTGATGGCTCAGAGCCTGGAGCCTGTTTCCGATTCTGTGTCTCCCTCTCTCTCTGCCCCTCCCCTGTTCATGCTCTGTCTCTCTCTGTCCCAAAAATAAATAAACGTTGAAAAAAAAATTAAAAAATAAAAATCTTTGTATGTATGTATGTATGTATTTTTTACAAGCAGGGAAG
>NW_024412395.1:76456315-76483315 GCF_014898765.1 Herpailurus yagouaroundi | reverse complement strand
CTTGGGGCGCCTGGGTGGCGCAGTCGGTTAAGCGTCCGACTTCAGCCGGGTCACGATCTTGCGGTCCGTGAGTTCGAGCCCCGCGTAGGGCTCTGGGCTGATGGCTTGGCTTGGAGCCTGGAGCCTGTTTCCGATTCTGTGTCTCCCTCTCTCTCTGCCCCTCCCCCATTCATGCTCTGTCTTTCTCTGTCCCAAAAAATAAATAAAAACGTTGAAAAAAAAATTAAAATTTTTTTTCTTTCTTTTTTTTTAAATATGAAATTTGTTGTCAAATTGGTTTCCATACAGCACCCAGTGCTCATCCCAACAGGTGCCCTCCTCAATACCCATCACCCACCTTCCCCTCCCTCCCACCCCCATCAACCCTCAGTTTGTTCTCAGTTTTTAAGAGTCTCTTGTTTTGGCTCCCTCCTTCTCTAACCTTTTTTGTTTTTTCCTTCCCCTCCCCCATGGTCTTCTGGTAAGTTTCTCAGGATCCACATAGGAGTGAAAACATATGTTATCTGTCTTTCTCTGTATGACTTATTTCACTTAGCATAACATTCTTCAGTTACAAACATGTTGCTACAAAGGCCATATTTCATTCTTTCTCATTGCCACATAGTATTCCATTGTGTATATAAACCGCAATTTCTTTATCCATTCATCAATTTATGGATATTTAGGCTCTTTCCATAATTTGGCTATTGTTGAGAGTGCTGCTATAAACATTGGGGTACAAGTGCCCCTATGCATCAGCACCTCTGTATCCCTTGGGCAAATTCCTAGCAGTGCTATTGCTGGGTCATAGGGTAGATCTATTTTTAATTTTTTGAGGAACCTCCACACTGTTTTCCAGAGTGGCTGTACCAGTTTGCATTCCTACCAACAGTGCAAGAGGATTCCCGTTTCTCCACATCTTCACCAACATCTATTGTTTCCTGAGTTGTTAATTTTAGCCACTCTGACCAGTGTGAGGTAATATCTCAGTGTGGTTTTGATTTGTATTGCCCTGATGAGGAGCGACGTTGAGCATCTTTTCATGTGCCTGTTGGCCACCTGGATGTCTTCTTTAAAGAAGTGTCTACTCATGTTTTCTGCCCATTTCTTCACTGGATTAAAAACTCCTTGTATTTATAGTAATGTTCTGGGGCACCTGGGTGGCTCAGTAGGTTAAGCGTCGACTTTGGCTCAGGTCATGATCTTGCGGTTTGTGAGTTCGAGCTCTGCATTGGGCTCTGTGCTGATGGCTCAGAGCCTGCAGCCTGCTTTGGCTTCTGTGTCTCCTCTCTCTCTCTCTCTTTGTCACTCCCCTGCTCATGCTTTGTCTCCCTCTCAAAAATAAAAATAAACATAAAAAATTATGGTAATGTTCCCTTTTTACTCCTAATATTGCTTCTTTATGCTTTCTTTATTTCTTTACCAACTTGCCGAAGTTTTGTCTATTTTTATTTTTTTATTTTATTCTTTAAAAAAATATTTATTTATTTTTGGGAGAGCACAAGCAGGGGATGGGCAGAGAGTGAGGGACAGAGGATCCAAAGTGGGTTCTGTGCTGACAGGCTGGCAGCAGAGAAACTGATGTGGGGTTTGAACTCACGAACTGTGAGATCATGACCTGACCTGAAGTCAGATGCTCAACTGAGCCAACCAGGTACCCTGAGTTTTGTCTATTTTTTAAAATGTCTTCTAAAAGATCCACATTTTGGCTTTGTTGGTTCTCTACATTAGCTTTTTTATAATCCATCTTTACACCACATGCCTTGGCATGCATTGCAATATTTGTATGTGAAAACTCCCCTCATAACTCAAAACTGTTGCTCTGAATGAATGAAAAGTCCCTGTATCTGGAAAAACTTTAAAAAATTTCCTGTGTGGGTGTATTTCCTTATTTTCTGTCTGCTTCTATAAACTCGTTTTAATATTGTTGCTTGAATTCCCTTCCTTTGGGTAATACTTTCCCAATTACATTACTTCTCCATTTTAATGCTGTTCAAAACCTGAAGCACAGGGATAAAGTCCTACTTCAAGGGCAATAAGTTATTAGCTTGGTTTATTCTGGAAAGCTCAGGCTCAAGTTGAGCTCTGAAAGATAATTAGGATTTGGATATGGGGTGGGGAACAGTGGTTTTCTGGGTAGAGCTTGAAGGTGATGTGTGTGGAAATAGTGAGATGACTCACCCCAACCCAAAACCTGGAGATTCAAAGTAATACCTTTAAACTAGCCTCATCTAGACCCTGTTCTCTCTGCTCTAGTGGCTCAAACCATCTTTCAAAGTCTCAAATCTGTGCTGCTTCTTCTTACCACAGGGCCTTTGAACATATTCTTCCCTTTGCCCGGGATGCTCTTCTCTGTCCTTGCCACTTTTTCCTACTATTCTCCTCTCAGGTATCTGTCCTTTTTTCATGAATAATTTTCTGATTCCCACCAAAGGTCCAATTTCCTTATTTTAACTTACCATGAATATAATTTTACATTAATTATGTGATTCCATGATTAGTGTCTATCTCTCTCTCTCCCTGGAATGTAAACTTTTCGAGGGCAGGAACTATGAC
The DNA here is from genome assembly GCF_014898765.1 of Herpailurus yagouaroundi. Lineage (NCBI taxonomy): Eukaryota > Metazoa > Chordata > Mammalia > Carnivora > Felidae > Herpailurus > Herpailurus yagouaroundi. The sequence goes on along the minus strand of NW_024412395.1, from coordinate 76,480,780 downwards.
TATTATTTTTTCATTTTTGCCCACCATCTTACAAAGAGTAGGCGCTCAGGTAATAAATTGTTTAATTTCTCTCATTTGCTCATGAGTTAACATATAGCTGAACAGTGTGGAGATATACAAAGTCCATCTGTCAAGATATAATGTCCAGACAAGAGCTACTTGACCCAGGACTGCTTAGAATTTGAGAGGCCTAAGTGACTCCCACTCATTAAAAGAAACAAAGAGATGCAAAACAGAAAAAATGTGCTACTTTAAATGTTTACATTGAGACAATTAACACTTTCACACATAATACAATATAATTTGCTGCTCACAAGATAATTACAGGATTTATTAAATTATTCTCTCATGGTACACTCAGGCAGGGTGGAATGATACTGCGGTTCAAGCATAAAGGCATATAATACATGTCTTTCTTCAGCCCCAGTATTTCTTGGCTGTCTGAGTAGCCTCTTCCACTTGAAGCCCTTTGTGAAAGCAATGCCTAAGCCACATCCCATCCTGGGTCCCCCCACCCCCAACAGGACAAGGCCTGACTAAAGATATTCATGTATCCAAAGAAAGAGCCAAGTAGAAAGAGATTTGCTAGCCTTGGAAAAAGGGGAATGGGGAGGTAGACCCTGGAAAATTCTCTCTTGCACAGCAAACACCTTGACCTGGGATACCCAGCTCACCTATATGGCAGGTCAAGCCCTAGAGATGAATTGAAAGTGTCCAGTGATCATAGCTCCATGATACTCACGTGGCCCTGGATTTAAGTTCTCCAGACAGCATGGGATTATCATCTGACTTCCACTGTTGGCCACAAGGTGATCCAGGTCCCCCCTACATCCCATTTAGTGCTATCGGAATATTGCGGCATAAGATAGTCCCTACCTCCAGCAATTCTGGGAATATCTGAATTACCAGACAATTTTTCAGTCACAAAGATATGTTAAGGGATATAATGAATATTAAAAGTATTTAATATAAAATCCAAAAGTATAGGTAGGTAGATGGCACATGGACCCTGATAATTCCTGGGTTACCTTCAATCTTTACAGGCTGTTGGCTTCACCATCTTTTATTCTTTTCCTTGTAGAGGAAGAAGCCTTGAGATACACTTTTCTCTGTGTTTAGCGAATGTTTCAGGTAACTAGGAACACATGTATTAAAGTTGAGTGTTCACAGCCGCTTTTGCCCACAAAGGAGAATTCTGAGCCTGGCAACCTCCATCTTCCCTTTTACCCTGAGCACTGAGGAAGATTTTGTCTTTGCTAGGTCGTTTTCTGGGTCATTGGATGCAGAATTGGGACAATGGTAGAAAATAGATGGAACATGGAAGAAGAGATGGGGTGGGGTATTTTCACAGAAAAAGCCCAAAATTTATTTATTGGAGAGAAGAAAGAGGGGGGGATAAAGGAGGCAGGAGGAGAAAGGAAAGCCCAGGTCTATGTTGTTTCTCCTAAAAGAGTTTTGTAACTGAGAATTAAAGGTCGGGAGAGAGAATATGGACTGGAGGGGCGGATCTTTTCCATGTGGATGCCACTGAAAGTGCAGCAGTGAGAGAAGATTTTTTTTTAATGTTTATTTATTTTTGAGAGAGACAGAGACAGAATGCTAGTGGGTTAGGGGCAGAGAGAGAGGGAGACACAGAATCCGAAGCAGGCTCCAGGCTCTGAGCTGTCAGCACAGAGCCCAACGCGGGGCTTGAACTCATGAGCTGTGAGATCATGACCTGAGCCGAAGTCGGACGCTCAACCGACTAAGCCACCCAGGCACCCCATAGAAAGAAGATTTTTTAAAAACAGTGTTTTGTTTTGTATCAGACATATATTCTCATATCCTTGATGCTTTCCAAGAGATGATAGTAATGCTTTTATTTACACCAGTTTGGTTGCTGAAACTGTTTAGTTTGAGTGCCAGACTGCTCTGAGATTGGGCTTCTTGGCACCCCAGTTCTTACTTTGAGTCTAACATTGGAACAAGGCAGTTGTCTCCTCCATTGAATAGTCTTTCTTCTTTCCTAAGGCGGGGGAGCTTCCATCCTGATTTGGTCAGATTATGACCTTCTAGGAAGTTGTTGGGCAGGAAGTAGCTTTGTGTGTTAGCCTGAATTTCTCCCAGAGCAGATCCTGAGGCAAAGATTTGAGTTCAGGTAGACTATTTGGGAATGTGATTCCATAAAACAGGGAAGAATTAGCCAGTACACGCATGTGACCACTGAGGCTGGCACTGGTATGGGTAACTGATGTTCGATCCTGTGGGAGCTTCTGAAGAGCTTTATGAAATGTTTCTCAAAATTGTCCTCTTAGGGAACAAAAAGGAAAAGCATTTATTCATTGGCTCCAATCTTCTAATGGTCAAGGGTAGCCTCATAGGTTTTCATTGATCTGAGCTTTTGGCTTGTGCTCTCCTGACAGTTGACCAGTGTTAAAAGATAAAGTGAGGCATATTAAAACTTTTCTTAAAGTTTATTTATTTTGAGAGAGAGAGAGAGAGAGAGAGAGAGAGAGAGAGAGAGAGAAAGCATGAGCAGGGGAGGGACAGAGAGAGAAGGAGAGAGAGAGAAACTCAAGTAGGCTCCATACTGCCAGCATGGAGCACGACACAGGCTTGAACCCACAAACGGTGAGATCATGACCTGAGCCGAAACCAAGAGCTGGACACTTAACCAACTAAGCCACCCAAGCACCCCAAGTGATATTAAAAGTTGTAAGAATTTGGAGTGCCTGGGTGGCTCAGTTGGTTAAGCCTCAGGGTCAGGGCATGATCTCGTGGTTTGTGAGTTCAAGCCCTGCATCAAGCTCTGTGCTGATGGCTCAGAGCCTGGAGCCTAGTTTGAATTCTTTGTCTCTCTCTCTCTTTCAAAAATAAATAATCATGTAAAAATTAAAAAAAAAAAACTCCTAAGAGTTTATTTTGGCAAAAATTGATTCCAGTTAGGCAGCACCAAACCAGAAGTGGTTAGGAACATTCTGCCATTTGGAGCTAGGGGAATGATGTGTATAGAGAAGATGTGGAGGCAAAGCAAGGAAATTATTTGTTTGAATATAGCTTAAAACCTACTTGGCTGTGATTGGTTGCCCTTAGGTTTCCATTTCTTAACCTTGAGCATTTATAGGTTTAGATTTTGGTTTGCTTACCAGGCTGCCATGGCCTTAGAGCCATCTCAGTCTAATGGCCTCCTTGTTTAATTAACTTAACAGCAGGTTCTCATGGACATCCTGTCTCGTGAGGTTAGAGAGGCCACAAGGCATAAAGCAAAAGGCTCTTGGTGCGGAACAGAAACAAGATGGCCTTGGGCTGTACTTGCTCGGAACATGTTGTCCTAACAGTGGCATGTGAAGCAGCATGTAGAAGAGCAGAGACTCTTGAGAAATGGCAGTGTGTCTGCCTGGATTGTGTACGTCAAGGAGAACAGATGGAGAAGAGAATGTTGATTGAGATTGTGCAGGCTTACAGACTTCATCTTGAAAGCAATAGGGAGCCAGTGAAAAGCTAATGCAAAAGAGTGACCCAATGAGATTTGTGTTTAAGGAAAAAAGCAAACAATACGAGTCACAGTGCACAGGGTGGATTAATGGGGTGTGTGTAGCATATGAGGAGGAGGGTGGTGGTTGATATGGAAATTGTTACAGAAATTGTGAGACCTCTTAGGAGATCATTCAGACAGTCTAGGTGAGGGAATATGAAGATGTAAAAGAGACTATGGCAAGCAGGGGTTATTGAAAGAGAGATGGAACAAAGAAACGTGGCCATGAACTGGCTTGTGATCCAGGCTGAGTAGAGCAGAGTCTCATTCTCTGTGACCAGAAGCTGTTAAGATGTATTCCCAGAGCCAGTGCCTACCTTTTTCCCCGCCATGTGGAGAAACCGTACATGGGCTCCTTTAAACACTTTGATTATTGCTGGGAAAGACAGTCTTTCAATACCTTGCAGTTAACATACACGATTGTTTGCATTTTGTTTTTCTCTCAGAGCTTCGGGAACAAGGGGTATGGTGTGTATGTGTGTGTGTTAGAAAGGGAATGACTTAATGCTGTGGAATCCCTGTTTCTAGTCTACTCTGAGGCCTGTTCTAAACCTACTTTCCATGGCTTTATGGTTTGTTTATATTAACATGTAATTTCCTCTTTTTGGCTTAGAAAACTTGAGTTTCTCACAAGAGTCCTCACTAAAATAACATCTTTGTGTGTGTCTAAAGATTTTTTTGTACTTAAGAGAAATTTTTTTTAATAGGTGTTACTGAGTAATACAATTTTTTGAACACTTGTTAATTTCTCAAGTTAAAAAACCTTGTGTAAATTACTTATTTCTAATTACTGGTGATGTTGAAAACATTTCAATTCTGTTTGTTTTTTGTCTGACACACAAGTGTCAGACTGACGTTGAGGTCTGAAGCATTTCCCTGCCTATTCCTGCTCCCTCTCCCCTTTGCTTTTCACAGGCATTACCCACAAAACTCTTCATTTTGACATCTGCTTCCTGGAGGACACAGATGACAATTATTATTTTTTTTTAATTTTTTTTTTTCAAACGTTTATTTATTTTTGGGACAGAGAGAGACAGAGCATGAACGGGGGAGGGGCAGAGAGAGAGGGAGACACAGAATCGGAAACAGGCTCCAGGCTCTGAGCCATCAGCCCAGAGCCTGACGCGGGGCTCGAACTCACGGACCGCGAGATCGTGACCTGGCTGAAGTCGGACGCTTAACCAACTGCGCCACCCAGGCGCCCCGACAATTATTATTAAATAATAAACCAGTTCAGTGATGCAACAGGGAAAAGAACAAATCAAAACTAAGTTGTACCATTTGAACACATCCATTACGACATAAGTAGACATAAAATAGTGGAGTAGCTGGCTGGACAGAGAGATGGGGCCGGAATTTACGTTTGTTCTGTTCATTGCTTATCTCCACATCTAGAACAGTGTCCAGCACATAGCAGGGCACTGACGCTTGTTTAATGAATGGACAAATCAAATAGTTTCCTAAAAATGGGATGGAAGTATATATTTTCCCATTAAACAAAACTAATATTGAGTTTAATTTTGCCTGAATTGATCAAAAGGAAATGATTTAGTAAAACCCAAGAGATTTCTGAACCACATAAAAAATGTCTTAACCACCAAAGGTTTCTAGTAGGCTACTCTAAGATTTAAAAGTTTTTGAAAAATTACTTAGTGAATTTTCTTTGACATTTTCATTTTTCTAGATGAATTAAAAAAATTTTTGTTTTAATGTTTATTCACTTTTGAGAGACAGAGAGAGACAGAGTGTGAGTGGGGGTGGGGGGGGGGCAGAGAAAGAGAGGGAGACACAGAATCTGAAGCAGGCTCCAGGCTCTGAGCTGTCAGCACAGAGGCCAATGCGGGGCTCAAACCCACGAGCTGTAAGATCATGACCTGAGCCAAAGTTGGACCCTTAACTGACTGAGCCACCCAGGTGCCCCTGTGACTCCTGTCATTATCCCCTCAAAAGTTCCATGAGCTTTAAAAAATGGAAATATGTTAACCCTGTAAATTTGTGGTAAATTGATGTCCATACACTATTCATTTTTATTTTTTTAAATACAGTGCTTTATCAGTTTCACGTGTACCATATAGTGATCCAATAGTCCCGCATGTGACTCAGTGCTCATCATGACAACTGTACTCCTTAATCCCCATCACCTATTTCACCCATCCCCCCACCCACCTCCCCTCTGGTAACCATCAGTTTGTTCTCTATAATTAAGAGTCCTTTTTTTGGTTTGTCTCTTCCTCATTTTCTTCCTTTGTTCACTGGTTTTCTTTCTTAAATTCCATATATGAGTAAAATCATATGGTATCTGTCTTTCTCTGACTGGTTTATTTTGCTTAGAATTATATTCTCTAGGTTTATCATGTTGTTGCAAATGGTAAGGTTTCATTTTTTATGGCTGAATAATATTCCATTGTATATGTATACCACATCTTCTTTATCCATTCACCTATCGATAGACACTTAGGCTACTTCCATAGTTCGGCTATTGTAAATAATGCTGCAATAAACATAGGGGTGCATATATATTTTTGAATTAATGGGTTTTTTTGTTTGTATAAGTACCTAGTAGTGAGATTACTGGATCATAGCACAATTCTAATTTTAATTTTTTGAGGAACCTACATACGGTCTTCCACGGTAGCTGTACCAGTTTGCATTCCCACCAACAGTGCATGAGGGGTCCTTTATCTCCACATCCTCACCAGCACTTGTTGTTTCTTGAGTTTTTGTTTGTTTGTTTTGAAAGAGAGAGAGAGAGAGCACACACACAAGTGGGGGAGGGGCAGAGAGACAGGGAGAGAGAGAATTCCAAGCACATACCACGCTCAGCCCTGAGCCTGATGCAGGCCTTGATCCCACAACCATGAGATCATGACCTGAGCTGAAATCAAGAGTCAGATGCTTAACCAACTGAGCGATCCAGGAACCCCTTCAGTTTTTGTTCATAGCCATTCTGACAGGTGTAAGGTGATATCTCATTGTGGTTTTCATTTTTTTCTCTGATGATGAGTGATGATGGCATCTCTTCATGTGTCTGTTGGCCATCTGTATGGATTCTTTGAAGAAATGTCTATTCATGTCTTCTGCTCATTTTTAAATTGGATTATTTGGGGGTTTTTTGGTGTTGAGTTGTAGAAGTTCTTTATATATTTTGGATGCTAACCCTTTATTAGATATGTCATTTGCAAATATCTTCTCCCGTTCAGGATTGTCTTTTAGTTTTGTTGGTCGTTTCTTTGCTGTGCAGAAGCTTTTTATTTTTAAAAAAAATTTTCTTAACGTTTTATTTATTTTTGAGACAGGGAGAGACAGAGCACGAATGGGGGAGGGTCAGAGAGAGGGAGACACAGAATCTGAAACAGGCTCCAGGCTCTGAGCTGTCAGCACAGAGCCCGACGCAGGGCTTGAACTCACGGACCGCAAGATCATGACCTGAGCCAAAGTTGGCCGCTTAACCGACTGAGCCACCCAGGCACCCCAGAAGCTTTTTATTTTGATGTAGTCTCAACAGTTTATTTTTGCTTTTATTTCCCTTGCCTTAGGAGACTTATCTACAGTATTCATTTTTAAATCTAAAAATGTTTCTGCATTAAATTTAAAAATGTTTAAATTTAAAAATGTTTAAATTTAATGTTTCTGCAATTATGCAAATAGATGTATCTCTTTAACTTGGATTTGCATTAAAAATTATACCATGCAGGGCTCCTGGGTAGCTCAGTTGGTTAAGCGTGCGATTTCAGCTCAGGTCATGATCTCATGGTTTGTGAGTTGGAGCCCCGTGTTAAGCTCTGTGATGACAGCTCAGAGCCTGGAGTCTGTTTCGGATTCTGTCTCTTCCTCTCTGCCCCTCCCCCGCTTGCGCTCTGTCTCTGTCTCTGTCTCTCTCAAAAATAAACATTAAAAAATTTTCAAAAATTATACCATATAAAATTTTAATAAAGATATTCCTATTCCAAGGTGTTTCATAGTTTGTGAGAATGTATATACCAGTTACAAGCAATTACGTGGCAACTTAGAACAACAGAACTTGTTGCCCGCATGAATGATCCAGGATGTGAGGACCATGGAAGATGGAAGGAGGTAAAGAGCGGTTGTGACAACATCTCCTGGTCCGATGGAGTCCCGCCTCCTGTACTGAGCAGCATGTTCCCAGCTGATCCCTGGGCCCTGACCCCCATTTTTGTTCCGTTGATCTCCTTGTTGGCAGAGCCTTCCTTCCCACCAAAAAGGCTAAGTACTATTTTACTTTTCAGCCTCCCTTGCCATAAGAACCTGGACATACTTCTCAAACTAGCTATTAAAATATAAAAGGAAACCTGCTGAGCAGCTAGAAAAGATTTGTGTGTGTGTGTTTGTTGAAAGACAGACAAGCAAGAAGAGAGCCTATGGCCTCACTTTCTTCCTGTCCTTGAACGCTGATGTGTGAGAATGTGGTGCTTGGAGCTGTGGTGGTCATCGTGCAACCTTGAGAGTAAAGCCAGGAGAATCCCACAAAAGCCAACCAGAGACCTGGACATCGTCATGCCACTGCACCAACCAACTCCGGAATCATCTAATGGAATAATGGGATGTTTTCACTTGTGTATCCTGGCACATGTAACCAAAAGCATAGTAACGGATACATTTTCTGAATCTGCCTTCACCTCTTTCAGCCCAGTGTCATGCATCCCATTTCTAGTTGACAATCCTTCCAGTTAGAATGTCTGGGCAGCCTAGTTAATACCTCCAGATCTCACCATTTCCAGCTCTCTGCTCTCTCGTACATTCCTCCTTCTCCATACAAACCCTCCCTGTTACATGAGGAACCATAATTACACCAGCCTCATCTGCTCCTGGGGAGATACCGGCTTACACTCTCATTCTATACCCTACCTCACTCTATACCCTACTCTTTGTCAAGAGCTTAAAATCATCACAAATTTTACATATCTTGGCTATTGTGTACCTGTGTTGTTTTGTCCACTCATTGTTTACCCTCCCCTCTTCCTGGCAGATGTGACTTGATTTCCTAGGAGGATCTGCCTCTCCTTTACGTTCAGTTCATGCATTTGAATAGGGTAGATGCCATCCTTTGTGTTCCTGGCCCTGCTGCTCTTCCATTTTTTCTAACCATCATCAGTGCATACACGAACAGGGATACAATTTGAGTCAATGAGCTCCAATCTTGGGGCCTTTATTTTAACGAAGTGGAAAGAAATTTATGCTTTTTGCTGATATTGCCAAAGTCAGGCTGATGTGAGGCTGGAGCTTCTGGGGCCTGTAGAAAGTTGGGCTAAGGAGAAGTCAATCAAAACAGAAAAATACTGAACAGGAAATGGAGAGAGAGAGAGAGAGAGAGAGAGAGAGAGAAAACAGGCCTGATGACACTGTTTGAGCCCCTGGACTTTTCCATCAAGTGACCTAATGATTTCCTTTTCTTTCTGCTTAGGCCATTTTGAGTTTGGTTCGTGTCACTTGGACTTGCAACCAGGGAAGTTATGATCACTAGAGCACCTGTAAATTCAAGGTGCAGTACCTTTGGGTACTGATAGCTTATTACACCCTTCTCATAATCGTAGGAACTTGGCTCCATCTGTGTCCCCACCTCAGGGCCTCTCAGTGTTTTTTCTCAGTGCCTCATGTATGGGGGTGTCAGTGCCTCACAAAGCCCCACATATTCTTCAGCTCCAGTCTCTAGGTGATGTCTTCTGCTCATCAGTTACCACTGTGCGAGCTGCCAGGGCCCTGCACGAAGACTGACCTCTCTGTTGTGTTGTCTCAGTTTAGATACCATTACAAACACAGAACAGCTCCATGGATGAGAAGGTGAAATGGGTTCAGTGTAGCAGCACTGAAAACTCTCACAGTCACAAGAAGAAAAAGTTCATAATTTATTACCAAAACAGTGCGTTACATAGAAACTCAGGTTTTTTTAATTAAAAAAATTCTTTTAAGTTTATTTATTTTTTATTTTATTTTATTTTTAAAAATTTTTTTTAAGTTTATTTATTTTTTAGAGAGAGAGAGAGAGAATGAGTGAGGGAAGCGCAGAGAGAGAGGGAGAGAGAGAATACAAGCAGGCTCTGTGCTATCAGCGAGGACTCATGAACTGTGAGATCATGACCTAAGCTGAAATCAAGGGTTGGACACAACCTACTGAGCCACCCAGAAGCCTCAGAAATTCAATTGTAAACAATAAGAATTTCAAAGATACTGATTTCTTATATGGAAAACCAGAATTCAGAATCAGTAAGGAAACCCACGGTAGTTGTGTGGTAAGCATTTCTAAGGATTCATGGAAACTTGCTAAAGTGAACATATGTTTAAGCATCTTAAAAAAAAAAACTACAAAATACTAAAAGTAAAATTCCATTGTTGCCTTAATATCCAAAACTATCAAGTGGGTGTTAAGAACTACTATGTGGAGCTGGATTACTATCCACAGTTTTAATGTTTATTTATTTTTGAGAGACAGAGAGAGAGCGAGAGCGCGCGAACATGAGCAGGAGAGGAGCAGAGAGAGAGGGATACACAGAATCTGAATCAGGCTCCAGGCTCTGAGCTGTAAGCACAGAGCCTGCCACAAGGCTTGAACCTGCCGACCTAGAGATCATGTCCTGAGCTGAAGTCTGATGTTTAACTGAGTGAGCCACCCAGGCGCCCCCTATTCACAGTTTTAGTGAATAATTCAAAATGATTCCGAGTTTATTGTTAGGCTAGTGGTTTTTACTGAGGACAACTGTCTACATTAAAGTCAAATTGATTTGTGGTTGCTTCATTTAGGAGACATAAACCCTCAGGAAATCTGTCAGTATAAAAGGAATACCTCAAAAGCCAGTCTCTTCTGTTCTTTAAAGAAGGGTTTAATGAATGGTCCTTAATTTGTCAGAAGAAATAACTGTAGTGGTATGAGTTATTCTACAGAACTTCTGGATTTTTTATGATAGTCTAACAAAATTAAAGCTTTTGATTTAATGCAAGATGGTGCTCTGCACAACCACAGTCCGAGTTCCAATTTCAGCTCAAAAATGAGTTGGCCACACCACTCAAACATCTTCCAAAAAAATGGCTCTCCAGGGAATATGGGGGTGACCTCTTTATTGTCCTGACTTGTTTCAACTGGACTTTAAAATTATAGCTGATTTATTCAAAAGTTTAAAAATGTTTATTTATTTTTGAGAGAGAGGGAGAGTGCCAGTGGGGGAGGGACAGAGAGACAGGGTGGGGGAGGGACAGAGAGACAGGGAGGCAGAGGATCCAGAGCAGGCTCTGTGCTGACAGCAGAGTCTGATGTGGGGCTCCAACTCATGGACTGTGATATCATCACCTGAGCTGAAATCTGATACTTAACGGACTGAGTCACCCAGTCTCAACTAAGTTCATCATCTCTATTCTCAAAACCTGCTTCTTTTGACAAATCCCTCTCTTAGAGACCACTGAGAATTATGCACATTTCCCTGTTTGGCTCATGCCTATTATTCTAGTTCTGCAATTAGGGATTGACTGTGTCTTATACTCATTCACTTAATGAATGAATTGAATGTTTCTTGAGTGCCTGTCACTGGGTGTTCTATTATCTTGGAATTCTATGTCTCATTGCCTAGCACAGTGTCAGCATAGAATTAACTCTCAAAGATCTGTTGTTGGATAATTCGTCTTTTTTAATTAATGAACTATTTCAAGCACACAAGAAAAAAAAATTAAAGAATGAATAATGATATGTGTGCCAACCACGCAGCTTAAGAAGTTTTTAGAGATAAATTCAAGATTCTGTACACCCTCCATGACTCCATCACTCTCCCTTCCTTTCCCAAAGGCAATCATTGCCCTCAATTTGATATTTACCATTATAATGAATATATTTATATTTCTACTATGAAGTATTCTTTTAACTATTTCAAACTTCATATGAAATATATTGTTGTATCCTTTTATCCATGTTCATGGATGAGACTAGTTCATTGTCACTGTTGTACAGTATTTAAAGTTTTTTAAAGTTTTTTTTAAAGTATGTATGTATGTATGTATGTATGTATGTATGTATGTAACCTCTAAACCTAATGTGGGGCTTAAGCTCACAATCCCAAGATCAAGAGTTGTATGCTCTTCTGACTAAGCCAGGCACCCCTGTTGTATAGTATTTAATTGTTGTTTATTAATCTGCTCTCTTCTTGGTGAACATTCAGATTGTATTCATTTGTTTTCACTATTATAAACATGCTGCAATGAGTATTTCTCCTTGTTCACATGTGGAAGTGGAATTGCTGGTGACTTTTCTAAATGTTACCAAATTATAATGCTTATAATCCCAGGCACAAATAGGACAATTCTTGTTGCTTTACATGCTTACCAACATTAGGCATTATCAGACTTTATTTATTTGTTTGTTTATTTATATTTATATTTGACTATGGTTGACATACAATGTTACAGTATGTTTCAGGTGTACAACTTAGTGATCTGACAAGTTTATACATTATGCTACATTTACCACAAATGAACATCTGCACTTGATCTTAGCCAAAAGGCCAAGAAGCAATGGCACAAATGAACATCTGTTTGGATACAGTATCATTGACTATATTCCTTATACTGTGCCTTTTATTCCCATGACTTTATTTCATAAGTGGAAGCCTGTATCTCCCTCTCCCTTTCACCCATTTTGCCCATCCCTCAAGCTCCCTGCCCTCTGGCAACCACCAGTTTATTTTCTATATTTATAGGTCTGATTCTGCTTTTTGTTTCTTCATTTTTTTATGAGTGCATTATATGGTATTTGTCTTTCTCAATCTGACTTTATTTCACTTCGTATAATACCCTCTAGGTCCATCCATATTGTTCACATGGTATGATTGCATCCTTTTTTATGACTGTGTAATATTCGTGTGTGTGTGTGTGTGTGTGTGTGTGTGTGTGTGTGTGTGTGTATCATATCTTCCTTATCCATTTGTCTACTTTGGGAGGCATTGTCAGACTTTTAAATTATTTGTACATCTGATGACTGACTCATTGGGATTAAAGTTCATTTCTCTGATGACTACTGAGATCAATGACTCTGATGACTTCTACTTAGATATTTTATCAACCTGGAATTGATTTTTGTGTATAATGTGAGGTTAGGATATAACTTCAGGTTTTTACCATGCAATAAATGTTTATTACAGCACCATTTATTGGATGCTCAATATTTATTGATCTGCAATGCTGTCTCTGTCAAATATCATGTTCCATATATGAGTGGGTCTGTGTCTGGGGTCCCTATTTTATTCTTTTTATTAATTTATCTGTCTCTTTACCAATACTATCTTGCCTTAGTTACTGTTACAATACATTTTTTTATTTTTTAAGTTCTTTTTATTTTTTTATTTTTAGAGAGAGAGCATGCAAGTGGGGTAGAGGGGCAGAGGGAGAAAGAGAGAGAATCTTAAGCAGGCTCCACACTCAGCATGGAGCCCAATCAGGGCTTGATTCCATGGCCTTAGGATCATGACCTCCGCTGAAATCAAGAGTCCAATGCTCAACTGACTGAGCCACCCAGGTGCCTCAGCTGAGCCAGCCAGGTGCCCCTCCTTTAGGTTCTTTTGAAAAATGTTGAATAGAAGCAGTGATAGCTGGCTTCCTGGCTTTGTTCCTGACTCTAACGAAGATGCTTATAATCTTTTACCATTAACAGGTTTGCTTTCAATTTTTTGGTAAATACCGAATATCACATTAAGGAAGTTCTTTTCTACTTTTCTATTTTTAGCATTAAGAGTTGTTTTGTAATCATCAATGAGTGCTAAGCTTATCAAAAGCTTTTTTTTTTTTTTAATTTTTTTTCAACGTTTATTTATTTTTGGGATAGAGAGAGACAGAGCATGAACGGGGGAGGGGCAGAGAGAGAGGGAGACACAGAATCAGAAACAGGCTCCAGGCTCTGAGCCATCAGCCCAGAGCCCGACGCGGGGCTCGAACTCCCGGACCGCGAGATCGTGACCTGGCTGAAGTCAGACGCTTAACCGACTGCGCCACCCAGGCGCCCCTCAAAAGCTTTTTCTATATCTATTGAGTACCTATTGATTGTGTGCTTTTCTTTCGATTATTTGACCATTGTGTAGTATAGTATGAGGAATCATTAGAACAGATACAATTTATTGGTATTTTTCTACTTTTATTTTCCTTATATTCTTCCACAATAAGACCTCGATTCTGTTCAACCACACAAAGTTATAAAATTAAAATGAACCTCTTAGCAACAACCATAGTGGATGAGTCTGGCTGTATCTGAGCTGAGATTGAGTGAATGTGGGTGTCAATTCACATTCCACTGCAGGAAATTCTGTTAGTGGTTTCCAAAGCTGGATAGGAAGGTAATGGTAAGGGGAGGGAGAGGACAGCACACTGCTTGTCCTCCATTCCTTCTTCCCGCCCAGCCTATGCAGTGAATGTGAACTTTCTGGAGAGAGGCATGGTATCTGCATTTCTGCATGGCAAGGAGCATGGTGCTTGGCACAGTGTGGCCTGAAGAGGAAGCAATGGCATTTGGCACATCAAACGTTTATAGGAAAAGAGGGTAGAATTGGGCAGGATATTTTCTGTCTGAGCTTCAGCAGAACATTAGCAAAGCCATAAGGCTGGCAGAAAATTGTAGAAGCTAGGCAGATTTAGTAGGTACCCAGCACCCCCAAGAGAGAATAGTGTGTTGATTTACTCCTGAACACTTCTGAGACACCCTGGTGATTTCCCAGAGTCACTTAGGGTCTGGAGTGGAAGTAAAGGATAAAATTTTTTGTATGTCAATAGAGCTACTGTAGATTTTCACCAAGGCTGGTACATACTTACCAGTGAGGGGTACCTGGCTGGCTCAGTTGGTAGAGCATGTAACTGTTGACCTCAGGTTCAGGAGTTCAAACCCCACACTGGGCACAGAGCTTACTTAAAAAATAAATAAATTTTGGGACACCTGGGTGGCTCAGTCGGTTAAGCATCCAACTCTTGATTTTGGCTCAGGTCATGGTCTCACGGTCTGAGGTCAAGCCCCACAGCAGGCTCTGTACTGACAGTGTGGAGCCTGCTTGGGATTTTCTCTTTCCCTCTCTCTCTGCCTGTCCCCCATTCTCTCTCTCTCTCTCTCTCTCTCTCTCTCTCTCTCTGTCAAAACAAACAAACAAACAAACAACAGCAAAGAAATTTTTAAAAAAGACTTGCCAGTGAACTATTTGGTAGATTTGATATTTGCCAGCATATTTTTCCACCATAGGCCACGCACTAGCAATTACACAGCAAAGAAATAGCCAATGTAAAACACACAAGTGTATTTTTAGATTCTTTTGCTTTGTTCTTTATTTTCTTGTTAATGATGCATCCAACCACCACCGTTCCAGAACAAAATCTTAATTCTTTCCTGTTTCTACAAAAATTGAGAGTACTTTCCTATGGGTTCTATCATCACTGGTTAACAGCTATGTGTTCTGCAGACTGAATGGGAAAACCCAACTGTATCTTTGTGTCTCTGAATGTCATTAACTAATTTTCAAGTATTCAATGAAACCACAGATAGACTTAGCCAACCACTTTTTCCCCTGAGTTTTTGAAAATATTCACATCTTAAGAAATGTATTGCATATGTTCTTTATCCATTTACCACTAAATGTTCCAAAGCTTGCATTGTGGGAGTTAGATGTTGCCCAAAGAGCTCATTGAACCATTTTTGAAACTGCTCTTCTACAAAAACAGGAAGTCACAATATAATAAATGTCGAGTGAATTTGAACTTGAGAAAAGTTTAATTAGGTTTAAAACTTTTGAATTCATATATTTGAGCTGGTTCTAAATCAGGGAATTGGTGAGTCCCCTAGTATCTATTTTTCCTCTTTAATGCATGTGTGAGCACACGTGTGTGTGTGTGTGTGTGTGTGTGTGTGTGTGTGTGTGTACTGTGTGTGTGTTTGTACAGCACCTACTTTGTATGCATTTTATTTTATTTTATTTTATTAAAACATTTTTTTAATGTTTAGTTATTTTTGAGTGAGAGAGAGACAGAGTGTGAGCAGGGAAGAGGCAGAGAGAGAGGGAGACACAGAATCTGAAGCAGGCTCCAGGCTCCAAGCTCTCAGCACAGAGCCCCATGTGGGGCTTGAAACCCATGAACCATGACATCATGACCTGAGCTGAAGTCAGATGCTTAACCAACTGAGACACCCAGGTGCCCCAGCTTTGTATGCATTTTAAAGTGAAAAGATAAGAAGAAGAAATTTCTATATATTTTTAAAAATTTATTTTGAGAGAGAGAGGGTAGGGAGGGGCAGAGCGAGGGAGAGAGAGGATCCCAAGCAGGCTCCCTGCTATCAGTTCAGAGGCTGACATGGGGCTCAATCTCATGAACTGTGAGATCATGGCCTGAGCCAAAATCAAGAGTTGGATGTTTAACCGACTGAGCCACCCAGGTGCCCTAGAAATTTCTATATTTTGATTACATTGCATGTGAGGAAGGAAGGAAAACAATCCTGAGACTACAGACTTGGAAATTCAGAATGCATATTTAACCCTCTTTGAGCAGTGTGACTTTGGTCCTCTTTTTTTGTCACCTGTTAAAGCCACTGAAATGGGGACATTTACACTTAGTGATTCATTTTTAATGTATATTTCATAGATTAGTTAATATATTATTGAAAAGAGTGCTGTGCATACCAATGCAGTGGGCAAGCTAAGAACAAAGAACAGACCGACAAATCAATACTCAGTTTGGCCCCTGATGTAAGGGTATCAGCCACATTTGCTGAAGGTTCTTTTGTCTTTGTTTCATTTCAACAGCATGGAATCCTATCAGACTTCTAAAAGTAGTACTTATTCAACTTTTGCTAGGCACCCCAAGAGCATAGGTGGGTAAAAACTTACTCCTAGGGCTTGGGAGTGTGAAGGTTTGGTAGGCGTTGTGGAGGGAGATAGTGTGGAGTAGTCCATGGCAACCACAAAATGTTTGAATGCAAATACTACAGTCCAAACTATATCTGTTTATGTAATTATGAAAATACTGTTTCAAGTTGCTTATCAAGTTAAATGATTTAACTCCCTCAATCACCAAGTGAAATTGATGCTCCAGGAAGAAAAGCTGTTTATCCTGTGAATTCCTGAGCCCTTGCTACACCATTTTGAAGAACCTGGTCTCCAAGAAAGAAATTATATGTATCTATCTATATATAATATATATATCTTAAATCATAGATTGTATGGCCAGTTAATGAATTGAAAACATGGTTCATTACTACATTTATCATTTCTAACTTGTCCTAGTTGCTCATTCACAAAAGAACCATGGAATCTGTGCTCACTTCAACAGCACAAGCATTAAGACCTTATACATGACAGAGTAGAAAGGTATCTCTCGTGCCTTTCCTTAGAATCCTCCCATTACTTGTGACTTTTTCTTTATGATAACACCATACCAATTGTTCTCTTTCTCATCTTTTATTTTTTCCCACTTTTTAATGCATATTCATTTACTTATTTCTTTAATAGGCTCCATGCCCAACATGGGGTGTGAACTCACAAACTTGAGATCAAGAGTTGCATGCTTTACTGACTGAGCCAGCCAGTTGCCCCTCAGTGCATTTGTATATACATTTTGTCATATCATTCCGTAAATTACTGAGGCCAGTCCCACAAATCCTTAGCCTTATTTGACTAGTGATAACTAAAACTTAGCTAGGTTAAATGATTTCCTTGAAGTTGCATTCATTGAAAAGTAGTCACTTTGCATCTACCATGCACCAGAACTAGATACACAAGGATGATTAAAACAACAGTTTAAAGGAGGAGTCAGGAAAGTAAACAGGCAATTATAGGATCAAGGGATAAGTACAATAATTGAGGTTAAGTACGGGGCACCAAACATAAACTTTAGGGAAACTCTTTACCCAAACCTAGGAGGTAGAGTAAAGACAGGCTTCATGGGATAAGTGATATCTAACCTGAGATCTGAAGGACAGGTAGGATTAGCTAGATGAAGATTGGTGTGGATGTAAATTATAGGCAGAAAACAGAAATAAGCAAATGCTCAGAGTGAGAAGAAATATGATGCATCAGAAAAGCTGTTGTTAGCTGTGTATAAAGTGTGAGAAAGAGGCAAAACTGCCATGTTTAATCTCACAGGTTGTGTTCTGCACTACCCAGCAGTCACCACTCACATAGTCTAGGATAAATGGCACCTTCCAGAGTTGAGCAATGTGGCTTCCCTGTAAGAAAAATGATGGGTGGGGAGAGAGAAGGATCTTGAAAACCGAGTACAGTAAAACCTTGGTTTGTGAGCATAATTCATTCTGGAAACATGCTTGTAATCCAAAGCACTTGTATATCAAAGTAAATTTCAAGAACCGTTTGCTCAGTTGTGATCATGTGATGTTTAGTGTCATGTACTACTCCTATGGCAAGACATTGCTTGTTTATTAAGTTAAAATTTATTAGAAATGTTTGCTCATCTTGCAGAACACTCACAGAACACGTTACTTGCAATCCAAGCTTTTACTGTATGCTAAAATGTTTGTAAATAGCCTGAAGGCAATGGAAAACCATTGAAGGGGAGTGACTTGACCAGACTTGCATTTTAGAAAGACTATACAGCCACTGGGGTGGGGAATGGATCCAGAGAAACCAGCTAGGAGGCTGGTTCCAGTAAGGCAGGCAAATATTAAAAACAGTCTGAAATGAAGTCCTGGAAATTGGGATCAGAATAAGCAATAGATTTAAGAGAGATGATGAAATCAGAATTGATCAGACTTGGATAAGCTGCAGCTTTTGTTCTTAGACCAAACTAGGTCCACGGCATGTCATTTACTGAAATGGGGAATACAAGAGGAGGACTGAGTTTAGGGGAAGATTATTATTATTATTATTGAGAGAGAGAGAGAGGGCGCAAATGAGTGAGGGACAGAGAGAGAAAGAATCATCCCAGGATGGGCAAAGGGAGAGAGAGAGAGGGAGGGAGAAAGAGAGAAGCGGGGCTCACCCAAAGTGGGGTTCATGCTTATCTGAGGCAGAGCTTCAGCTTGACCCGAGCTGAAGTCAGATGCTTAATGACAGAGCCACCCACATGCCCCTAGGAGAATATTATTAATTCCTTCTTGGACATGCTGGGTGTGAGGTGATTTTGAAGCATTTGAATGAGAAATAGTCAGTTGGGTGAGTCTGGAGATCAGGAGATATAGGGTTGGGCTAAGACACAGAAATGCATTTTGGGCCAAAACTAGAATGTTGTCACGTCGTACCGGAATGGAGTTGCTCCAAGTGGCTGTGTTTTCAGGGGAGTGGGCTCAGAGGAGTTAGAGAGGGCGGAGGGGGTCATAAAGTGGAAATAAAGAAAAGCCATATATATTTTTTTGACAAGTGAAGCAGAAGAGTTAGCAAATTTTGTGACTTAGCATGATCATTTTTCTAGCAGAAGGTTGAGAGTGCCTCAGATTCTAGTGTCCCAATGAGGTTGAAGGACCACCATTGCATATCAAAGTGTGCCTGCTGGGGTTTTTCCTCTCTTCCTGGAGCCTCAGGCTTCCATTGACTTCACCTCTTCAGTTCTTTTCTCTACGTTATCCCTCCTCACTTCATCTTCTAACAGGAATATTACTTTCTCACCCTCTACTGTTTTTGATTTGTTTTTCCTAGAAAGCTGTCTTAAAAAGTTGAAAGCAGGGGCACCTGGGTGGCTCAGTCAGTTGAGTGACCGACTTTGGCTCAGGTCATGATCTCACAGTCCATGAGTTTGAGCCCCGCATTGGGCTCTGTGCTGACAGCTCAGAGCCTGGAGCCTGCTTCGGATTCTGTGTCTCCCTCTCTCTCTGCCCCTCCCCTGCTCACACTCTGTCTCTCCCTCTCTCTCAAAAATAAATAAACATTAAAAAAAATTTTTTTTAAGTTGAAAGTGAATGAAATAGAATTAAAAAAAACACAGTAAACAATGGAAGGTTTAACCCAGAGCAAATTCCATATTCATTTTAGCAATCACTCACAGGCAAAATTTAAATACTTTATTGCCACATTATTGTAGTAACTTAGCTCTTTCTACTTGGCTCTGTTCTACTTCTGGAATTATTTTGTGTTGTTGAATTTTACACTTTGGGTAGGAAAGTGGGATTTTCAGTAGGTAGTTAAAGAAAAAAAAAATCAGTATATATTGAGTAGAATTACTATGTTCCCAGCTAATACTTCCTCCACTTGTATGCTCTTAAAGTCAGAGAGTTTGCCATTACTTATTGAATTTATACTTAACATCCAGCACTATATGGGACACCAAAGAAGTATAAGGCATGCCTAGTGACCACTAGGAGTTTCTAATATGATGAGGGAAACAACACATATGCAGAATAAAATATAATAGATTATAGAAGACTAATACTCATAAGACATTTAAATACAGTAAACAAATAATAGCAAATAAAGTATGAAATCCTTAACTGAATGCTATTGATTATACATGTGTGGTCAAGGACAGTGAAGACCAACAGTCAAAGAAGGCATTTTCTGTTTTAAATAAAGAACATAACTTTCAACAAATCACCACCAAAAATAACTTAATATTTATTTTATTTTTTTAAAGCTTTCCTTTCAAATGCTTATTTTTGTGAAACAGAGAGAGCGTGCACAAGCAGGGGAGGGGCAGAGAGACAGGGAGACAGAGGAACCAAAATGGGCCCTGTGCTGACAGCAGACAGCCCGTTGTGGGGCTAAAACTCATGAACTGTGTGAGATCATGACCTGAGCCGGACCTGGATACTTAACCACCTGAGCCATCCAGGTACCCCTATGATATTTATTTTTTTAAAACCGTATTTTTAAAAAAAAATACGGTAGTATTTCTTTGTTTCTAAGGTGGCATCTTTTCACATTTGAATACAACAGATAGAATAGCTAACCTTCATCTTACACTTTGTACGAGGTACTGTTATAAAGTGCTTTAAATATGTTGACATGTTAAATATGGATCATTTGATAGGGTAGAAATATTTCATCTTCTCCCCACTAGGCTCTACTAAATAATTGGTACAAACTGAAATTCCATGGCTATTTAGGGTCCAGGAAGTATGGCATGTGTGTAGATAAATAGTGCTTATATATATATATATATATATATATATATATATATATATAAATTGCATTGATGAAATGTTCTTATCTCCTTAGCCTAGATTGCCAGGCCTTTGGTTTTGCCTTGTGAGGATCACTTGCTAGCTCCAAGATACCCTTGGACCCCCTATATCTTAACCATTCGGTCAAAGGCTGCAAAAGAGAGAAGAGTCTGCATCTTGAGATAGTGAGGTAACCTCATCCAAAATTTAATCTCATTCAGCAATCATTTACATAGCTCTGCTTGTGGTTTTCAGCTGGGCCAGGAAGGTGGTTCTGATTTATTTACAAATGAGATGAACTATCTAAACCACCAGAGTAAAGTCAAAATACATGATTATATTGGGTGGGGTTCCTCAGGAAACGGTGTCTGAAGTGGAGATTTGCAATGCTATTAGGAACACCACCTGTGGGAACTGAGGGGAGCTGGACTGGCCAGAAGGAGTTGATCTGCAATGCTGTTGCAGCATAGGCCTCAGCTGATCCCTGGGGGGGGGGGCGCTCTGGAGCTAAGATGTCCTTTCAGAGATGTCCTGAATTGAGGCAAGGGAGCCTTGGCTTTACATTCTTGCAGTCATTTGATGTGTATAGCCTCCAGGGAGGGGTTGTAGCCTTTGTTGAGGCAGTTATTTTTGGCTGAGGTCAATGCCTTGGGGAAGGCTTAACGTTAAGCTGTCAGCAGACAACACTCCCAGCAGCTGGGGGATATGGGCTTTGGTCCCCAAGGTGGAAACTGGGTGGGACACCACAGCATCATATGTTTACATGTTAATGTACATATAGACACATATGTATATATGCATATGTATTCATATATTTATATACACACACCCATAAATATATAGACATACATATACATTTTGTGTGTATTTATACTTATGAAAATTCAAAAGGAAGAAGTAATTAAAACCCTGTGAAATGTGATATAGTAAATTGGGCAGATTTATTGAAATCATAGGCTATTATCACTGCAGTAACAGCGGTTCTCAGGATCACCCCTTGATGTCTTACTATAGTGATCAAATTCTCTGCAGACTAGATCATGTCAGAGAGCAGAAGTTTCCATTCCATAAAGACTGTGGACCGTAGGCCTTGTCACAGAAAAGAAAACAGCTTTTGGTGCAAATTGGAATAGATAAAAAAGCATTTGCCATATCCATAGATGTATACCAGGTCCCCGGGATTATGTTGATTTGCTGCAGTAAAGATAGCACGGATAGAATGCAGTTGCAACTGCCTTTACCATATGACTAAGTTCACAGCAATTCATAGGAATTCTCTAAGATTCATCTGCCTCTGCAGGGCAAACAGGCAAATTGAATGAGGGAAGTGATAGTATCACTACTGCTGCATCATCCCTATCTTTTATGCTGGTACTAATTTCTACAGCTCTCCAGGGATTTGGTTTCCTATCCTGATAGCAAGAGGAATTTCCAGAGGCTTCCACTTAGCCCTTGCTACCACAATAGCCTTCGCTCTGTGGGTCAGACAAGTAATATGAGGATTCTGCCGCTTATTTAGTATATCTATTCTAATTATATATTCAAGAACTGAGGCAACAACCACAGGCTGGGTCTGCAAACCTACTGGATCCATGGTGATTTGTGCTTGGGTGAAAACTCCATTTATCACCCGATTACCATAAATCTCCACAATAGTTGGGGGACCCAGTGATATTTTAGATCCTCAAGAATTAGCATTTATTCAGAAACAGTATCAAGTAGTCCCTGAAATATCTGGGTATTTCCTTTTTCCCAGTGCACACTCACTCTGACAAATGACATCAGGTTCTTTTGGGAAAGGCCTGGATGAAGATTTGTCATATATATTTCTGGCAATGCTGCAAGGTCCTCCTTAAGGAAATCAGCCTCCCTTTCAATCAAGGGGCTCTGTGAACTGACTGAGGTATGAAAACTGGTTGAAAAGGATGACTTTTCATTTTGATGGCTCAAGTCAGGTTTCAGGCAGCAGACCTAGTTTTGCCTGGTACAGAGATCAAGGAATATTTCAGAAGTCTCTCCATCTATTTCATTCCTAGGGCCATCCAGGGCATTAGTAAATATCCCTGTAGGTCATGACCTTTGACCCTTGATGTTGCCCCTGCTGCCCATTGCAGTAAATATGTCCACCCTGTCCCTGCCAGTTAAGTGCTGTCACCTGGTTATTGCAATCCCAGGATCCCACTGTCCTGGAAATCAGGGAGCAATTTCAATAGAAGCATCTTCCACCATCAAATCCAGTACTGCAGAGCTTTGCTGGTGCTCCCCTTTCTAATATATTTTTCAGTGCCTTACTATAAACACCATCATCTGGGTCTCTAGGGGCATATAGTTGAGGGTTGGGTATATACATTACACATAAAATCACTCCAACATTGCCATCTCCATGAACCTTTGGATTTTTTCCTCCACATTATGCCAGGGACATTTTGGCATCTCAATCTCATTGAATATAGACCACCAATGGGTCTAACTTTTAGCTAACCAATTAAATCGTTAGAGTCACTTTCAGTGTATGAACTAACACATCAAATCCAGGCTTTATGGTAAATGCACCCATATCAATAAATTTAACCCAACCCTTTTCTCTTTATTTTGTTTGGAACTTGACCCAAAACTGTTCAGCCTTTCACAAAATCATGTCACTTCTGATAACATCGATGTTAATATTTGAGTTGCTACTACAACGCATTCATATTGGTCTGCACTTACAGTTTTCTCATTCACAATGGTTATACTTACAAGTACAAGCATCTTAATATTTTTGTCTTCTAATACAAAATTAATTATAAATTATTTTCCTTTTATTTTTCCTCTACTATATAATTAGAGCATTATATTGACTTCTTGGGAAATGTGCACAGGCAGTGAATAGTGTCTATGAATTTCATTTCAGGATAGTAAAGGGAGTACTAAAAATAATAGTTGCAAAAGGAGGTGATGGGTCTGATAGGGTTGAGAAAAGATCCCTTCTCCTTTCAAACTGGGCCCAAAGAAATTATGTATAGGCATGGCCATGATGAACCAAAGTGGATATTGCGTGTATTTGCTAAATAAAATCATTTGTTATCCCTTTTCTGAAAGATGGCTATGTTTTTTTTAAATTTTTTTTAAAATTTAGTTTAGAGAGGGACAGAGACAGTATAAGCAGGGTGTGGGGAGGAGAGAGAGGGAGAGAGAATCCCAAGCAGGCTCCATGCAAGGCTCAAACTCATGAAACCGGGAGATCATGACCTGAGCTGAAACCAAGAGTTGGACGCTTAACCAACTGAGCCACCCAGGCACCCTATGTTTTTAAGTAGAGAATTCTGTGTCCTAATCAGTTTACTCACAAAGCCATGCAGGATGATATTAGGAAATACAAATACCAACAACAGTGGTGAAGAACTGCCTCACAGATATAACAAATGCAATTTATTTTGTGTTTGAAGGAGGACTTGAGAAAAACATTCTGTCTCTGAGCATTCCTGAGGATGGAGGAGGGGGAGCCAGGGGCGTGTTTTCTTAGTTCCTTAGCCTGTATGATCTGAGTCACAACTTCATGGTTAGATGAGGATGCTAAGCAAATGCCACCCCTCCCTTCTCTCCTCTCCCACATGGAATCTTTGGAGAGGCTCTAAAAGTAGGAGGAAGAATCTGTATTTGCTTTATGAATGAATGAAGGGTGGTTATTTGGTCTTAACCCAGAACTCTAGCATTGGTTTGCTGTTCAATGCAGGTTTGCTCTATGGTATGCCAGGAGCACATAGGGCCACCTGGGAGCAGTACCCCACCCACTTGCCTACTTACCTCCCTCCTTCAGAATCTCAACTCTTGTCACTTTCTCAGGGAAGCTTGCCCTCACCCACCAGTCTGGTCTGATTCCTTTGTCCTGGATTCCTTTAGA
>NW_024412395.1:76454734-76456215 GCF_014898765.1 Herpailurus yagouaroundi | reverse complement strand
CTCTGTGGTGGGGCGGCCCGACCCCTAGTTTTTCATTCAACCAGGATTTACTGAGTGTCTACGTGGTACCACATACCAGCTCGCCCCACCCCGTGATCCCTTATCAGTTTATGATTAGACTCCTTAGCTGTGACTATGTGGTTTATGTAGGACACCTACTAAGACTAAGTATCTTCCCTGTTTATGCTCCCTGCCTTTCATATTGTGCCTAGCTGGTATGTGGTACAAAGTAGACACTCAGTACATAGTTGTTGAATGAAAAAATATTTGCTACAAATTCCAGAAGTATCAACACTTACCATGATTTATGTATATTACCATTGTATTTGTATCCCATGCTTTTGACAGCCGAATCTTCTATTTGTGGAAGAGCATGGTAACTGGATTTTGTAGAAATGAATGAGTCAGGACTGGTGAAAACACTCAAAAGCTCCATTAATTTTCTTTTCTTTTCCAGTAACTCTGCTCTACCCTCCATCTCCCCAAGTCAAAACCCAGTGTTTGAACTTAACCGTGGGGGTTTTGTGTGTGTCCAGCTGGAAGGTAACTGGAGAACAAGGTGGAAGGGCTAGAGACCCTGTACCCCACCTCCTAAGTGACGAACACTCGCTAAGGAATGACAATGTGACCAAGGCCTCCCCCCATTAAACAAAGAAAGCCCCAGAACCACAACCCCGGACCGAGGTGGGATAATTTGGAGTGTTGGGTAATCTGGTTCCGAATTAGAGGGAGAGGTTTAGGAGAAGTGAGACTGCCCCAGTCTCTCAAGCTAAAGTTGGTGGCCTGTGAGTAGCAGCCTTTCTTGCGCCTCCGGGTGTGTCCACCGGGCTCGCTCATCAGGTTGTGTCCGTGAATGTACGTGGGTATGAGATGCGGCTAGGCAGGGCCACGCTCAGCCCCAGGGCGGGAGGGGGGGCTTCTGTAACCGCGCACGCCCTTGGCGCCGCAGGGCAGTGGGGCCGGCACGCCGGGGCGCAGTGTGCAGGCGCGGAAAGCAGGCGGCAGTCTGGCCCCACGGCGCGCCGGGCGCTGGCGCAGGCGAGCTCTGGGGGCCGCGGGCTGCGAGGCCCGGCTGCGGGCGGCAGGAGGCAGCGTCGGCCCAGGCGGCGAGGCAGCGCGCGGTGATGTCAGTGGCGGCCCGGCTGGCAGCAGCCGGTACTTCCTGTATAAAGGCGGGCGGGCTCGGCTGCAAACCCCACTAGCCAGTGTCAGCCTCTCGGCGGGAGGAGGAGGCGGCGGAGGAGGAGCAGGGGGAGGGCTGTCAAATTCGGGAGCCAGATTTTTTTCCCTTCCCCTGGCAATCCCTTCCGCTTCCCCGGCTCCTGGCGTGACATCTGCGGACCCGGGACCTGTATGTGTGTGCGCGCGAAGGAGCGGAAGAATGGCAGTGCTCAAACTCACCGACCAGGTAGGGGGCGGCGGCGCGGGCGGGCGGGACGCGCGGGCGCGGGGCGGCGCGGAGCCCCGGCGGGGGGATGGGG
>NW_024412395.1:76449094-76454334 GCF_014898765.1 Herpailurus yagouaroundi | reverse complement strand
GGGGGGCTGGGGAAGGGGCCGGCGGGCGCCAGGCGCAGCCGGGGTGCTGCTCTGCGGGTGTGCACTGGTGTGCGTAGATGAGCGCGGGTGTGCGCTGTCCGCGGGCCCGGGCTGGGCAGGGGGAGGGGAGGCTCGAGGTGCTCCTCCGGCTCCTACCGTGCTGCGCAGCGTGGGCTCCGGCAGCCGGTGCCGGCGGCCGGGAGGCTCGTCCGCGCCGCGGGAAGGAGGGAGGTGTATGGAGAGGGAGAAAGGATCGCAGCCTGGGACCCTCCCCGAGCCAAGCCAGAGACCGGCCCAGACCGCGGCTCTTGTGTGGTCGAGCTGTCTTTATCCGTTTGACATGACAGCCTGACTTCCTCTTTAGTAGACCAGAGGTTGTGTGTGCGTGGTGCGCGATGGGGTCCCTTGGAGACGGCGCTTTTGGTTCTGGCCGGTCTGTCCCAGGAGGAGAAGTCCCGGGGCTCCTCTCACAGCGGTGAACCACCCTCTCTGTGCCTGTGTGTGTCAGTTTTGTTGCTTTCCTGGCTCAGACACCGCACAGGGCAGCTCTGGAGTGCTAGTTTGGAGAAGTGGGGTTATTTGCTGACTCGGCTGGCAGTCCTTGCTGCAGGTCTGGGGAATGGAAACACCCCACCTTTGCAGACTTTGCTGCTCTTAGGATATTGACACTCACAGGCGCACAGCCAAGTTGCATGGTGGAACTCTGCAGCTCCTTTCACGAAAAAAGGAGACAGCTTGTTTTTTTTCCTTCTGCCATTTATTTATGGATCGTGAAATGAACACTGCTTGGGGTCCTGGTTGGCACAGAGTCAATCTTGACTTTGACACCCTATCAAACATGCCATTTCTTGATATTTAACATCTCATACATCTTGAAGGGGTTGCATTTGTTGCTTTGCTGTCCCCAGTTAGAATCCAGCCAGGACATTTAGATGCAATCAATCACCAGAATGATTTGCTTTCATATCTTTGAGAGTCACATTTCTGGTTTGTTTTCCTTAAGTATTTACAGGCATTTTTTTTTTTTCTTTCTGTGGAGGAGAGATCACTGAGTTAAAACTCATGTGAGCCTTAAATTTAGCAGGAAGAACAGCTGGCAATTGTGATGAATCTACTTGTTCCCTTTGGTTCCAGAGCGTTTAAAAGTGTAAGTTGATACTAGGATTTTCTCCACCTTTTAGTCACATACTTTGACAACTGTTAGACATTTGCTTTCTTTCAATCTTCCAGTTTTAGTCTGTTTTGGTCATGTCATCTTTGCTGGTCCAAGTTACTATACTTGTCTCTTAATTCCTAAGTCTTCAAGTACAAAAAATGAATCTAATGGACATTATTATTATCACATACACAACAGAATTTCACAGAGAACTTTAGAGTTGGAAGAGATGCTAGACAGTCCTTCATTTTTTTAAATGAAGAAACTGAGATCTGAAGAAGTGAAGCGTGGGATCTTGAAGGACCACAGCTGTTGGCCTGTATTGCTGAAACTAACTCCTGTCTCCTGCCTTCCAGGCTTCTGTGCTTTTTGCTAGTGGTTGTAAGACACCTCTGTCTTTTCATTGGGTGTGTTAAAAGGGTTACAAGGGGCGCCTGGGTGGCGCAGTCGGTTAAGCATCCGACTTCAGCCAGGTCACGATCTCACGGTCCGTGAGTTCGAGCCCCGCATCAGGCTCTGGCTGATGGCTCAGAGCCTGGAGCCTGTTTCCAATTCTGTGTCTCCCTCTCTCTCTGCCCCTCCCCCGTTCATGCTCTGTCTCTCTCTGTCCCAAAGAAAATAAATAAACGTTGAAAAAAAAATTTAAAAAAAAAAAAAAAGGGTTACAAGAAGTTATCCGCTCCTAAATCAAGATCAACAGTAGGGGAAAGTGTATTTTTTGGTCTTAGAAAGAAAGTTATTCTTCAGGATTTATCAGAGTAGGACTTTCAAAGATGTTTGTCTTTTAAAATGTTTTGGAATACATCTCCTCCCTTCCCCAAAGAAACTAGTATCGTTATGGAGAAAAAAAGTCATGTAACCTGCATTTGATTCCATCTCCAAATGCATCAAAGGGGTCTAAGGAGTTTAAGATTCAGGAGCATCTAAGAATTGCCAGCCCATCTTGGGACAAGGCCAGAAGAAGGCTGGGTGAGGAGGTGGTCTGGGCTGGGTGGAGTCGTGAGCAATAAAGGTTTCTGTGTGGCTTCAAGTCCAGGAAGTGTGTGATCTTTCTTGCCTTATATAGTCTTACCTTTCAGTTTGAAACTAAATTCTTAGACGCTGGTTCCTAACCTCATCAAGGCTTAAAAACCCTTTGCTTAAATCCGTACTTAGCAAGAGTTTTGCTCCATCCTTTGGGTAGGGGGCTGCCTGCTCTGAGTCTCTGCCTTAGAGTTTGTAGAGGAGCACCTAACTCTCCATTTTGCTGCTGGTAAAACAATCACTTCTCAATTCCTGCCTCACCTTTTTTTTTTTTTTTAACATTTATTTATTTTTGAGACAGGGAGAGACAGCATGAACGGGAGAGGGTCAGAGAAAGAGGGAGACACAGAATCTGAAACAGGCTCCAGACTCCGAGCTGTCAGCACAGAGCCTGACACGGGGCTTGAACTCACGGACCGCGAGATCATGACCTGAGCCGAAGTCGGATGCTTAACCGACTGAGCCACCTAGGTGCCCCCCTCCCTCACCTTTTAATGCCCTATTTGTGAGGTGATTCTTGATTTTTGCCATGGCTTTTGGATTTTTAGCTTGATATCCTGATTTCCCTGACACATTCTTGTTGTTGATAACCTGAATCACAAGTTGTCTTGGTTTGTTTTCAAATGTGCCTAAAAGAAAGAATGTAAGAAGATGACATTTCCTGTCCTGCTGCAGTGGGGTGGAGGAGCTTATTGGGTTGATGGGAGTCCCCACCTCTACAGTCAGCCCACACTGGCACCTCAGTCATGCACCAGGAGGAGACATCTTTTCTGAACTCTGTTTTGGGAGAGTTTTAAAAGGGGATAGGCAAGTGTGATTTTTAGTTTTGTTTTTGTTTTTTTAATTTAAATTACTTTTTTTCTTTCTTTCTTTCTTTTTTTTTTTACTATGAGAAGGAACCGAGAGCTGTTGCTACAAACAAACTTAACATTTAGCACTTCTGCATTTGTAACCGTGTCTCTTCTGTTTTCCACTTCACACAACGCATACCGTTTTTCTTGCAGTGTTCGGGGGACCAAGGATCCTGGTTTGCCAACAGAGGGGTTTCCCAGGATGTGAGACTTTCAGTGCTAACACTGGGAAAATTCTAGGCAAACCAGGATCAGCAGCATAGAACACACTCACCTATGTAATTAATATACTAATGTAATTGTTTCCTCCTAGAAGGACATTAGAAGGTTTCTTTATATCTTTGATAAAGTGAGGTAATTTTAAGTTTGGGAAAGAAAGTTCTATTTCATACAAATGTAGTGCCTTTTAGCTCAAGATAGCCATGAAACTCCTTGAAATTTTATTTGCTATTGAACTTTTGGGGGCTGCTCTTTATGTCTAGTTAAGGTACTCTCGTGATTTTAAGTGTCTGATCATATCTTCAGCCTGCCTCCGATTCCCTCCTCACCACCCCGCCCCCCCCCCAAAAAAAAAAAACAACGTTTTTCAAAGTTATGAAGCCAGAATGGTAAGCTGTTTTGGACCTTTAAATGTTCACTATTCTTACCTGAATTTGCTAGTGACAGCAGAATGTCACCTCCATCTCGAGGGCTGCCTGTAGACAAACTGTTTCAGCAGGTGGCCCTTTATGGAGCTTCCTGCCTGGAGGCCTTCTGGCTAGGTGTCCCCTTGCCAAGTCCTAGCTCACACTTGAGTCACCCATGTCCTTGCCAAAGGCAGTGGCTGGCAGCCGTGGCAGTGGCAAGAAACTAGAAATCCTGTAACTTTGATTTCTAGCTCGTAGTGTGGGGCCTTGGGACACGTGTATTTTATAGGCTGCTCCCATCCTTCCGTCGCTCTCTAGGGCACTGGGTCTATAGCAGGCACTATGCTGCAGCCCTGCCCTCAGCAAAGATGAAAGGAAAAGAAAGGCTTTATTCTTTGGACCCTTCTTTAGTTGTTTTGGGATCCATTCACATGATTTGGGGAGTGCACTCGAGGACTGGTGTTTCTTGGCAGAGACCTAATAATGGCTTACATTTATTGTGATCTTCTTGTATGCTGAGCCCTGCCATGAATCACGCCTCTTAATCCTCATGCCATGCTAGGAGGTAGGTGGCAGTGTGATTCCTATTTTATAGATGAGAAAACAGAAATAGGCTAATTGACTTGTTCAAGGTCATACACCCACTAAATGATTGAGCGCTGTGTCCTACCCTGGCACACTGATTGCCCAGGTGGGGCTTTAACCGCAAGGCTATACTTTTAATAGTCAGAAGGTCTATGCGGTAGTAGGACTTCTGGATGCCTGCTCTTATTTAGCAGGAAGCCACTGGGCTAGCCCTACTCCCTGCACTTCACCTAGCTCTTGGGGCCAGACCTACTTCTGTCAGAGTTAGGAGCTCCTCTGAGGCCTCTCCTCCCAGCAGCCTTGGACCTGGCTTACCCTGTTAGCTTCTCCACCTCTCCACCCTGGTGAATGACCTGTTGATTGGTAGCTTGGGGAATTTTTTCTTGGTCATTAATAAATAAACTATGATCATTGTAGGAAAATCAGAAAGCTAGATTAGCAAAAAGAAACAGTTAAAACCATCTGCATTCTCTGTACTCAGAAGTCCTCCTGACATCTTGATATAGAAGGAAACTTCTAGTTTTCTAAGTAGCCAGATAAAAATTTTAACTTTCTGCATGATAATATCAGTATCTTTCTCTTGACCACAAAGCTAACAGTTCTGCTCTCTAGACCAGTGACTTTTCCAAATAAACTGAATTTATGCTTCTCTTAAATAAATGACTGGCTGCTCTAGTGTAAACCCAGCAGCACGTACTTTTTTTTTTTTTTTTTAAGATTTCAGCTTTTACTTCCTCTTTTTCTCTAAACAGAGAGTAAATATAAACTCCAAAAAGCACAATTGTTTGTGCCAGAAACAGGACTGAGCTATTCTTTAAAAAGACTTCTATTTCAACAATATAATATGATTTTTTTTTATAGGCTGAAGTACAACATGAAATAATTTTTAAAAAATAGGGAGGAGCTAGAGAGATCTGATAGTCCTGTGGTTTTAAAACTTTGTAAAGCTATGGCTCTCCTTTTTTTTTTTTTTTTTTTTTTTTTTTTTTTTTTTTTTTT
>NW_024412395.1:76424239-76449084 GCF_014898765.1 Herpailurus yagouaroundi | reverse complement strand
GCACTCTGTTTCTCTCTTTCTGTCTCAAAAATAAATAAACATTAAAAAAAAAATTAAAGAGGGGTGCCTGGGTGGCTCAGTCGGTTGAGCATCCGACTTCGGCTCAGGTCATGATCTCACGGTTCGTGGATTCGAGCCACACATTGGGCTCTGTGCTGACAGCTCAGGGCCTGGAGCCTGCTTCGGATTCTGTGTCTCCCTCTCTTTCTGCCCCCTCTTGCTCACACTCTGTCTCTCTCTCAAAAATGAGTAAAGATTTAAAAACTTTTTTTTTTTAAATTAAAAAATACTAAAGTAAACTCTTTGAACTCCCTACCCTGAGATCAAGAGTCACATGCTCTACCCATTGAGCCAGCCAGGCGCTCCCTCTGGCTCTCCTTTTTGTTTTCCTCAAAGAAGATTCCATACTGAAACTTAATATATAAGAGATTGGTGGCAGTAGCGATCCCTAAAGCCCTTTCAAAGATTATTTGCATTTAATATTATTTGAAAGCCCTTTTGTATGAGAAACCTACTGGTAACTGATTCAGTGTTCTTTTCCTGACATCATGTTCTCAGAAAACAAATGTTTATAATTATTGTAGATGATTAAGTGTTACGTAGAATTTGGATGATCATGTCATTTTTATTCATTCTGAGGCAGCTTTGAGAATGATGGGTGTATTATTAAATATTAAGCTGGGAAAATAGGTGTGAACCAGGACTGTCCCAAGTAAATCTGAACACATGGTCACACTACATAGACTGTGTTTGTTCACCTCAGGCTTGACAGTAGGTGAATTAGTGACTAGTAGACCAGTCACTCTCTTTCGAGTCATGTTTACACTGGAGCAGGTATTACAAACATTGTTTTTTAACCTTATGCAAGTCCAGAATTGGAAAATGGCTTCCATTTCATACATCAGTTCTGACCAGTTGGTTGAGGGGTTGCAGAAGCGCTCAGGCTCTTGCAGCAAGGGATGGGGGGAAATGTAACAACTGACTGTCAGTGTTTGCTATGAGTATAAGATAAGGGAGAGGTGGCCTATGTTGTTAGCCAAACCATGGCAGGTCAGATTAACCTCTGTGGGCCTCCGGTTCTTATTTGTAAAATGAAGAGGTTGGACTGGATGTCTTTCAGGTGTCTTGGCTCCTCCCTCTCTCTCTGTGACTCAGTCCCTTTGTTGCACACAGTTTGTGCTGTAGTCTTCTTCACAGATGTGGCCATGGAGGGTGTATTTGCAGATGAGCTCCAATTTAGCTTTCTAGGCAATAAAGTCAGAAAGTTAAGTTAGATTCCAAAAGAAGGTTGTAACCGATGTCAGTGGTTTAGGAACTGATTCCTGCCCTGTGACCACCTTCCACCTTCCCCCTTCCCCCTATTTGATAGATGATCCAAGATTGTTTATTTTATAGAGCATCACTTTTATTGATTACTCCATTAGCACTCTCTTACCAACATATTTACCTTCTACTTGATTTCAGAGGTATTTTCTCTCATCAGTGTTCAAGTCTGTAAAAGAGTTGGTAGCCCAAGAGGTTGAGGTTGAAATTAATGATCATGACTCTAGTCTTTCATTATGATATTCATAATTTTTAAGAATCTTTTTATTGTCTCCCCCTTTGAAACTGAAAATTTATCTAGCACCCTGTTAATTGGACCAAGTAAGTAAGAAGTATATAGTCCACTTTTGGGTTATTTCAGGCTTTGCTAAGTCAATGCTTGCTTGTATTTCTTGGTCTTCATGTATCTGTAATTCCCCCACTCTCACCCTTGTGAGTCATAAGCACCCCAGTGGAACTTTCTAAGAGATCTTTAATAGCAGGAGACCATTTTGCCCCGGGGGAGCCTCCAGAGCTCTTGGTAAAACTAAAGAGATTTGTAGGAACATCTGAGGCCTAGATATACAAAATTTCCTCACAGTTTCAATCTGTCTCAAAGGTTTCAATGTTAAAAAAGAAAAAAGGGTTTTGTATTAAATTGCTTTTGTTTATTTAACACTAGATTGGGAATCAGAAGACCTGGATTTTCCTCATGGTTCTTTTCTTTTTTTTTTTTTTTTTTTATGTTTATTTATTTTTGAGAAAGAGAGAGACAGCATGAGCAGAGGAGGGGCAGAGAGAGAGAGAGGGAGGCACAGAATCTGAAGCAGGCTCCAGGCTCTCAGCTGTCAGCACAGAGCCTGACGTGGGGCTCGAACTCACCAACTGTGAGATCATGACCTGAGCTGAAGTCTGACGCTTAACTGACTGAGCCACCCTGGCACCTCCTCATGGTTCTTTTTCTAATACTTATATGGCTTTGGGCAAATCCTGGCCTTAGTTTCTTTGTAACATGGGATTTCATGGGTGAAGAATCCTCTGCATTCTTTCAAGCTCTAACATTCTAAGAGAATGCCCCAGATACCTCTTCTCAACTTTGGGAATCTGGTTTGAAAAGTATCTGCCTTCCATCAACTTCTGTTCTTTTCCCTTACCCTCCCAGGGTGGTGGTGGCCAGTAGAGTTGACCAGGTCTGAGAAATATACCCCATGTTCTGCCTACAGGTCAGGGGTCCTTTCCCCAAGAATGGCATCTTCTAGCATACTTCTAGAAGTAGTATAAGGTTTCAGGGAGGGGCGCAGAACCCCATGTTTGTCTATTGTGAGCTGTGCTGAGCTCATGCCTACTTTAGCCTTTCTCATTTGCTTTAGCAGATGGCCTGGGTTCTCCAGTAATCCTGTTTTATTGAACTCCATAATAACATTTGGGTCTAACAAGTCCATTTCCCAACTGTTGGACCCAGATAATGGATTCGGTTGACACAGTGACCACAGAATTTCTCAGGGAGGGAATTCCTACGTGCAGTCAACAACTCTGTATGTGTAGATGTACCCAGTCGATGGAGGAAGCTTGTTTTGCGATGTAAGCCTGGCAAGATGAAGAGAAAGATAGGAAGTGAGCACAGGAGAAGTGTCATAACAGAAAGCCAGGTAGAGATTCAGGTAAACTGGGACCTGTCAACTAACCTGTTATTGTTAAACAGTAGCCTCCCAAAGCCAGGTGTGCTTTTGCCCCAGGGCTGAGCAAGATGGCTTATTGAGTTTGGGAAAGAAAATGTCAGAATTCGTATTTCTTTTAAAACCCTTTAAAATTTTTATTTTTGTGTTTTTAAAATCTATATTATACTCCAGTACAATAAAAATCCTCTTAGCTCTGTCTCCTACTTTTTACCACCTAGCCAAACCACCACGTAGACTATTCCAGCAGCCTTCTTCTGACTGGACGCACGCATCCAGCCTTGACACCTGACTCTCAACATAGCCATCAGAGTGAGGGAATTCTGATGCTCAGATTGCGTCATTTCTCTCCTCAAATCCTCCCACATCACACCGAGGAAAAGCTGAAGTCACAGAGTGGCATCCTCCAGGTCTCCTCCACTCACCTATCTGGCCATGTCTCCTACTGTCCTCCCTTGACGTTCCTGCTGCCTGTGAGCATCTCCCCTAGAGATCCTCATGCCCACCCCTTTCAGATCTTTACTCAAACGTTACCTTTTCAGTGAGTCCTTTCCTGACCGTGCTGTACAAACTGCTTATGCCATATTTCCGGTCTCCTTTCTTTATTTCCTCTCCATGGTACATATCCCTTATACCATATATTTTATCTTTGTATAAAAATAAAAACTTATGTGTAGAGGAGATAAAAATAACAGGGCAAAGCTTTTTGTTGTTTTGTTAGCTTGGTTCATTCACTAGTGTAACTTTGGCACTTAGAAACAGTATAAGGCACATAAGTAAATGTTCAATGAATATTTGTTAAATGGCTGATATAAATATGTATGTGTGTCTGTGTGTATATCTAAATGTTCAAATGTTTTTACTCATAAGGTGCTCAAATAAACAAACAAAAATACTATTGTAAACACAGCTCCCATCTGTACACTGGGGTATTGGATTTCCATTCAGACAACATTCAGAGAAATTTTTCTTCCCCATCGAAAGATAAAAGATCACATATTGTCTTCTTTCCTGGTTATATGTCTCCTCTATCTAAATTGAACTTTCAGTGGTGGGGATGGGTTAGCACTGTAGTTGGTTCTCAGGGGTTCCATTTCTTTATAGGGAAGGTATCAGAGTGACACTAGGGAAAGGGAAATGTGGACCCTAAATATCATGGGAAAGGATGCTCAGACCCATTGCTAAGTGGACCTCTTTTATGTATTCCAGCAATCAAGGTCAGTTTAATGAACCCCATCTCCAAGGTAGTGACTCTGATAGAGTCCTCTGCTCCCCGTCTTTCCACAAAGGATAAGAACAGGTGCAACAAAAGAGTTAGAAACCAGACAGCAAGTTGGGAAGGAGATAAGACAATAATCGTGCTTCATGTTATTTAATCCCGACAACATCTCTACAAAAGAGTGGCTATTACCATTCCACTTTATAGATGGGGAACACGAGAACTGAGATTTGAAGTAGTCTCTTTAGGGCCTCATGACTCCAGTGTTCACATCTGGGCAAGCTTGTCTCCACAGTGCACATTCTTAGCTGTCATGCTTCTGGCCTCTTGAGACAGGTGTAGTATCACAAGAGGCCCTTTTCTTCATGGAGCTTGTGGTGGTTACAGATGGTATTGCATGCCTTGTGCATGGAAGGCCCACATCAGATATTTACTGAATACAACGTGGCATATGAAACAGCTCTCAAAGTAGGTATAGTGCAGGTTTAGACTACATTGTGGGGGTACTTCTTAGGAACTACAGAAGTCCAGAGATGGGCATAGTTACTAAGAAAGGCATCAGGGAGCTGGAGGGAGTCCAGTGATCCTTGAGGAAGGGAACGATTTTAGTGTATGAGGGTGAAAGACATCCCAGGTGAGTGATGTGCCATGTACCTGTCAGGTAACCTGAAGACTGGCTTTACTGAAGCAGGGGGTTCATACTAGGAAAGCATAAGAGGAAAGAAAGGAAATAGTCAACATGCATCCTGGATAGAAATGGTATTTGTGTATTAACAAATCTTTCTTACTTGGCTTCTGATAGGTACTACGTGTCCTCTCCTGGAGGCATAAATTGCGTCTGGGCAAAACTCATTATTTCCATGTGTTGTGTAGGCATGATATTTGAACAATGACTTTGTATTGCTATCTTGTGCTAAAAAGTATTGATGCATAAGGTGAGGTGTTACCTTATGGGTCTTTCTGTCTCTACCATACCTCCTACTTGAAGGGAATATTGTACACATTCTTGTTATGGCAACATTTTGTGGATAAACATGTATCCTGGAGTATTGAACTTCATTGAAAGAGGCTGGATGGATGGTCTTCATGGTACAAGACACTGACAGATTAATGTAGTAGGTGTGGAGAAGGCCTGTTTTTAACCTTTAAGTTTTTATTAAAAATTACTTTAAAAATCCAGACTATTGGGAATCTATAGAAAAAAAATGATTTCATTTCTTAAAAAAAATCAATTGTGAGAAAAAAAGAAAAAGAGGGAGGGGGTGGGGGAAATATATACATCACTGAGAATTAAGTCCCGTATAAACTAACTGCAGTGAATAGATTTAGGTTCTGATTCAGACAAACCTAAAAAACACATTTCTGTTAGACAATTGGGGAAATTTGAATACTGCCTGGTTATTTGAAGATTTAAAGTGTGAATACGGTATTGTGGTTATGTTTAAAAAGAAAGTCTTTATCTTACAAAACAAGAAAACAAAACCACAAAACCTTAGCATTTGTCCAGGGCACCTAAATATTTTAGTGACTCACTCTTTTGGGAAGCTTTTTTTTTTTTTTTTTCAGTTTACTTCTTCCTGTTCTCTTTGTGTCCCTTCTAAGCTTTCCCCTCTCATCTCAGAGAATGTCTTCAGTAGAGTTGTTAGAATCCTTGATTGTTGGAAAGCACACAGTTGTGCCAGTTTTGTTGCCTAAATAGGCAACTAACTGAATTAGTTGTGAAACTTACCCATCTATTGACTTAGTTTAAGTGGCCTTCATAACTCATGTTAGATATTTGAGTATCTGCCTTAAAATCACATCTCTGATGCCTTTTTGAAGATCTAGATTTGGCTATCCTTGTACAGTTATTTCAGTGTGAGGTATGTCCAGGGGAATTTAGTTATTAGAGTTGTCCCAAATCACTTTGTTATATTACTTTTTCCTTTTTAAATTCCAGTTAACATACAGTAATATATTAGTTGCAGGTATAAAATATAGTGATTTAACATTTCTGTAGGTCACCCAGTGCTTATCACGATGTTACATTACTTTAAAACCATGTTTCCATTTAAACTGAGTAGGTTTAAAAAACAGCAAGCAGTTATAAGGTCTCAGTTTTAATGACTGAGTTGCCACGCCCCTTTTCTTACCTGAACAGAAAGTGAATGTTGGTTATGGCCCCCAAGGATTTCGGTGTTGCTTTAGGCATGCTGAGATATCTGTGTTTATTTCTACAAGTGTGAAAACCCTTCCCTAGCCTTCTTGATGGAGTGCAGATTTAAGAATAGACCGGAGGCTTGAGAAATGGCCGGTTGCAACTTGAGTAAATGATATTGTCATGTGTAATTTAGAAGCCAGATGACTTGAGTTTGGGATGCTCTGGAGCCTCAGTATACTTAAGTCTTGGGGCCCATGAGGTGAGTGTAACATTTAGTTGCTAATGCTACTTTTCTTAGCAGCCAAGAAGAAACCATTTTATTTTGAGGGGCTTTGCTCTTTAGCAAAGAGTCTTCTATCAAAGTCCCACGGCACTCTATTACTGTGTATACAATGTTTTAAAATGTTATGACATCTCATTGAACAATTTCCAAAAAATATTACATGGGAATGGCACAGTTCAGACAATACCTAAGTTGCTGTCTGCAGATCTAGGCTATAGGCACATCTCTTCTCCTGACAGTGTCTCATACACAATTGTGACAAAACTTTTCTTGAATGTAAAATGGGTATAATAATACTTACTTTACACGGAAGTTATGACAATCCAGCGGGAAAAGTCTTTGTATAGCAACTGGTCTATAGACACTCAGTACATAGTCCTTGAATTTCTGGTTGGTTCATTTGTCAAATTAAAGATTAGTTCTCTGGGTTCAATTTCCGCTCAATGGGAATCTGATTTTATTATTTTTTTTGTTTTAAATTTGTGACCATTTATCTGGTCTTTTTTTTTTTTTAATCACTAACTTAAACATTGAAAATGTAGAAAATTTTCTGTTTGTTTTATTCTTGTGTGAAATCTCCATACTTAGATTTGAGTTGTAGCATATTCGTTCCTACAACTTTAGGAAGTGCATTTTTCTTTCCTTTTGGTTTTAACGAATGAACTGATTTAGTTTATTTGATAGAAGGATTTTATGTTTAAGATAGATCTAGGAGAATAAATGTGTGTTGAAAAATTCTGAGGAGTTTGCAATCATTCTTGATTTAAGTTGTCAAAAAGAACTGAAAATTACTTTTAAGAATGCCACTTCCTCTTCACAGAAGTATAAAACCATGTCTTTTTGAGGAAGTGCGTAAGAACAGAATCGTTGATAGTTGATAGAGCAGCCTTCATAAAAAATCATCATGGGAGAATTTCTGAGAAACATTGGTGTAAAATTTCAAGTTTAGAATGAATGTACAACAGGATAGAAAGCCATACATTTCTCTGAAAAAAAGTGTGATTAAAAAAGTCAGAAAAAGGATTCCTTGTAAAAAGTCACTTTAATTTGGAGTCTTTTTTCCTTTCAAAACCGTAGAATGCTATTTGACAAGATGGTAAGTGAAACATCATTGGATACATGTGTATGTTTTAATTCTTTTTTTTTTTTTAAGATTCATTTTTTTAAAGTAATCTCTATACCCAATGTGGGGCTTGAACTCACAACCCTGAGATCAAGAGTCTCATGCTTTACTAACTGAGCCAGCCACGTGCCCCATGTATTTTTTTTAAAGTTTATTTATTTATTTCAAGAGAGGTGGGGGGAAAGGGAGAGCGAGCGAGTACGGAAGCAGAGGAGGGGCAGAGGGAGAGGGAGAGAATCCTAAGCAGGCTCCTGGGTGTCAGCACAGAGTCCAACATGGGACTGGAACCAACAAAATGTGAGATCATGACCTGAGCTGAAATCAAGAGTTGACTGCTTAACCTACTGAGCCACCCAGGTGCCCCAGAGAGAAATATATTTTTAATTTTTTTTCAACGTTTATTTATTTTTGGGACAGAGAGAGACAGAGCATGAACGGGGGAGGGGCAGAGAGAGAGGG
This sequence comes from Herpailurus yagouaroundi, assembly GCF_014898765.1. Lineage (NCBI taxonomy): Eukaryota > Metazoa > Chordata > Mammalia > Carnivora > Felidae > Herpailurus > Herpailurus yagouaroundi. The sequence goes on along the minus strand of NW_024412395.1, from coordinate 76,440,882 downwards.
AGACACAGAATCGGAAACAGGCTCCAGGCTCCGAGCCATCAGCCCAGAGCCCGACGTGGGGCTCAAACTCACGGACCGCGAGATCGTGACCTGGCTGAAGTCAGACGCTTAACCGACTGCGCCACCCAGGTGCCCCAAGAGAAATATATTTTTAAAAAAGGGGAGGAGTTGCCTGGGTGGCTCAGTAGACTGAGCATCCAATTCTTGATTTCAGCTCAGGTTGTGATCCTCAGGGTCATGGGATTGGCCTGAGTGGGGCTCCACACTCAGTGTGGAGCCTGCTGGAAATTCTGTCTCTTCTCCTTCTGCCCTCTCCCTTGCTTTCTCTCTCTCTTTATAAAAAAAAAGGGGGGGGGAGGAAGGAACTGAGAATGGAGGGAGGCTGACCATGGCTGACCATGTTACTTTCCAAGGTGAATGTTAGAGATGCTCTTGAGCTTTAAGCTAAAGTAGTCATCACCTGTTATACTCTGCTTCTAAACTAGTTTTTAACATTGCTCTTCAGCAACACTGACACTTATTTCTTGGAATTCTAGGATTGGAATAACCAAAGTGGAGGTTGTTATTTAAGCTACAAAAGCAATGACCAGAGCTATGTACCCAGAAGCCTGGAAAGAATCAGGCTGATGGTTATTTGACCCATTCTGTGGGTTCTTGCTGCTGATATCGAACCTTTTGAATCAGTGTAGTGACTGGCAGATAAGAAATTATTTTACACAGTGGGAAGGCAGGTATTGGGGGCTCCTGGGACTAGTAATGAGGTTCCTGTGACATCTCTGGTTTTAAGTGCCTCCTGCTTGTCTTTGTGAACGGAACTCAAGAAGGACATTTCCTTATCACTGCTTTATCATTTCAATGAGCTTTTCCAGACATCTAATTCTTACCTCCGATTCTGCCAGAACTGGCTGTGAGACCCTGGCAGTCATTACACTGTCTTTAGGCCTCAGTTTCCTCTAAGGAATGAGGATGTTGGTTAGATGAGCTGACAGCTGTTCCAGTCTTTGATGGCTCTCACCCAGAGGCTGGCAAACTACTGCCTACAGGCTGAATCCAGCTCGAGGCCTGTCTTGCAGACTGTTAGCTAAGAATAGTTTTTATGTTTTTTTTTTTTTTTTATAAATTTTTTTTTTCAACGTTTATTTATTTTTGGGACAGAGAGAGACAGAGCATGAACGGGGGAGGGGCAGAGAGAGAGGGAGACACAGAATCGGAAACAGGCTCCAGGCTCTGAGCCATCAGCCCAGAGCCTGACGCGGGGCTCGAACTCACGGACCGCGAGATCGTGACCTGGCTGAAGTCGGATGCTCAACCAACTGCGCCACCCAGGCGCCCCTTATGTTTTTAAATGGTTGAAAAAGATCAAAAGAATAATATTTTGAGACACATGAAAATTATTTGAAATTCAAATTTCAGTGTCCATAATAAAATTGTATCGGAGCAAATCCTCCCTCATTTGTTTATGTATTGTCTGTGGTTGCTTTGGGACCCCGAGAGTGGAATTAGGTAGTTGCCACAGAGATTGCATGTCTGGCAAAACCGAAAACTTTACTGTCTGGCCCTTTACAGAAAAAATTTGCCAACCCCTGCTGTACCCCAACACAGATTTGGGACCACACTCTTCAGATATCAATACTACACTCTTGTTATCTTCGTATTTCCTATACTGTACTTTGATCTAGATTTAATTAGATTAATATAATTCTTGCTTTTATTATTTTATCCAGGAGAAAGTAGAGGCTTAGTTAGCTTACTTGGTTATGTTTTTAATTAAAAGGAAAAATCCCCTTTAAAACAATAGTTTGTTTGTACTCAGACTTTTTTTTCTCCCTTTAGGAATCACTGTAGAGAAAGAAGCCATATGTTTGTATTTTAAATCATTTGCCTTTTAAACTGGATTTTTAAACTCCAGATGTGGATTCAGGAACAGTTAAAATGTACTTTTGATGTTCTCAAAGAGCCATGATGGGGGAGGAGAACTTTACTTCTTATATTTGAGAGTGAAACAAATCTTAATATTTTCGATTTCCCATTATATGCTAAAAATACTATTTTTAGTTTCTTTGAGTAGACACTCTAGATCACTGTGGGGATGGAAATGGCTTTAATCTCATGGAGAGCCAACTATAGCAACTGAATGAATGCATTTTGAAGATACACTCAATTACTACAAATGGAAATTATAAAATTAAAAAATAAATATCAATAATATCCACTTATCTAACATTTCCCACTATTCTAGAAAGTTCTCTTTGAAGCTAAGTCTGCTAATTTCTGTGTGAGTTATGGGTTTGAGTGAGTGAGTGTGTGTGTGTGTCTGTGTGTGTGTGTGTGTGTGTGTGTGTGTGTGGTGTCCAGTGTTCACATCATTATAATTTAAAAGAGAATTTGTCTCCCACTCTTATACTTCCAAAGTCATTTGAGTTATTCTAAAACTCCTTCTAGGCCTGGAGATTCTTTTGAACTTAGAAGAAGACGGACACCTTGAACTGGTTAGTAAAGGGCAGAAGGGAGGTCAGTCAGCACATGTGATATTTCATCTAAAAGTTAGCTTCATTTTTCTCTTTTGATTCTCCAGAGAGAAGGAATTAATGGAGATACTTGTTGATAAAGAAGATTTGTGAAGAAATTCATGTAGTGTATAACTTCAGAAAACATTGACAGTGACTCAGTACCTAAGCCAGCTGAAGACCTCCAATGTTTTCTGAACAATATCATAAAAATCTGGAGGAGACAGGAGGTGAACAGAATGGTAAAATTCCCATTTTTCAGAGGGAAAAACTGAGATGAGTGGTTATTATTTGGTTTGCCCGACTGTTAGTGGGGGTAGAGATCTTGTTTTTCTCTGCTCAGTCTGAGATGCATTTCATTTGCCTATCCTTTTCTTAAACAGCACTTGTAAAATCACATGTCATTTCTATAGTTATATTTAGGATGTAGCCTGAAACACTGCATAAACACCCTGTGATAGAATACTGAAGTCTGCTGCCTAGGTAATTATTATGTGGGTCTAGTATCATATCATTTCCATTATCTAGATGAGAATGTATCACACACTTCAAAGTTGGTCTAGAAGAGAGAGCCCATTGTGTACAGGGCCAAAAGGGTTTTGCTTCATGGTTGCCCTCTGGGTGAAAAACTTTTTGATATGCAGAAGGCCATGGAACTTCGTTCTTGTTTGAAAACACTTGTAGCTGGTAGTTGTGTTGAAACACTAAGGCTTTCCCACACTCTCACCCCCAAAGTACCTCTACGATGTACTCTGTTTTCTTATTTAGAATTTTATGAGAAGTATGTGAAATTGCCGTCTGAAGGGAATGTTTGTCACAGAACTGCCTAATCTTTAGATGTGTCTAAATGCAGATGTATCTCAAGAGCACTTTCATTTTCCTTCTTACATGGAAGGAGGCAAGTTTCTCCGTGGAGCCTCTCACTTCTGGTTTTAATCCGTTTTTAGCTCCTTGATTAATGTGTGGCTTGGGAAGGCTGGAGCTAAGCCATTTATTTGCTGTTCACTTCTGGGGGAAAATGTTTGCACCCCTACTTTTTAGTATGCAAGGCTGTGGTTCACTCGAGTTTAGGTTAGCAAGGACTATTGAATGAATGAATGATCTAGGGCCAGTTTCTGCTGCTGTGTTTCCTTCTTCCCTGCCTTCACTCTCAGTTCCTTACTGTTTTACCTTCTTTCCTCATCCTGCAAACTTTACCACAAAGACAGGAAGGATAGAACATGATTAATTTTTTGTTATGTAAATAGCCTGAATGTAAGGATTGAAGGTAGAAAATATTGCTGAGTTTTTGGTGGATTTTTTTCTTAGTACCTTGTTAAATGTATACAATCAAGAATTATGTGGCTGAGCAGTACCTGGGTGGTTCAGTTGGTTAAGTGTCTGACTCTTGATTTCGGCTCAGGTCATGATCTCACTGTTTGTGGGTTCAAGTCCCACATTGGGCTCCACGCTGACAGCACGAAGCCTGCTTGGGATTCTCTCTCTCCCTCTCTCTCTCTGGCCCTACCACACTTGCACTTTCTCTCTCAAAATAAATAAATAAACAAACAAAAATGAAAGAATTGTATGACTAATAGTTCAGTGTGTCATGACATGAACAGACCTGAAACAGCTCCCTCCCTCTCCAGTCAAGAAAATAGAAAGAAATGTTTGCTTATTATTTTATCTTATTTTTTTGTAATTGCAAGAGGTTAGACTGGCTTTAACTGGGACAGTCACTTACATAGGAAGTGACTTTTTTTTTTTTTAAGTTTATTTATTTTGAGAGAGAGAGACAGGCAGAGAGAGAGGGAGAGAGAAAATCGCAAGCAGGCTCTGCATTGTCAGCATGGAGCGCAATGCAGGGCTCAAACTCACAAACTGCGATATCATGAGCTTAGCTGAAATCAAGAGTCAGATGCTTAACCTACAGAGCCACCCAGGTGCTCCAGGAAGTGACTGTTAATGTGGGTTCTTGGTTTAAGTCTCTAGTTTAGTTGAGCCCAAGGGAAGCAGAATATGCTTCCCACCACTGATCCTGGGTAGACAGAAGGGAGGGCCACCCCAGGCCATCTACTGATGCTTATGAGCACCTCTGCAATGTTTTTACCCCCAACTTCCACTCCCAAAAGGTTTTTGCAAACAATGTATCCCCTTGCACACTTTTTAGGTTGACATCTGAAGTTTTCCATCATAAAGTTAGAAAGGTACAAAGGATATATATCACTCCTGGCATAACGTAAATATCGACTTTTAAAATGAAAAAGGTGATATCACTGTTTGGATTGTATTGAATGGAATTTAAACGCTGTTGTGATTTGATGTGCCCCATCATCACTTACAAAACACACGAGCAAGCTCTTCCTTAATAGGTGGAAATTTTACATTGTTCCCTTTTCTCCTTGAATTCAATACTTCCATTCCACTTCCTCACACAGAATTTTATCCAAATATAGTACATTTAAAAAGCCCCAATTATCCTCTGGTACTTTGCAATAAAAATATGATCCTAAGGTGCTTAGAGTTATATAAATTCCTGGATTGAGTTTCTCTTTGTACTAATTATTATACTACTATTTATCAAAACATAAATATATCCCAAAGATTGATAAATTATTAGTAAAACATGCACAAGTTAAACATTCTTATTTGAGGTGTGTTTCTTGATTGTTTGATGAGGCTTTGTTTCCTGGTTTAAATTAGTTCATGATAAAGGAAGTTAATGGAAGGAAAGGAGGTGTGAATTAAAGGAAGTTCTCCTGACTCACATATCTTGAACGTGCCCTTTCTCTACCAGACATTTTTACACCTTAGGGACAATTCCCTTGGTCCGAATCAGAATGGGTGAGAAGTAAGTCTACTTTTTGAGGGAAGATGGTGAAGAGGAAAATGGGAAACAACAGCAGAGTGATGCCTCAGCCACAAACACATGACTTTTAGCAATGTGGACATATGGAAGTGGAGGTCTGGAACTTGATACCCACAAAATAACCCGTGCCTGCAAACCTCTTGCAAAGTCTTCATGGGCTCCAGGGGTCCAAGGCCGCCTGGGTAAAGCTCACTACTCTAGAGAGGCAACGTTGGATGGGCTGATGTCCTCACAGCTGGTGGCCTGCATTCCCCTGCCCCTGTAGCCCCATCAGTTGGCCAAATATGGGTCACTGGGTCACCTCAAGTGTGAATGACAGACACACTAGTCAAGTGTCTTAGGCAATACAGATTGCTTTTGAAGGCTGTGCTTGCATTTTTGAAAAACTAGACTAATATGTGTTAAAACTTTAACTTTTGAAGGTAAGGTGGAGGGATATGTAGAGGTCTTTATATATGTTCTCAGTTAAACATGTTGTAAATTAACTAGCCTTTAATTAACTAATTCATTAACATTTCTTTCATGATCTCTGTGGTTTTTTTTTATGCTTATTTTAGAGAGAGAGAGAGAGAGAGAGAGAGAGAGAGAGAGAGACAGAGCATGAGTTGGGGAGGGGCAGAGAGAGAGGGAGACACAGAATCCGAAGGAGGCTTCAGGCTCTGAGCTGTCAGCACAGAGCCTGACACAGGACTTGAACCCATGAACCATGAGATCGTGACCTGAGCCGAAGTCAGATGCTTAACTGACTGAGCCACCCAGGAGCCCCATCATGATCTTTGTGTTTCTTCAGGACAATTATAGTATGTCAATACTTGATGATAAGTTGGTTTTGTGTGTTTGAATATTTGGGCAGCTTATCTCTGCAACTTTTGAAGCTTTATTTGGTGTTCATGAAGACTTCCTCTTGGGCATGTTGAATCAGGTCTCTACGTGCCCTCCTTATGTTTCACTCTGTGCAACTGATTGAGTAATAGCAGGATGTCAGTAATGGTGTTCCTCATTAGATTTTAAAATTTAATTAGAATTTGATGTATTGGAAAGCTAATTTCTTCTTTTTTAAAAAAAAATTTTAATGTTTATTGTTTTTATTTTTGAGAGAGAGTGTGTGAGCAGGGGAGGAACAGAAAGAGAGAGGGAGACAGAATCTGAAGCAGGGTCTAGGCTCCAAGCTGTCACCACAGAGCCTGACGCAGGACTCCAAAACTCACAGACCGCGAGATCATGACTTGAGCCGAAGTCTGATGCTTAACCTACTGAGCCACCCAGGTGCCTCAGAAAGCTAATTTCTTATATTTGAAGACCCAGATCCTGCTCTATACCTGATCTTTGACAAACCAGTTGCTTGCAGGAGTACATCTGACAACAACTTTTGTTTGTTTAATTCCTGAATTGGCTAACACGTCCCCTGATTTTGTAAATTGAGAATTTATATTCTACTGGGCAGTTACTTTACAAAAAATGAGGTGAAATATCTGGATATAAAATTCAGAGTGATGTATGTTTGCACGTGTATGTTGAATGGATCTGTCTGGCTTTTCCGTGCAATGCCGCAGTGCTTCACCAGCGTTGAAAATGGTTCTTCGAAGAGAATGCTGGGATCTGATGACTAGCATTGCTGGTTCCTCTCTTGCTCAGCTCCAGACCAAACAGAAACATGCATCCTCTGCCAAGTATTCTGTGACGTCACAAGGCAGGCCCTACAGCACCGTGGCTTTTTCTTACACTTTTCCTTTTTGGGCTGCGGGAGATTTAACCTCTTTCTTGACTCTTCTGCCCCCTTTTTTCAGTTAAGGGGTAGCTATTAGAGTATATAGGGCATCCAGTAGTATAAAATCCTTTTTAAAAAAATAGATTTTATTTTTAGAGCAGTTTTAGGTTCACAGCAAAATTGAGCAGAAGGTGCAGAGTTCCCTTATACTCGCTGCCCCACCTCACCCCTTCCATCCCCCACTATTTACACCCAGTGCCAGAGGGGTGTGTTTGTTACAACCGCGCACCTGCGCTGACACATCATTATTATCCAAAGTCCATAGTATACGTTAGGGTTCCCTCTTGGTCTCGTACATTCTGTGGGTTTTGACAAATATTTAATGACATATATCCGCCATTATCGTATCATACAGAGTAATTCCACTGCCCTGAAAATCCTTTGTGCTCTGCCTGTTCACCCTCTGTCCCCCCTAGGTCCTGGCAGCCACTGATCTTTCCATTGTCTCCATAGTTTTGCTTTTTCCACAATGTCATGTAGTTGGATAGATTCTTTTTAAAAAGGATATAATAGGATAAGAAAATTTGGGAACTTCAATGAATCTCAGAGAGTTTCTATTATGTGGCCTTTTCATGCTTATCAAAATTTGGTATTTTCCAACAGTTTGAATGGAAATCAACTTGTTCAGCTTCACAAGCAAAAAAGTACTTTGCATTGTTTAAAGTCAGCTTAGATATTTCTGGGAGAAGCAAAGAGAAGCATTAAAAAAAAAATTCAAGGTGGAGGAAGTAGAAGGACATTGTTTTCTGTCCTTAGAAATTCCTTGAAGAATTCTTTAAGTCAACTTCGGTTGCCATTTTGATAGCATTTTGGGAGATCCTGGATTAAATAAAAAGGGATTGCTTTCAAATTGAGAGAACTGGGGGCCCCTGGGTGGCGCAGTCGGTTAGGCGTCCGACTTCAGCCAGGTCACAATCTCGCGGTCCGTGAGTTCGAGCCCCGCGTCAGGCTCTGGGCTGATGGCTCAGAGCCTGGAGCCTGTTTCCGATTCTGTGTCTCCCTCTCTCTCTGCCCCTCCCCCGTTCATGCTCTGTCTCTCTCTGTCCCAAAAATAAATAAACGTTGAAAAAAAAACCAAACAAAAAAACAAAAAAAAAACCAACAACAAATTGAGAGAACTGGTATTAAATAGAAACAGGCTCAGGTGGAAGGTGGAACTGGAATCTATTGAGGCAAAGATGTTTAGAAAGGATAATGTCCTTTAATGGTGCCATTGGGGAACCCTGTAGAGCAGCAAATGTAGACCAGGTGCAGTGGTCAAATGGAAGTGTTCTCTCCCTTGTGCAGAACAGGTCAGCTTACCATTTTACTTTGTAAATTAAGGGGTTAGTACTCTCAGACTCTCCCAGAGCTAGCTGTGGGGTCAGGCTTTTCATGTGGGAGATGGAATGGTTGAATTGCTTGCACTGGCACTCAGTGATGAAGCTGGCAGAGGGTTCCCAGAAGTGACTACACTAAAATCTCTTCTTTTTATCAGAATCTGATACTATGTCATTTTATTGATTAAAAACATTTTTTTAACATTTATTTAATTTTGAGAGACAGAGAGGAGCAGAACATGAGCAGGGGAGGCTCAGAGAGAGAGAGGGAGACACAGCATCTGAAGCAGGTTCCAGGCTCTGAGCTGTCAGCACAGAGCCCGATGCGGGGCTTGAATCCACAAACCAAACCATGAGATAGTGACCTGAGCTGAGCCGGCGCTTAACTGACTGAGCCACCAAGGCGCCCCATCATTTTATTGATTTTTTAAAAGCTCTGTACAGGTTCTCTATCAGCCATACATGGGTTTTTGTGTTCTCTCCTTTTTGTTTTTCTATAATCCATTTAACCAGGGTTTATTTTGCAGGAACTTGTGAAGGGGGCATGCCCGAGACTAACAAACAGTCCAAGTCTTTAGGGCTGTGACACTAGGCTGTTAATAGCGTAAGAGACTCTTGGTGGTGGAAGTAAGTCATAAAGCCACAGAAGGGTGTAGGTTCTTGTGAAAGTAAAAATCTACTTAGCATGTTTATGAGAAAGGAGCGGGAGTCATTGCTCCATTAGAGCCAAGCAAGCATTAAAGCTCCAACATCCAGCTAGACTATTTCCCATAGTTTAGCAAATCACTTTAACCCATGGCTTCCCACACTTTGCACCGTTGTATCCAGTTGCTCTATCACAGGCAGGGCTACTGTGTATGGATCATGACCCAGAAGAGGAACAGGTTGGAGCTCCATGCCACTGGTAGCATTTTATGGCATTGGACCTGCTCCATTGATTAACTCTTAGCCTCCATGGTCCCAGCCACATTCTCACAGGAGGAGGGTTTGTGGAACTTGTTGGTGGACATTTTGCAATGTGACTCACCAGGGGCCATAGGCCTTATGTAACTCAAACTCTAACTTTTCATCACTTCCTGCAGAATGTGTTGTAGAAGGATTGAGGGATTTGGCTAGAGGCTGGTGGGTGATACTCAAACTCACTCAGGATGTGAAGTTCCTGGGTGGGCTTTGAGATGCACATTTCTTGGAGTGCCACAAAACTGAAATTTCACCACTTCTGTCTTATGAAAAAGGCCCTGCTTCACTAGCAGAAAATAGATTTCTATTGTGGGTGTTGCTGGTCTTTATATCTTAAAATTTAACAACTTAAAATTGTGTAAGGAATCATTTCTAGGATTTCATTTAAATATGCATGTAGTTTTTGACCACACGTTGCCTTAATTTCTTGTGAGAACTTGTGGTGGTAGGTTGCTAAGGTTGTAGAGAAATTAATGGGAAAGTTACAAAATACAAAAGAGTAAATGCCATATATCATTTTATGATGATGATATTATTACTATTTTTTTATTTTTAGAATTAGGAAAAGGACTCCATTGTTCAGTTTTCGTGGTAAGGCAATTCGGACCTGGTCGTAGGATATGGATATTCTGGGGGAATGATAGTTGGAAACCTCTAGAACGAATTGCAGGGAAAGCTCAGAGAAATCCTGATAGCCTGCCAGAGGCCCACGGGACTTTCATTCATTCTCTTCATGCAGTTCTTTGATGTTGTTTGTAAATGCATTTCACTAAAGTGAGTTGCATCTCTTAATGTCTGTCCATGTTTGGAGGTACTTTGGGAGTTGGTCTTATATGAAATGAACATGTTACACATTTGTTCATGTGAAGTTACTTTATTTTCTCCAGAGAAATGTAGATATTTCAATAGTATAATTATATGAAAGCATCTTAGCTTTAGTTTGCCTGTACCCCTCAATCCAGCAAGGAGACAACATCCTGGACATTTTTTTGGAGATAACTGGCTTGCAGTCAATTCATTTTCTTCCTCTTGGCGAAATGGGAGTTACTTTGCTTAATTAAAACCGGAAAACCATTGTCAGCCCTTGTATAAGGCACCAACCCCTAGGTAGTTCACATCAAATTTCTTTTGAGGCTGGTAATTTTCAAAGCCAGCAATAGGATGTAAAGTAAGTCTTTTGCTGAATCTAGCAGCAGATGTGTTTGGAAAGTGAGGAAATGATGTTGCTAACTTGCTAACTGTATTTTGAGGGATAATGTGATGGGGTGTAGTTTGACTGGTATTTCCTCTTTTAAAGAAATGCAGGCAAAGTTTTTCCTTGGAATTTAAAATGTATATATTACTCTAAAAGCCTCCTGGGAATTTGAAACTGCTACTTGCTTGCTTATAACTTTCCCTCATTTTGTTCCCAGCAGTGGAAGGAAAGTTTAAATCTTGTTTCAATCTGTGGTAAACTTTCTACAGCATGATACTTGTTGGTCAGTGTTAATTCTAAATCAGTGTTCTGTCTAAAACCGTATAAAATGATTCTGATACAATTGTAGACACTAAAACGTCTACCATGTTTTCCAGTGGAATGTTTTTACTTGGAGGCATTGGAGAAAGGCTGAAGGGGCATGGGGAGGGACTGTTACTGCTCGTGTGTGTGTGTGTGTGTGTGTGTGTGTGTGTGTGTGTGTGTATTTTGAATGCTAAACTGAGCTCAGTCATATATGAAGATTGGATAAAGGTAGTTCAGTTCAGAGAGTTCCAGGTGGGGATGTTGGAGTGGTTTTGATGGAGCACGATGAATCCTGGGTGTGTGGGGCAGATCCAAGGGCCACCCCGGGAAGACGAAAGGCATGACGTTGGGAATTTTAGCAGGTTTGCAGGAGAGGGATTGAGCCCAGCTTTTTACTTTCCTTTTACATCCAGGGAGAGTTTTCCTTTTACATCTGGGGAGAATGAAGATGAAACAGTTGGAGTGGAATGAGCAGTAATTAAAATAGATGGTGGGTAAAATGGTGGAAGTGGGTAAGTTCTTTGAGCAAGAGGAGAAGCCAGATGGATGATCAGTGAGCGAAGCCCCTACTTTTCTATGCACAGAACACTAGGGCCTCTGCTTTTATGAATTAAAAACATAGCAGTTTTCAGATGATTACTTGGCAAGTTAACTAGTGGTGCTCTATATCTGTTTTATATCTGAATTATTTTTATAATTCTCTTGGTAGTTTTTTTTTTTTTTTTTTTTTTTAAGAGAGGGAAACATCATTGGAATACTTCTATGGAAGAGTATCTTTTGTGTAAGTTTCTAAGTGTCACTCAGATTCCCCCTCACCCAGGTTCGTTTCTCCCACGTGGAGACTGGTGGGAGAGTTTGGCGACCCCTGTCTCAGAACTTGGTTACCCTTCTCTAACACAGCCCAGGTGACACCAAACTATACTGTTTAAATTTCCTTACAGTAAGACCTAATCAATTTAAAAAGCCCATTATGATGAATTCCCCTGGGAACAAACAGAATGGCATACAATTCATTTTTCCACTCAATAAATATTTATTGAGTCCAGTATATTTCATGTCATCTCTGGGCAGAGCCCCTAGATATAGTCTGTATTGACATTTCAGTATTAATCTTTGTGTTTCCATATAAAGCAATTCAAATAAGAACTAATAGTGAAACAATGACTAGCATGGTGTGCCTTTTTAATTATAGTAAATATTTAATGTTTCCCTACAAAAGAATTGTGTTCATAATGGAAACTCAACTATTGAAAGCCCAACAAATTAAGTACTTGGATGACAATAGTTGTCAAGAAAATATGTATTTTAATAATTGGTAACAATTTCTCAAGAAACGCTTCAAGTAGCAATGAAGTCATTGGGATCCCTATTACCAAAGTGGATATTTAAAATTACATTTCTCTCTTGCAGCTGTGTTTACAGCAATAAAGGGGCAGTAAGGGTCGGGGGAAGGTAAAGCTTGGCAACTGTACCAGGCTTATGTAGGCCAGGGCAATGTCTGAAAAGGGAGGGGTGTGGATCTTGGTATGGAGAGATTTCCAATATTGTGCTATTCCAAAAAGTAGCTCAGTGATATCAAGATTGTATTCACTTAACTCCAGCACCAAATGTGGTGGGTTTTATGGAAGGGAAAACACCGTTAATGACTGTCTTTCCCACTTGGCCGCATCTATCTGTGGACAATATGCTGTATCCCCAATTCATTGAAAGGAAAGGAATGTTATTCCTGGAAGTATTTTTATGAGCCTGGAGAGCCCATGTTGTGAACAGAACCAGGGCTTAGGAATGAATGTAGAGAAGATTCTAGTAGTCAAAGACTTTTTCAATAAGGAAAAACATAATCTTAGCTGGAGAGGTTTAGGAAGATAGTAGCAAGGTAGAATAATGGAAGCAGAAAGGATAGATATGTTGGGAATGGATTGGTAACATGCAACTGTTAATTGTAAGTTAACCTGTTAATTAAATTTTTTTTTCAACGTTTTTTATTTATTTTTGGGACAGAGAGAGACAGAGCATGAACGGGGGAGGGGCAGAGTGAGAGGGAGACACAGAATCGGAAACAGGCTCCAGGCTCCGAGCCATCAGCCCAGAGCCTGACACGGGGCTCGAACTCACGGACCGTGAGATCATGACCTGGCTGAAGTCAGACGCTTAACCGACTGCGCCACCCAGGCGCCCCAGTTAACCTGTTAATTAGTGGTTGACTAACATGGGTAGCTGTGTTTATCAAGCGATAGTGATACTCCTTGGCAGCTCTTAACTTTTTCAGCAGTCAAGGCAATGAAAGAACAGTTCGTGGCCCACTGAAATGCCATCGGTGTGGCCTGTCAAGACCGTGAACATGGCACAACAGCGGCTGAAGGCTTCCACACTCCGTCTCTGCCTCCGCATAATCTGCCCCAACCGACCTTAAACCGTGGAGTCAGCTCGAAATCTCTCCATTTCTCTGTTGAGTTTGTGGTTCAGGCACAGGTAACTGAAAACAGATGTGCTGAGTGCAAACGGCTAGCGTTCCCGTTGAGCTCTTGGTGATGGGGGATGGGGAGCCAACTGTGCCTTTTGCAAACCTTTGTGCTTTTGTTGTGTGTGCAGTTTTCCCATCTCAGCAGTCTCAGTCCACATTCTAGCCAGATGCTTTCCTTTTTGTTTCTTGGAGGCACTGCTGCTGAGGTGGAGGGGAGCCTAGCCCCCTTATTCTTCACACTAATCTTTTTTTTCCCTGTTGCCGGTTTCCTGTCTGTAAACTGCACATAGCCTCCTGGGACCCAGGGTGATTTTTTCCAACCTAGCAATCACCTCTTATGATTCTTCTGTTAAACACTCATTAAGCTGTTCAACAGCCCTAGGGACAGAGTGAATTGGCAGACCTGTCACATGCCCGGGGTTAAAAGAGAGGGCAGTGATTGGACACCAAGGAAGAGAAATCAAGATGGTTTAGAGACAGAAGTATAGCATAAACCCTAAGTCCTAGAGAGGACCGAATTCTTAGGGTGCTGATTGCTGAAGTGATGGCAACAAACCTCAGGGCACCATGAGAGGGGAGCAGGGGAGATGCTGGGGAGGAGGCAGTGTTCCCGGGGTTCACAGTCCAGCTGCGGCAAGGTGGGAGCATGTGGAAGCAGAGAAGCCACAGTGCAGGACAGCCCGTGTACAGGGCGGGCCTGTCACTCTCACAGCAGTCAGGAGATGGGGGTGAGGAGAGTGTCCAGGGAGGGATGTTTCCTGAAGAGCAGCTTTGTGGAGGATATGTGATTTGAGCTGTTGTTGTTGTTGTTTTAAATTTTCTCAGTGTTTATTTTTAAGAGAGAGAGAGAGAGACAGAATCTGAAGCAGGCGCCAGGCTCTTAGCTGTCAGCATGGAGCCCGATGCGGGGCTTGAACCCACAAACCATGGGATCGTGGCCTCAGCCGAAGTCAGACGCTTAACCGACTGAGCCACCCAGGTGTCCCGACCTGGTTTTTAAATGCCTCATGGTAGAAGATTGACAAACTGGGAAGAAAGAGGGTGGGGACATTTGGGGTGGAGCTCAGCAAAGCAAGAGAGAAGAGGTGGGGGTCTCTGTGCAGGATTTCCAGGACTGTTTTGACTGGAGCAGAGGGTTTGCACAGGAGCTGCGGGAGGTGGATTGGAGAGAATGGACTGCGGTGTGCAGGCCCCTTGGAAGATGTCTAGGAGGTGTGGATTCTGAGCAGAGCCACGGAAGACTTGATCAGCTGTGTGGGTTGTGCAAAGTTGTGTTTTAGGACAAATAATCTAACCATGATATACAGTAGAGAAGCAATGACTTATTTACTGCCTAGACTGTGCGATACAGTTTCTCAGCCATCTTCCAGTTAGAAATGCATTTTCACTGTGTACAGGCAGGCATTGTATTAGGAAGTGACCCTCACAGTCTTGTTAGTTAGGAGAGGGAAATGCTTTATCACGTTCTCTTAAGTCCACAGAAGCAATATTTTATCAGTCTTTGAAATGTGGTCTGAATGATGGATATGCAATCGTCTCTTAAATACAGCACTGCTAAGCTCAGCCCTGCAATCATGTGGTTATGAAATATTACCCAGCCTGAAACCAGAAGAAAAAACCCTTGAGCAGCCTGACCTGCTCACAGCACACCATATGAGAACCTAACCTTTGAAGGGACATGGAAAAACTGGAGACTGCATGAAATGCAAATGAGAATTCCATGTGGAGACATTCTCCTCTCCGAGTTTTTGGTATTTTCTTCTCTTGAATGTTTGCTCCAGACCACACCACCTGTTTCTGCTCCAAATGTTTCCAAGGCCAAAGGTCTCTGCTCAGAGATTTGAGGCACTTGCTTGCTGCTGACCCGCATTTCATCCCTGAGGGAAGGGAAAAGGATGAAGAGAAGATGGGCAGAAGGGACTTTTAGTCTTTTTGGTTAATAAAAGTTAGGGCCACAAAGCAGTGCCTTGATTGGAAATCTTCATCCAGAAACGTCTGGTCTCCTGGCAATGTACCTGGAAGTTGGAGGGGCCATGGGAAAAAGGTATAATACGTTGGTGTTAGTCTTGCTCCAGCTTAGCAGAAGAAATTCGCATTGCCCACAATAATGCACAAAGTAGTTTGGTCCTGCCTTACCTGCATTATCTTTGCCAGGTCAGCGTAAGGCTGATCCAAAAGAAGTCTGAAGTCTGATTTTGACTGGTTACCACTGGGTAACCCTGCTGAATGTGGCTGGTCAAACCACAGTTTTATTCATTGCAGAAGCCAGGTCTTCTTCAGACTGTGGATCTGGGGTTTTCATCATGGCAAGACCATAAATCAACAGAGGGAAGGAGCAATGCAGAGCCAGTGAATTTTCCTTAGGGTCCTGCAGACAGAGGAGTAGCCATTCATCTGTCTCTGACCTGGGACCTCGTATCCCCTGTGACATATTCTGACTTCCCCTTTGGTTCACCAATCTCATTTCACACTCATGAAAAGTGAAAGTCTTCTCTGTTTTCATTTCAGTCTCTTTTTCCATGGATAATGTAGTAGCCATTACACGTTGGCTTATAGTTATAGACTCTTTATTTTATATATATATATATATATATATATATATACATATATATATATGTTTATTTTTGAGAGAGAGAGCAAGAGCACGTGAGCAGGGAAGGGACAGAGAGAGAGAGGGAGACACAGAATCCGAAGCAGGCTCCACACTCTGAGCTGTCGGCACAGAGCCTGATGTGGGGCTCGAACTCACGAACCGTAAGATAGTGACCTGGGCTGAAGTTGGACGCTTAACCGACTGAACCACCCAGGCGCCCCATATAGACTCTTTATTCTTAAGTGATATGACAAATCACTGATTTAAAGCATACATGGAACTTACCCTGTGTTATTGGGGGCCCCTCCACTGCTTACTGTGATTGCCCCACTCCCAGGTCACCCTCAGCTTCTCTCATCTTCCCACCCCTCCTACCCCGCCTTTCCAAAAGGCTCTGGAGATATTCTAGGTGGTATGGTCCCCAGGTCTGCGGAAACAGCACCACTGCAAATTGTTTGAAATGTAAATTTTAGGGCCCTATCCAGAATCTATGGGCTTTGGAAACTCTGGGGGCCGGCCCAGCCTTCTGTGTTTTAACAAGCCTCTTAGGTGATTGTGACGCAGACAACATTCTAGGTGTGTGTGTTTTTTTAAAGTTTCTCTTTAATGTTTATTCTTGAGAGAGAGAGAGAAAGAGAGAGAGAGAGAGAGAGAGAGAGAGAGAGAGAGAGAGAGAGAGAGAG
>NW_024412395.1:76401792-76424229 GCF_014898765.1 Herpailurus yagouaroundi | reverse complement strand
GAGAGAGAGAGAGAGAGAGAGAGAGAGAGAGAGAGAGAGAGAGAGAGTCAGAGAGAGAGGGAGACACAGAATCTGAAGTGGGCTCCAGGCTCTGAGCTATCAGCACAGAGCCCAATGCCGGGCTCAAACTCACGAGCAGTGAGATCAGACCTGACCTGAGCCAAAGTCGGACGCTTAACCAACTGAGCCACCCAGGCACCCCTACATTCAGTTAACAACCAATGGCTTATGAAGAGCCTTGATCTTTCCCTTTTCAGTGATAAAAATAAGTTTTGTATCTACCTGGATGTACATCCAAGTTGTAGAATAAAAACAGAATCTGATGCATTTCATCTTCATTCTACTCATTGTTGACATTTTCTGTATTAGAATGGGGAAGCTTAGCACTTGGCAATTTAACAGCTAGTTAAACACCACTTAACCCCTTAGCACTAGCCAATTGCTTTTCCTCCAAGCCTGTTTCCATCCCCACCTTCCCACCAATACCCTCCTGATTTGTGCAGTCACTCACTATTAGGCTAATTTGCTGCTCTGGAGACAGTGTTAAGGTGGCTGTCTGATTAGGTGGGAATTGATTAAGCAGAAGCTGCTTTATTCTGTTGCTAGGTCAGTGGAAGCAACGAGAAAGGTCTCCTTCTAAGCCGCCTTCCATTTTGCTATTGCCTCAATTAGGTTGCTTTTCTGTGATTCGTGGCTTATTAGCATTGGTGACTCCTGCATGCCCATTTTCCTCCTAGAGCCTTTCCAGCCGTATGTGAATAATACAGTAATAATATTAGGAGTCCCTAATAATGATAGTTTCTTGTTGTTGTCCTGAATGCTGGTGACAGGTAAAAAGTCAGATGAAAATGCAGCTTTTGGATAGAAATCATACTTGTTGAAACTCCTTGGGCCTTTTCCCATACTCACCTCCTCTCCCTTCCTTTGGACCAGGTCCTGAGTATTATCAGCTGGATGTTTAAGCCCTGTCCTTTGGGCTGTGCGGCCTGAGTTTGAAACCTTGAGTTAAGTTACTTGACTTCTCTAGGCATCAGTATTTTCTGCTGAAAGACCTGGGCAGGAAGGGTATTTACTCCAGAGGGGGTAGCTTGGTGTTTTGATGGAGATAATATATGCAAAGGGCTTTTGCAGTAATGCTCCCCAGAGATGAGGCTCCCTCTCTTACTGTTTCTCAGACCCTCACTCCAGTAAACCCTCTTCTAGACACCCCTTGTAGGCTAGTGTCTCCCTTTCTTGAATTCTCTAGGGTGAGAATAGGCACTTAGTTGGTTTCTTTTCCTGGCACTTGACAATTATGCTCCTGATGTTATACTTAAAATTTTGCCCTTCCCTTTTAGACCGTGAGCACCCCAGGCTAGGTGATGGCTTGGTGCACCCTCTCTCCTCTGTAGCTGTGGCTACCAAGCCTGGGTGAGCATCGCATTCACCTGGGGAGCTTTGGAAAAAATCCAGATTCCTGGGTTCTAGCCTCAGAGAACATTTTGGTGAGTTGGAATTTAGGAACATAGATTTTTAAAAAAACGCGGTATATTTATATTTTAAGTAATCTCTTTGCCCAATGTGGGGCTTGAACTCACAACCCTGAGATCAAGAGTCACATGCTCTACTGACTGAGCCAATCAGGCTCCCCGTAAGAACCTAGATTTTTTAATGATTGCCACAGATGTTTCTGTGGCAGGTGGGCCTCAGACCCCAGTTTTAGAACCAATTCTGTGAGGCAGTAGTTTCCAACTCTGTCACATTCAACATCCCCTTGTATATGTTTTGCAACATCCTCTTTACTTCCTGAAATGAAACTCATAGATAATAGACCTCACTTACACACAATATTAAAAAAAATCACAAGACTCTAACTGTATATAAAGGAGGAAAAAATGAAAATAATTTATAGCTTATATTTTAATATGTATACAGCTACATTAGAAGACATAATGAAATAATCAGATAAATTAGGTTTAAGAAATATTCAACTGGGTATTATCAATAATTTTATGTATAAAGCCTTAGAAATAAGGGCTAAATAAATCCTTTTATGTTTATCACTAAGAATAAGACAACTATAAATGTAGACCAATATAGGTTTGTTACAGAGGTGACTCAATAATCATGAGTGACATTCCTGAAACTGTCATCATTTTTGGAGATGACAAAAAATTCTTGGTAAAGTTCTGAATAGAATAAATACATCCTCTCTTGATTTATAGGGTAATCAAATTCCTAACAAATTTAGTGTATTTAGAACTGGACAACATTTTCTATGAAATGCATAGTTAAGATCTACACTCAATTATATAAACTTTGTTTCTTCACCTTTATGAAAATTGTATCGGACATGATCAAGAGGGACCTTCTAGAGCATTGGAGGAGTCTAGCATTCCTACTCTCCCCTCCCCAGATTTCAACAGAGCCCTGCAACCACTGTAACAATCAAAAGCTTCTCACCCAGTTCCAAAGCCCCGAGCAGCAGTGCCACCATGTAGAATCACAGCTACAGCGATAGAAGAACTATGATCAGTGCACGGGAGTCCTGTGACCTCCAGCAGGTTGCCCACAGGACATTGTGTTCTGTACGTATTTCGTGAATATGAATGAGTCACCAGACTTTGAATACCTGAAATAAATGGCATGTATGCAAAACAACAACAACAACAAACCCAGCAAAAGCAAAAAAAAAAAAAAAAACAAAAAAAAACCAAGAAAATTTATGGGTGTAAAGTTTCTTTTTTCTAAACCAGAATTGGCCTCTGCTCTTAGTCACATTATAGAAACCCTGGGGTACTTAAAAAAGCTCTGTTGCATGTTTGGTTCTCTGGAAGCAGATTCTGACGTGGAGTTTGGGGTGTGAGATGCTCACTGGGGAGCAACATCTAAGAAGGGAAGGAAGCACGACTGGGTAGAGGAAGAGGTTGTAAAAGTCTCAGCCAACCTGGTGGGAAGCCCTGTGGTGACTATTTGCAGTCTCGGTGCCCTGCTTTGTGCCAGAATTGCAGGCCTCTGTCACCAGACGGGGATCGTCACATGCAGAAAGGTAGGAAGGGGTGGCCTGGGGAAAGCTGCTCTTGGCAGCTGAGGCAGACCCTGAGGGAGCTGGTAGCCGGAGGTGGTGCACTGCCTGCACCCCTAGCAGCTTTGGGTGGCAGTCCGCAGACAAAGAGGGATGTGGGCGGCTTACCTCCGGGCTACTACAAGGTTTGTGTACATCCTCACTCTGCCTCACAGTAACCCTAGGAGATAGGCGCCGTTATCATTCCCACTTCATAGATGAGGAAACTGAGGCTTGGGGAATTTTCACTCACTTTCCTGGTGTAAGTACCTAACTGGTGTCTCAGTGAGGACTGGATTCTGGGCCTTCCAAATGCCAGCTTCCCTCAGTGGGTTCACATGGGGTTGACAGTTTTCCCTCCCTCCCTCCCCTTTCCTGTGGCTGGTGGGAAGTGCTGTGGTCCTTGCTGGAGTAGGACACCTGAACTGCTAAGCCTGTCTCATTCATGTTTTTTTTTTTTTTTTTTTTTTTTTTTTTTGTGGTTGGATGAATAGCTTACAGGTTGATTGGCACAGTGAGGTAGAAATATCTGAGTTCTTTCAAATTCCCAGATTTTATCACTTGATCAGCTTAAGGAATTAATTAAAAAAAATCCTTGACATGCCTGATTGCTGCTTGTTTTGTGATAAGATTTTCCTTCCAGGTTGTTTCTGGCATAGACAAGGACATTTAGGGGCTTTTGAAAAAGAGTGCCTTGGGCCTTCAAGATATCACTTCCCAGGCCCCAGCCAACTGGAGTTAGCGGGTGAACCTCTCTCTGCCTGGCAGGTGCCTAGGAATCTGAGGTGTACTCCAGGAAGCCTGGGCCCTCCAGGCACACAGGCCTGGTTCCCCGCCCCACTCCCTCTTCCTCTCTCTTGCCAGGCAGCTTTAGCCCTGGGCTCTCAGTGACCCATTGGAAAGGCTTTCAAATAATTTCCAGGTCTCCCAGGGAGAACTACTGTCTTTAATCAAAGGCAAGCCATTTCTGCTACTGTGTGTTGGAATAACTGGCTTTTTAACAAATCAAATGAAGATGACTGCTAGGTTTGAGGTCGGTCATAGGCAAGTCCAGTGGATCGTAAGCATTATTAACTCCAACACATGAAATAAACACAACAGGAACACAGCTGTTAGTAGGATAGTTTAATGTTTTTGAGGCTAGAATTCTTTTAAAATAATTTAATTTTTAAAAATCACAAAAGATAGGGGTGCCTGGGTGGCTCACTCGGTTAAGTGTCCAACTTCAGCTCAGGTCATGATCTCACTGGTTGGTGAATTCAAGCCCCGTGTCAGGCTCTTTGCTGCCAGCTTGGAGCCTGGAGCCTGCTTTGGATTCTGTGTCTTCCTCTCTCTCTCTGCCGCTCCCCCACTCACACTCTGTCTCTCTCAAAAATAAATAAAGATTAAAAAAAAAATTAAAAGAAAATTACAAAAGATATACCCACTGTAACAATGAAATCTCCTGTCCCCTCCATTGCTGTCATACCGTTAAGGACATCAGTATCAACGGTTGTAGGCATTTCCTTCCTTACCTTTCCCTGTGCTTATTCAAATATGTACCAATATATTCACCCACATATTTTCCCCTTCTTTTTCAATAAAAATATTCTAAACATTTCATAAATGTCTTTATCCACAAAACAGTATATTATGGACACTCCTTCCCCAGGTCAGTACATAGTTTCATAATATTTCATTGAGTCGATGTGTCGTGATTTATTCAACCGTTTTCTCTATTAATGGGCATTCAGGTTGTTTTCAGTTTTCATTATTAAAAACAATGCTTCAGTGAACACCATTGGTTTTTTAAATTTTTAAAATTTTCAGTTTTTTATAATTTTTTAAAGTTTATTTTATGTATTTATTTAGAGAGAGCGCACACACAGCAGGGGTGGAAAGAGAGGGAGAGAGAGAGAGAATCCCAAGCAGGTTCTGCTCTGGCAGTGTGGAGCCTGATGCAGGGCTCAAACTCACGAACGATGAGATCACGACCTGAACTGGGATCAAGAGTTGGACGCTTAACCGACTGAGCCACCCAGGCGTCCCTGAACATCATCAGTTTTAATAGTGCTTCTGTGGGCACTGTGAAGCTGGGAATAGGGAGGTGAACAAGACAGAGACGATCCCTGCTTTCTAGAGGTTTGTAGTAGGGGGAAGCTGTGTATAAACAGGTAAAGCAATGCATAAAATAGGAAATAGCAGTTAGAAGTAAGGGCTCCGAGAAAAGTAAAGTAAGATGCTTTATTAGAAGAAGGGTGTCTTTCAGGAGGTAGGTTGAAGCTGAGACCATGGGATCGAAGACACAGCTCTTTGGACACCTGCAGTAAG
Source organism: Herpailurus yagouaroundi (assembly GCF_014898765.1). Lineage (NCBI taxonomy): Eukaryota > Metazoa > Chordata > Mammalia > Carnivora > Felidae > Herpailurus > Herpailurus yagouaroundi. Next base: position 76,418,876 of record NW_024412395.1, on the reverse strand, counting down.
AGTGCTCCAGGTAAGGGAGGTTATTTTCTTGTGCTCTGGTCACTTATCAATGCAGTTTGCCAGACAACCTTATGCAACTGTTGTAGCGGTTCACACTCCACCCAGCAATATATCACAGGCCAGTTTCCCTGCACCTTCCTCAGCTTTAGATGCTATTAGTTTTTCAAAATTTTGCCAATCCTACACATGAAAAATGGACATTTCCCTAAGTGCTAAAAGTTAGACAGCTTTTTCTGTGTTCATTGACCTTTTCGCCTTTCTCTTCCTTCGATTGCTTATTCATTGACTTTTCATTGCTTATTCAGTGACTTTGCCATTAAAAGAAATTGGGTTATCTAGCCTCTTCTGACCAGTGTGTAGATGCTCTTGGTTTACCAGAGCCTCGTGTGTCCTGAGTTATTTCCTCTTCATCTTACTGCTTTCTGAGACTTCTTTTCCTTCAACATCAGAGAGATTTAGTCCTTGTTAATCCCTAGGGATTATGAACCTAAGGCTTTTCAGAGACCTAAAAACATGTCTGCAAATCAAGAAAAAGTCAGTTTTTATTAGCTTCTTGAAATCTAAAAGAAAACTGTAAAATGAAGGTGGTATACATTTAAACAAATGCCTATAAAACATATAACTTACGTCAATCGGTCACAACTCAACTCAATATATAGTTATTCATAACTCAAATAAAAGTAATGTATACTGGGTGTGGGAGGTGGGTATATTTTTACATTTTTAATATGGTGTGGGATAGGACTTCTAAATGAAAAAATGGTCTGTGGCTTCAGAGATTTAAGCCACCCTCATATCTCCCAGAATTCTTTTAATTTTTTTTTTTCAACGTTTATTTATTTATTTTTGGGACAGAGAGAGACAGAGCATGAACAGGGGAGGGGCAGAGAGAGAGGGAGACACAGAATCGGAAACAGGCTCCAGGCTCCGAGCCATCAGCCCAGAGCCTGACGCGGGGCTCGAACTCACGGACCGCGAGATCGTGACCTGGCTGAAGTCGGACGCTTAACCGACTGCGCCACCCAGGCGCCCCGCTCCCAGAATTCTTAAAAAGACAGCATTCTTTCTTGTACTTATCTCTCAGGTTCCTTGATTTCTCCTTTTCTTGTTCTGTCTTTAGTTTCTCTGTGTTATTACCTCCTGGTCACTTGGAAGTCTTCACTCGGGTTCTGCACCCTCCCACCCTGCCACTGGACTGACCTAGCTCAGTCTCTGATAGCCCCATGACCTAGTTCTCACCTTAGTTTGGAATTCTTTTGGGCTGTTGACCTTGCTGATTACTCCCTTTTGGAAGCTCTTTGGCTTTCTTGATTTTTTTTTTTAATGTTTATTTATTTTGAGAGAGCGAGAATGAGCGAGTACACACAAGCAGGGAGAGGGGCAGAGAGAGAGAGAGAGAGAATACAAGCAGGCTCTGTGCCACCAGCCCTACTTGGGGCTTGATCTCACTAACCGTGAGATCATGGTCTGAGCCACAATCAAGTCACTGCTTAACTGACTGAGCCATCTAAGTGCATCTACTTCCTTGATTTTGCCCATTTTCTCGTAGTTTTCCTTGTACTTTTCTGATCCTTTCTCCTCAGTCCTTCACCAACTCAATGTTGGTTCCTTACAGATCCTTACCTGACTCTTTTCCTTGGCTAATTTCAGCAATTCCTTTGTCTTCAACTACCCTATTTGCTGCACACTGCTTCTAATCCTTTGTAGAGAAAAAAGAATATAAATTTTCAAAAGAATCTGCACATCCCTCCCACCACCACAAACTTAACAAAGCAAACCTTAAAAGATATTGCCTTAACCCAAGAGAGTACTTGAAAACTGTGATTTGCAGTTCATTACTAGGTTGTGAATGTAAGGGGCTGTGATTGCGTTTCTAGGAAATAAAATAAAACAGAAAATATAATTTTATATCATGTGTAGTAAGATATTATTTTGTGAAATTTTTGTTAACAATGTGTATTTGTGTGTGTCAGGACTGGTCTTATAACTGAGTCTTGTAAAAAAAAAAAAATTAGGAATTTCAAGATGGCGACCACAGAGACCTTCACCATAAGTGGGGCCATTCTGAGCATGGGACCCAGTGCAGCTGCACACCCATGAAGCCATGCTGTTTATGAACTAGGTTCAAAGGTAAATTATTTTCTTACTATGGGTCACAGGCAAATATAAGTTTGAAAGCCACTGGTTCTAATGTGTGCCAAGATTCATGCAAAAGGGTCTCCATGGGGGCGCCCGGGTGGCTCAGTCAGTTAAGCGTCCAACTTCGGCTCAGGTCATGATCTCACAGTCCGTGAGTTTGAGCCCTGCATCGGGCTCTGTGCTGACAGCTCAGAGCCTGGAGCCCGTTTCAGATTCTGTGTCTCCTTCTCTCTCTGCCCCTTCCCTGTTCATGCTCTGTCTCTCTCTGTCTCAAAAATAAATAAACATTAATTAAAAAAAAAAAAAAAAAAGGTCTCTATGGACTCCAAGTGTGGAGTAGCTGGTTCCAGCTGTTTGTGTTCAAGCACTCCTCTCATCTGCTCACCTCCACCTTGCAGCTTTCTTTGTTCCTGCCTCCGTGGGCCCAGTTTCTGCTGTGTTGGTGCCCAGCTGATTATGTCTGGCTCCCGGATCTCAGCTTGGTCATCTTTAGTTGTCTGTCCCCCTGCATTGTGTAGCGAGTCTGGGGAAACACCCTTCCTGTGGGCCCCTGGGGGAATGGCTTGGACACTGCCTACAACGAAATACTAAGGTTTCTCTTACTTCCAACCCAGATGCCTCTTCTCAGTGTTAGTCTATTTATTACTTCTTAGAAATTATACCTGGATGTCCCTTATGTCCTTCCGACTCATTTTCCACCTTACCTTTCCATCTACCTCCAGACCTGCTCTGACTTTTTTATTCATGGCTTTGGTTAGTGTCACTACTGTTTACTCAGTTGGCCAAGCTTAAAACTGTAGAGGTTATTCTTTATTCTTCCATTCTTCCTTGTTTTCCACCTCCTCATATCCATCAGCTGCCAAGTCTTGTCGGCTTGGCCTCCTACATAAATGCTTTGAGTCTGTTTTCTCTTCTCCAAGTCTGGCAGAGAGTCTGACTCCTGGGCAGGGCATACAAGGCCCTTCACCATGGTCCTCATCTGCATTCCATCCTCAGCTCTTACCCTACCCCAACAACCCCTGCTCTAGCCACAGAGCTGTTCCCCTAAGTTCTTGGGCTTCTCAGTTGTGAGCAACAGCACACCCTTCGTTCCCCGGTACATTTGGAAATGTGTGGGGCATTACATTTTAGTTATCATGATGATGGGAGGTTGCTACCAGCAATTAGTGGGTGAGGTCAGAGATGGCAAATACCCTGCAGTGTGTGAGGCAGTCTCTGAAATGGGAAATTGTCCCACCCAGAACTGCGGGAGGCCATCCTGTTGAGAAACAGAATGGTACTGTTTCATGCTTCAGCCCTTTGTACCTGCCATTCCCTTGGCCTGAGATGCTCCTCTTCGACCTCTGCCTGCAGAACTCCTGCATAGTTTTTGAGTTCCAGTTGAATCATGCCACCTACTTTCTGAAGCCTCCTGTGCCCCTTTTCACACCGAAGTTAATCAGTCCCCACACTTTGTTCCAGGGTGCTTGGACCTCCAGTGGAGCACTTCTTTGAGTGTGTCTTTCCTTGCAGAAGGGCTGGTCTTCTTCCACTTTGTACTCTCTGCAGCTAGCATGATGCCAGCAGGTAGTGGGTGTGCAATTAGGTAAAGAGAGTGGAACGGCTGAGGTAAATGAAACCATAGCTTTGCAGCCACACAGTTCTTGGATTGGGCTTTACTTGTTACACTTGAATTCTGTCTTCTCCTTCCTCCCCCACTTCTCCTTTTCTTCCCCCCTTTCTCAATTGCAGCCTTTCTAACTCTGGCATGCGCTTCTTCATTACTACAGATTGGCTATCTTCCATAGTTACAGTCATCTGTGGTTCCTCGAGGCATCTAAGAATTGAAATAGATCTTGGCCATCTTTGCTCGGAGGTGTGATGGCAGGAGTCACAGCTCCTGTTTCCAAGGCAACAGCCTTCTGGTTATGAGTAGAGTGCTTTTCTTAGTGGATCTGCATTAGCAGAGAGGAATTTTAGGGCTTGTATCTCCGTATGCAAACTCTCCCTGCTTTATTGCTCATCAAAGGCCAGTTTACATGGAGAATTGAGCAGGGCAAGATATTACTCTGCTCTGGCAATTCTGAAACTTTTTATTGAAGCATACTATACATGTAGGAGAGAGCACATATAATAAGTATGCATCTCTGTGAACACACCCATGTAAATAGTACCCAGATCAAGAAACAGCACCCCACATTTAGTGGTTTTTCGTGGAAATGTTGAATATTTTTTCTAATGTGCATTTCTTATTTTAATTAAGAATCGCATTTCTTTCCCAAACCAATCTTAATCTAAGATCTGCCATATAGATGCTTCTCCTCATGCATTTTCCCATTTTAAAATTTTTAATTAAAAAAAATTTTTTTTAAATTTAAGATCATAGTACCTTGTGTGTAAGTTGGTGCAAGTGGGATTTTGGAGTCAGATCATTCCAAAGTGAATCCCGTCTGTCATCCATGCTGTGCAACTATGTATTGCTTTTACCCTTCGGGGTCTCAATTTCCTCACCTGTAAAATGGAGATAATATATTTCTTTTGCAGGATTAAATTGAGGAATAAATGAGATAATGAATGTGAGAAATACCAGCATTTCTGTGCTTGGTTCACAGAAAGTAAATGCATGATAGTTTCTTCTCTTTTCTTACCCAAGGTTGAAAATTGTCAGAGCCTTCCTGGATAACTGTTATCACTCCGTGATCTAGTTGCCTCCTCCTTCCCCTGACCCAATTTATCTCCAATGCTTGTCTCTCCATGTCTGTCTTCGTGAACCATTATTGCTATATTTACTATTCCTTTCTCAAAAAGACAAATAGATTTTCAAGACATGTATGTTAAAGCCTGGGGTAGGAGGACTTCAGAGGTGGTCTCCAGAGCCTCTGGCTTATCACCTATAACTGCCACCTGGAGAACCGTGTTACTTCAGGGAATGAGTGTGTTGACCACACTGTAACACATGTAGAGAAGTGTTTGAGAGACATACATAGCTTTCTCCAGCCCAGTCTCTTGTCTCTTTGGTGAGCCTTAGGGTTTCTTTCCACTGCACTCAACCAGTGGCAATGTCCTCTCATTGATCAGCAGTTTGGGCATTTCAGACACACTTTGCCCTTTGGCCATGGAGAAGGTAATGCCCTTGGGCCATAGAGAAGGAGACAGTTGGCAGCCCTAAGCCCCTCTTTTCCTGTCATGATTTGCTGGGTTTCTGAGCCTTATTCCAACTTGAGATGTATGACACCTGGAGGTCCTGTACCATTTTGGCTTTGAGGATTCGAGGGGCTCTACTTTTAACTTTGGGACTCTGTGTGAAGTCAAGTCTAATTCTGCCTTTGTGTTCCATGTTGGAAAATGGGGCTTTGGTTTTTTGTTCCTAAGTTATAATTTCTACCTTGTACCTAATCTGTTGACTCTTTCTCAGTTCCTCCCCTGGTGACTTTACTATAGCTCCTCTAGAATGGCTTCCTCCCTTGGAAACCCAGTGTTGAGAATAGGGTTTGCACTCCCTACAGACTTCTCCATACTCCTGGTGTTTTGTTTTAGACATCCCTACTCTAGCCCTAGACCAGCTGCTTACTTAGACAGCCACCAGTTATCTGGGGCCATAATTTCAACTACCCTGCCTAATGGAACGATTGTCTGTTAGCCACTGGAGATGCCACACTGAGATAGTGTGAGTTCCTTTAGTACCTCTTGTTTGGATCTTGGCTGTCTGACCTTTTACCTATCCAGAACTAGGTGGAGAATCAGGAAGAAGTCTGAAAAACAGAGCTTGTAATCAGCCAGTCTTAGATGTCACAAGATCTAAGGATTACATTCTCTACTCCTAGGAGAAGACCTCAGACCCTCAGAGTTTTATACTCGTATCTTAGACAAACTGCTGTGGTTCTCTGGCTTTTAAGTGCACAGTAAATTAGAAATAGCCAATTATAGGTGTTAATAATAGGGAGAAATGACAATGCAACAGAGAAGGGTAGGAAAAATGACAAAAGTACGAAAGAGCTGAAAAGTTATGTAAAATATTCTGGAGTGATTTAGTATTTTAAAGCATACTAAGAACATCTTTGAAATACAGGCTATACATAGTAGTACGCTTTGCTATTGGCAAAATATGCTATTACAGCCCTTATAATCTTCTCAAGAAGGTAAGAAATGATACTACTATACATTTTAAGAAAATCTCCACCTGAAATGGCTAAAATAAGAAGCATTCCCACATTTATGAGGGCTAAATCTGTATTCTTTCCTCCATCTAATATTTATTGAGCACCTATTATGTCCCAGGTACTATTCTAGGTGCTGAAGCTGTATTACAAAGCAAAATGCAAAATCCCTGCCCTCTCAAAGACTAATCTAGAAGACTAGGCTATCCAGAGCAAGTAATTCTCCATGACCTGAGAGGGTCAAAGTTTTTTTTTTTTTCTTTTTACTATTTTTAATAGATTATATGTAGGCAGTTTTTCTATGTTGTGAATAGATTAAATGGAAGAGATTATTTCTAGGACTTTCAAAATTGGCTCTATGAGTGTCACATACCATGCTGAAAATCTCTTTGCAGGGGTTCCTGGGTGGCTCAGTTGGTTAAGCGTGCCAACTTCGACTCAGGTCATGAACTCACAGTTTGTGAGTTCCAGCCCCGTGTTGGGCTCTGTGCCGACAGCTCAGAGCCTGGAGCCTACTTCAGATTCTGTGTCTGATTCTCTCTCTGCCCCTCCCCCACTTGTGCAAAAATAAATAAATGGAAAAAAAATTTAAAAAAAAGAAAATTTCTTTGCAGCTTGACTTACCCTAGTTATTTCATTTTTCATCACAACAGGAAGTAGGAGGTGTGGCTTGTTTTTCTGCAGGTGGGGAAATGGTAGAATGGAGAAGTGTAAAGACTTGCCTGAGGTTGTACAGAGGTTAGTGACACACTTCATTTCCTGTAGTGGAAGATTTCCCACTCCCAAGTTCAAGTCCCGGAGTTGGAGCCATCATTCAGTTTGCATAAAGAGAAAGTCCACATTTTAAATATGAAAGATGAAAAAAATGGAGTGATTTGTTTGTGTAATCAGTCCTAAAATGAATTCTTCACCCATGGCCTCTGGGTCAGGTAGCAGACTTGAGACTTCCTTGTATATTAGTGGCTTAACTGTCTCTCTTAAAGATGTAATTTCAACTGTAATTTTCTCCCCCCCCCCACCCCGCCTTCTCTCCAGCATGCTTATAGAATGCTCATAGCTGTTATCTGAGGCTTTCTAAATTATCAAATGAAACAGCTACTGCAGCTTTTATTTTGGTCCCTAATCAGAAAAGACTGAAAATAGTGGCGTTTGGTGGAGAATTCTTTATTTTTTTAGGCTTATTTATTTATTTGACAGAGAGAGAGAAAGTGGGGGGAGGGAGAGAGAGAAAGAGAGGGACTATTCCAAGCAGGTCCTGCACTGTCAGTGCAGAGCTTGACATGGGGCTTGATCCCACAAACTGTGGAATCGTGACCTGAGCTGAAACCAAGAGCCAGACACTCAACCCACGGAGCCACCCAGGCACCCCATGGTGGAGAATTCTTTAGACTAACCTCTGGTTGGTCCTCTGAAAGACTGTGAGTTCATCGGCCAAGAGCTACCATCCCTCAGATAGGTTCTACTCACCCAAGCAGTCACTTTGCTGTCCAAGCACAAAGTCTTACTTACATACAGCTTTCCCCTTGCCTGTATCCAGCTTCTGACTTTCTGCTTGGAGAGTGAGCATTTGATTTATTATTTTTTACCGAAGGTAATTTTTGTGAGGGGATATGTCATATGCTTGGCATTCTGGACTGATTTTTAATTCTCTCAAATCAAATATGCTTTAAATGTTAGCCTTTGGAAGATGTGATAAAATGCTTTTGCTACTGGAGTTCAGGTTGTGAAAACATAGGTGGTTTGGATTAGAACTCTTAGGTTATACTGCTAATAAAGCCACAAGGTTGACCTATTATCAAAAATTTTTCTTTTGTTCCTCTTTTTAATATCATGGAATTAAGTACTCCTTCAAGTATTAAAGGAAAGTGACATCCATTGGTTTGCAGTATCCTCATGGCAGAATTTAATATACTCTGTTCATAAATGGTCTCAATTATAACACTTTCTGCATATGAGAAATCTGCACTCAGGAGTTGAATCACAAAACAGAACACTCAGTCATTTTTCATTAGATAAAGCAGAGGCAGTAAAGAAGAGAGAGAGAGGAAGAGAGAGAGAGTGCCCAAGCTTTCATTTTAAGACAGCTTTTACTTAAGGAAGTGCATTAGTGTTTCTGTGACTAAAATAAGGAAAAGCTACCTGGCATGTGGAATGGGTTAATGATGTGTTTACTCTTACTTGGGGTTTTGGCTAGAGTGAAGCTTGGGGTTGATATTGGCCAGACTAGCTCTGTGAGGACTCTGCTCTGCAGGAGGCTCCCTGGATTTTCTCAGTGTTTTTGGCTGCTGACTCTTGAACCATTTTTGTCCTTTAGCCAACCATCATTTTCGTCCTGTAAGCGGTAATGACTATTAAAACATTGGGAAAGTTTCATATCTTTAAAAAATTTTTTTTAATGTTTTTATTTATTTTTCAGACAGAGGGAGACAGAGCATGAGCAGGGAAGGGGCAGAGAGAGAGGGAGACACAGAATCCGAAGCAGGCTCCAGGCTCTGAGCTGTCTGCACAGAGCCCAATGCGGGGCTTAAACTCACGGACTGTGAGATTATGACCTGAGCTGAAGTTGGACGCTTAACCAACTGAGCCACCCAGGCACCCCTCGTATCTTTTAAACATACTGTATAATTCTATTTTTAAAAATACTTTCTTTTTTAAAGAGCAGTTGTAAATTCACAGCAAAAATTAAGAGGAAGATACAGAGATTTCCCATATACCACCTGTTCCCACATGGGCATAGCCTCCCCCATTATCAGCATCCCTGATGGGGTTGTACATTTGTTGCAGTTGATGAATCCACACTGACACATTATTTTCTTTTAAGTTTTGTTTATTTAAGTAATTTCTACACCCAAACATGAAGCTCGAACTCATGACCCCAAGATCAAGAGTTGCATGCTCTCCTGACTGAACCAGCCAGATGCTCTGACATTGACACATTATGTTGTAATTTTTTTTTAAAAGAATCTATGAAATCTGACCTAGTAACTTTATCCTAAGTATTTTGTCCAGTTACCTACAGTCACAGATTTCAGTTTCCTGAGCTGTAAAGATGTGATTTTTCTCTTTACTCTCAGGGGACTGCAAGAGGTTAAGATAAGGTTCCCATTTTATAGATGATGTGAAGTATTCCACTGCCCAGATATGTCCTGCCTTTTGATGGAGGCACGATAAGGGCAGAATGAGATCTTTGTTAGGTGGGTGAGGTGGATGCTAGGCCAGAAGAAAAGACTTTCCTCTTCTGAAAGATGCCCAAGTAATGGGTAGGGAAAGCCACTTCTTGTTCTGGGTTACTTATCTTGATTTGGGGGATTATGAAGAGTGATACTAACAATACAAAAAGACTGATTTTAACATCAAAGTAACATTAAACACAAAGGATGCAAAAAACATGGTGGGAAATTTCCTTCAAGAGATACAGGGTGCTTTCTGTTTAATAAGGAGCACATATCAAAAGATAGTTGTTGAATTCAAAGTACTTCAAGAGATGTATTAATAAGGATCCTGCTTTGGTCAAAATAACAACACAGAAGTTTATTTTACTCTCATCTATACTGGCTTGAGCATAAGCAGACCCAGGCTGAGAAGATAGTTCCATGATGTTGGGGATAAAGTTTCTTCCTCTCTCATTACTGTGTCCTCTCCTACCACACATCTTCCATTTCCAGCTAACATGGTTGCTCTACTTTCTACCATTGTGGGAGTTAGAAAAGGGAGGGCAACCTCCTTTCCTTTTAAAAGCATGACCTAGGGATGCCAGGGTGGCTCAGTTGGTTGGGCGTCTGACTCTTGATTTCAGCTCAGGTCATGATTTCACAGTTTGTGGGATCAAACCCTGTATCAGGGTCTGTCCTGACTCGTGGAGCCTGCTTGTGATTCTCTCTCTCCCTCCCTCTCTGCCCCTCCTCTGCACATGCGCTCTCTCTCTGTCTCTCTCTCTCAAAAGAAATAAACACTAAAAAAAAAAAAAAAAAAAAAAAAAAGCATGACCTAGAAATTGTAAATATCATGTGGTTTATCTCCATTGCCCAGAACCAATCACATGACAAATTACCTGCAAGGGAAGTTAGGGAATGTAATCTTTAGGTAGGCAGCCATGTGCCCAGCTAAGCCTTCTATTTTCACAGAGGAAAGGGAGAATGGGCACTGCCTCTGCGACACAAAAAAGGAGCAAGAATATGTTCCTCAGTGTTGCCATACCACTGTGGGTTGGCAAATTCAGACCTGACACTACCCCTCGTAATGAGGCATAGTTACAATTCACGAGCAGGACCAGAACATAACACGCAATGTGTATGTCTTACACTTAGTGTATTGCTCGGATGAGGGAAGTTCATTTTGAATGTATCGTCATTCTATAGTTAAAAGTGATTGTACTTTTAAATATTCTTTTGTGGGAAGAAGGGGCTTGTTTTGGCAAGTTGGAATTTTCACACAGAATTTCCATAAGCACAAATCCATATGCATTGAAAGGAGAAAGGGATTCAGAAGGGGCAACCTCCAGGGAGTAGGTAAAAATATGTCATTCTGGATGGGAATTTGATTCTGGAGTTGTCAGTGGTTGGTAATTAGGGTTGACTTTATGATGTTGATTCTAGGAATGGAGCCAAACATTACAAACCCATTTAGAACTGTCCTTACCCCGTATGAGTAACTATATTAATAAGTAATTTCAGGGTCTGGGTTCTACAATAATTTCATTAAAATAGAGCAGTGTCTCGTGTTTCCCTACAAGGAGATAGTGCCAGAAAGCTCTGCCATTTATTCTTTCTGACTGCTTCCTGTCTGGATTTTGTTTATTGCCCTCTTCCCAGAGCGCTCTATCAGAGGGAACTAGTGTATAGCCCAGAAGGTTTGTTTGTATCAAAGTATGTGGCTATTCTGTTCTGATTGGTAGGAAGTGAGCTGCTCCTGATACTCAGATTCTTGTTGTAAAGACTAGCGCATGCCAGACATTGTGGAATTTTGGTTGAGATATCTAATTAGTGTGTTTACATTTCACCCTCAGTTCTCCTCTTATTTCATTACACACGGCAAAGGTGATTTTGACATTTGAGCCTTTTCAGATCCTCTTTTCCTCAAAAGGTGAACTAGATTTACAGGCTCTTTGCTGACCATCTCTGAAGAGTTAAGGAAGCCCTATCTCTCATGTAGTATGAGACAGCATTCTTGTTGACTTAGTGGTATCTCCAGCATTGTTCTGGTCCTTTTCTTGGCAACGAAAAGTCTCAGATTCTCTGGAGTGTCCTGTCACTCCATCTGAAACATTCTTCAGGAGACGCAGCAGTGTTGACAGCTGGTATAGAAGACATAGGGGTCAACTGTAGTCAAAGCTTTGCCTTTGGCATAGAGACTTAGGGTGAAAGTTTTTAGAAGAGATTGTCAATTTTGTTGTTGTTTTTATCAAGAAAATCTCATTTGGGATTCCCTTTATTAAAATTTTTTAATGTTTATTTATTTTGGAAAGGGACAGAGAGACAGAGCACAAGTCGGGGAGGGGGAGAGAGAGAGAGATGGAGATACAGAATCCGAAGTAGGCTCCAGGCTCTGAGCTGTCTGCAGAGCCCGACGCGGGGCTCAAACCCACAAACCGTAAGATCATGACCATAGCTGAAGTTGGACGCTAAACTGACTCAGCCACCCAGGCACCCCAGCACCACATTATTTTTAATGAATTATAGCATGTGACCCTCTGCTTATAGATGAGCAAAGCATAGTTATAAACCTCAGGAGATAGTTCAGGACTTTAGATAAAGTAAGAACTCAGAGAAGGCAGACTTCATCCATGGTGAGTCCTTCCTGATGACATTGTGGTGTCTCCAGCACCAGGCTCAGCTCCCGGCACAAAGGGGTCTGCTGCATATGCTTGTTACCTCTTGAATTAATAATGATGAATTGGAGGACAGTTGAACAAAGAGAAAGGACAAGATTTGAAAGCAAAATTTCCTCAGACAGCCTAAGGAGGATTGGTTAGCTTAGATGGAAAAGGTCAAGAGAGATTATTTGCAGGAGTTTAGAAATTTATGGTGGAAAAGTAAAATGGTGCAGCTTCTGTGGAAAACAGTGTGGCAGTTCCTCAGAAATCAGAGATAAAATTATTATTTGATGCAACAGTTCCACTTCTGGGTATGTATCCAAAGAAAGTGCAGGCAGAGACTTGAATAGGTAGTTGCCAACCAACGACTGTGGCAGTATTATTCACAGTAGCCAAAGATGGAAATAGTTCAGATGAATGGATTAACAAAATGTGGCACATGCATACTATGGACTATTATTCAGCCTTAAAAAGGAATGAATTTCTGATACATGCCACAACACGGAAGAATCCTGAAGATATTGTTAAGTGAAATAAGCCAGACACAAAAGGACAAATGTTGTGAGGTCCCGCTTATATGAGGTACTGGGAGTAGTCAAATTAATAGAAACAGAAAGTAAAATGGTGGTTACTAGGGGCTAGGGAGAGGAGGCAAGAGAGAGTTATTCTTTAACATGTACAGCTTTTCCGTATAAGATGGTGAAAAAGTTCTGGAGATCGACAGTGGTGATGTTTGCATAATAATGCGAATGTATTTGATGCCACTAAATCATACACTTGAAAATGGTTAAAATGGCAAATTTTATATTATGAATATTTTACCACAATAAAAATACATCTGTGCAAAAAATATTGTATACTAAAAAAAAAAAAAGAAGGGAATGGAACTGAAGAAAGTCAGGGCTGTTTTTTTCCCAAAGATTTATAACGATTAGTAAAAAGCTGACCAGTATTGTATGTGGATTCTAAGTTTTATCAAGTAAAAAGTCTCTGTGTGCCTTCAATTTATTCTTTATGTATTTTTAAATTATTATTATTATTTTTTTTTTAGAGAGAGAGAGAGCATGAGCCAGGGAAGGGGGCAGAGAGAAAGAGAGAGAGAGAGAGAGAGAGAAAGAACCCCAGTAGCTCCATACTCCCTGGGATCATGACCTGAGCCAAAATTAAGAGTCAGATGCTCAACTGACTGAACCTCCTAGGTACTCCTAATTTGTTTTTATTTTTTAATTTTTTTATTTAAACAAATTATTTTTGAATGTTTATTTTTGAAAGAGAGAGAGACAGACAGACAGACAGACAGAGCATGACAGACAGACAGAGCATGAGCGGAGGAGGGGCAGAGAGCAAGGGAGACACAGAATCTGAAACAGGCTCCAGGCTCCGAGCTGTCAGCACAGAGCCCGACGCGGGGCTCGAACTCGTGAACCACGAGATCATGACCTGAGCCGAAGTCAGACTCTCAACTGACTGAGCCACCCAGGCACCCCTCTAATTTGTTTTTTATTTTTTTTCAACCTTTATTTATTTTTGGGACAGAGAGAGACAGAGCATGAACAGGGGAGGGGCAGAGAGAGAGGGAGACACAGAATCGGAAACAGGCTCCAGGCTCTGAGCCATCAGCCCAGAGCCTGACGCGGGGCTCGAACTCACGGACTGCGAGATCGTGACCTGGCTGAAGTCGGACGCTTAACCGACTGCGCCACCCAGGCGCCCCAAAGACTACTTCTTAAAACTATGGTCAAATCGTACTGAACTGGCAAACATACTGCTTTCCTACACACATTCAGCCCCATTTGACTTCCTTTGCAAAACAACCGAAAAGAGAGCTAATCACTTGGACTGTAAAGAAAACCCTTACAGTTATGGTGGCAGCCTCCAGGGAGTCCTAGAATCTGCTTAAGCTCAGGCACCTGCATTTTAAATCCCAAACCTGTGCCAACAGTCTGCTCTCTTCTTAGAGGCTGAATTCGTGTTTTCATCGATTCCTCCATTTTTACCAAGATGGGTTGCTTTGAGAGGTTTGGCGAATCTACTGAGGCACCCACAGCATGAATCTAGTGTTTCCTCCTTCCTTCCTTTGTACAGACTGTGTTCAACTTATGATCTATGAGAAAGTTGAAGCCACTCACAGCACAGTTTACTGTTTATTGGGGATACATGGAAAGCCGTGGTCATGTGTCTGGTTCAAATTTCATAGGAGGTAATTGCTTAGAATACAGGCTTCTTGACTTGCATTATGTATATAGACCCTTACACCTGCTTCCTCTCCTGTGCCATTTTCTGAAACACCTATGCCTTTGTTTTAGGTCTTTTCTACAGGAGATTAATGTAGTTGCATATATATATGTGGTGTCTTCTCCAGAAGGGATCTTAAAGTGTATTTTTTAAAAAAACTTGAGCCTGAAAATAGATATTTAACTTCAGAATATATATTTATATATTTCCTCTTCATCTTCCCCAGGTTGATTGATTTCCTAATGTGATGACTATAATGCCCTTTGGTTTTGTTACTTTGATGTAGATATTTGTGTTCAAATTGTCATATCTTTTTGCTCTACTGGCCTACAGGTGCTTTTTGTAAAGCTGTTCATGTGTCAGTATATGGAGAATATCTAAATTTTGGAGCCTTAAAAAAAAGATCTTTTAAAGGCACTGAGTCAAAGACACATAATAGAAAGGCAGGAATCTTTTTTACCACTGCTTCTGACAGTTGGGGGTCTATCCCTGACTGTTGTCAAGTTCATACGGCTAGTGATTTAGAAGCCAGCCTGGTCTATTGTTGGATATTTGCTAGAAACTCATTCTTCATCTGAAGTCTCTCCCTTTTAAAATTTCTTTCCCCATTTGTCTTACTTTCTGCCATCCAGAGCAATCAGTGAAAATGTTATGAATTCAATGATATAATATCTTAGCTTTGAAAATGGGTTCAAATTATAGGTCATCCATACATTTTCTTTCAAACCTCCTATACAAAAGACAGCTTCCCTTAGGAAAATATACATTCAGAATATTATCTGAGTCCCCTCAATCATTTTTCTAGATTTAGATCAGATCAATCAAGATTCCTTATTATTTTTAAACTGCACTCAGTAATTACCTTTTAAAAGATCTGGTGCAAAGTATAGCACAGATGCACGATTATTAAACGTTTCTTTATTTGGTGGAAATCCTTATAGTAAGCACAGTGTTCTGCTCTGGTTTTCATTATGTGACAGAGGTGTGTTGTTACCTTTTGTCAGGATTCCAGCACTACTTTCTCTGGCTTTCTTGTCCTGGTCAATGTGTGGTTGCCTGTGGTGGGAGCCGCCTGGGCAAACTCGGGGGTGCTGCCTCTTCCCACACTGGAAGTGGTGATAACAGCAAAGCATGTGACAACCTGGAGAAAAAGTTCACAGTCCTACTGAAGACAGGCCTTACAGTTCTCTTGGGGGCAGGGGGCATAACATAATTCACAGATTCTCTATTCTAGAATTCTGTCGGTTTAAAGGAAGGCAAGTTAGAATGGGTCCTTCTTGCTATGTAAGAAGTAACACTTAGTTTATATCCAAGTAGGAGCCTGCACAGTTGTTAATTTGATTTTGCTGTCCCTTGTATCTTTTTTTTTTTTTAATCTCAGAGTTCTCGTGCCCACAGCAAAAGTGATTTACCTTACGAAGAATGGGACCCTGCATTGCTGTATTATGGCTTTGCATCATTTTGCTCACGGTTCTCAAATTGGAGTTCTCTGTGGCACGCCTGGGTGGACTACTTGAGGAGCTGAGCCTCCAGAATGCTGGAGCCCAGCCCGGGGAGGACAGCCTCCAGACTGGATGTCTTGCAGGGACCCAGACAGCATTTCATTCTACCTCTTGCATCTGCTTCTCTCTGAGGTTCTTGCTCATTCCTTCCCTTTCTGAAGACCACCTTTCTTGACTCCTTGGACCACATACGTAGTAGCTATAGGTCCATCCAAAGAGAGAGATTACATTTCACCCTTCATCTCCTCACATTCCCTGGAGAGAGAATCTCTTTGGTCCCCCTGAAGTGGCCAGGGCCTTCCCTGGATGGTGAGGGCCTGGGGGCAGAACATTGCACAAACGGCTCTTAGGAACTTGCTTTGTGGATGTGTTTTGCATTTAGGCAGGGGAGCATTTTTAATAAGGCAGTCAATCTGATAGGAGTGCACCCTATTGGGTACATTAAATATTATAATATACTTAATACTTCCTCCTGGAGTATCCCATTCGTCCTGTAGTTTTAGGAGAAACATTATTTTGATATTAAAGCAAGTGCATAGTTGAAATAGGAACCAAGGTGGAATATAGGCAAGAATTTTTAAGATAACCATGAGGGGAAAATAGTTTAATTTTGTATTTGGGACATACTCTTCTGCTGTTGAGATACTTTGGTCGGGTAGTTGAGGAAACACCAACATTTCTGGCCAATTGCAGGCTGGAGTTGGAAGATTAACATGAAACCATCTAGTAAGCTAGCGAGTGCTTTCTCCTATTTCATTTCAATGAGGCCAGAAGATTCGCTGTCTGCATATGGTAGAATTGGGTATGGAATACTCCCACTGGTGGTGGCTGAGCTAAGAAACATTAATGTACTCTTTCAAGGAACCTTGGGCTGATTATTGATGTTGTTTCTAGAATGAGGCTGAATAACAAGATTTAGCTAATTCTGGAGGCCATGGTGTGCTTGTAAAACACTTAACTCTTTTTCTTGTTGACTGTGAGACCACACAGAGCCACCCATGTCTCCTCATAGCCCACTTCACATAGCATGACTTTGTTTTTCTGGGCTACAGAGAGAAGATAAAACTCTAACCACAGGGCCTTCTCTCCACCGAGCTGAGGCCGCAGCTAAAGTGCTTTTCTGTGATTTAAATGCCTACATGGAAATACC
Source organism: Herpailurus yagouaroundi (assembly GCF_014898765.1). Classification (NCBI taxonomy): domain Eukaryota; kingdom Metazoa; phylum Chordata; class Mammalia; order Carnivora; family Felidae; genus Herpailurus; species Herpailurus yagouaroundi. The sequence continues at coordinate 76,401,902 of NW_024412395.1, read as the reverse complement.
TGGAGAGATAGTAAAGAATTGCTTTATAGGGACTTCTGTTAATATCCTTCTGATTTTCAAGGTTATCCAGGTGTCTTTATATATATATATATATATATATATATATATAT
>NW_024412395.1:76399653-76401782 GCF_014898765.1 Herpailurus yagouaroundi | reverse complement strand
TATATATATATATATATATATATATATATATATTCTACACATGTGTGGAATGAATGAATGAATGAATGAATAAATAAATCAATATTCCACATGTGTGGGATAAATATCTATCTATCTATATTTATATAGAATAACTCATTAATAGAATAATGCAAAAATCAGCATTATTGAAGGTATTATTACACTACTCACTGTGTCTATTGACATGTATAGAATGTGTGTGGATGTGTATGTAGATAATAGATAGCAATAGAATACTGTGTGTATCGACATTATTGGATACGTTAAATAAACTCTTCATTGTGCTTATTGGCATCTTAGAATAGGATTCTTATCATGCCTGACACTAATGAGAATTTAAAAGCAACCAGTGTATAAATTGGGAATGCTACCTGGGCTTTTTACGAATCCCCTTTCAGTGTTTCCTGAAAGATAAAAATAACTTCTCCAGAACATTAAGCAGCAGTTTGAAAAAATGAAATTACTCATGGTTACGCCACCCTCATACAAAGGCTTTTGGTCATTTCTGAGCAAGGGAACAAGAACAATACAAAAAAACCTCTTTGTAATAGGACTGAGGAGTCCCGAATCCTCCCCTTCAGGGAGCACCCAGAGGATAAGAGAGAGATGTGGACATTGATCGTGGATGCCCATGATCATGTCTTACCTCACCTCTGCAAAGAGCTAAAAGTCAAAACTGTTTGTCTCTGGCCTCTGCTCTTTCTTAGGTAAAAGATTCAGTAAGCGTGAAGTGGTCACGTGACTTGGCTCTGGTGTTGTCTTTTAGAACAACTCTTTTCAAACCACTACGGTAGTAAATACAGATCTTTTGCTAATCAGGGTTAAAAAATCAATATAAAACCTTAAGCCTCTTGTTAAGATTTAGTTTAAAATGAGAATTTTGCAGCTAAAATACTTGAAAATTTGGGGACTATTTTAAAAGCATAGATATCAGGCTGTAACCCTAAAGATTTTGATTTGCTGGACCTGGAGTGGAGGGCGGCAAGGGTCTATATTTTAAAAAGGTCCTCATAGGGATTCTGGTTTGTGACTAAACATTTGGGTAATAGAGGAGATGAGAGGCAGAGTGGCAGAAATCTAAAAAAAGTGTGTATAACAATGTATCTAATGCCTTTTCTTTTTCGCTGAAAGATTGAAGAGTTTTATTGTGCATAGTGTTTTGAGGAGCTTTCTTAAGTAGAACTTAAGGGAAACAAAATCTAAAGAATTATTTTTTTTCCCCTCTGATTTTGTACCTATCTAGCAATTTCAGGATAAAAACAAAAAAGAGATCTTATAATAGCTATTATCCCATAGTGAAAGGATAATCCTTTGTCTTCAGAGTGTAGTTGACTGTGAAAACAAGGACTGACGTGTAAATGTTAATATTACTCTTAGAATGTGGAGTATAGTGATCATAAGGTGTATTTTGGGGAAAAAATTAAGCAGTGAGAACATTCTTGTTCACATTTTTATAGCTAACATTGACATATATGCCCCAGTTGTTGAAATCTAGGAGGTTTGGGAAACGAGCTGGAATTTGGGTCCACCCAAGTGTAAGTCTAGACGGACCAGTCATTTAGTTTGCACACAGTTTTCAGAAATGAAATTAAGCCAACTTTGTTTTGAAATATGTGAATCACAAGAGCACTAAGACCCAGAAAGATTAATGGGCAAAGAATAGGAACAGATTTTTCACAGGAGGATATACTTGCAAACATGCCAGTAGAGAGATATTTTGCTCCAAATCAAAGAAATGGAGTTCAAAAAAATAATGAGAAATCATTTTATGGCTATTAAATTGATATAAATATAAGCAAACCAGAGCTGATGTGACCTCAGAAAATGGGTATATTCTTACATTTCTGGCAGCAACCTTAATAGCTCAGTTCTTTGGAAAGCACATTGGCAGTGAGTGCCGAAAATCACACCCTTTGACCCAGGCACCCAGCTCCGTGGAATTTCTTCTGAAGAAAGAATAAAGGCTATAAGAAAAAAAGGCATTTATTGTGTTGTTCGTTCGTTTGTTCTTTCTTTCTCTCTCTCTCTCTCTCTCTCTCTCTCTCTCTCTCTCTCTTTCTCTCTTTCTTTCTTTCTTTCTTTCTTTCTTTCTTTCTTTCTTTCTTTCT
>NW_024412395.1:76382555-76399643 GCF_014898765.1 Herpailurus yagouaroundi | reverse complement strand
TCTTTCTTTCTTTCTTTCTTTCTTTCTTTCTTTCTTTCTTTCTTTCTTTCTATGTTTATTTATTTATTTTTAGGGTGGGAGAGCAGAGAGGGAGAGAGAGAATCCCAAGCAGCCTCCATGCTGTCAGTACAGAGCCCAACCTGGGGCTTCATTTCACAAACTGAGATCATGACTTGAGCCAAAATCAAGGGTTGGAAGCTTAACTGACTGAGCCACCCAGGTGCCCATGTTGTTATTTCTGATAGTGAAAAATTAGAAAGAATGTAGTTGGCCAACAAGGGCCAAATACAGTTGGAATATTTTTTAGATATCCCAAATGATACTCAGGAAGTCTGCAGAAACAAAGAAAAAGGTTTGGAAGAAAGCATAGTGAAATGTTTATACACATATTATAATGAAATATGTGAAAAATCATCAATAAACGATTTTATTATGGTGCTGGCAATATATGTATATTTTAAAACATTAAAAACATTTTAGCAATAAATAAATAAGAGATATTTTAAAAGGAGCATTATAAAGTTTATACCTGGAATAAATTTCCTTCCTTCTTAGAATAATACTGAGTGAAATAAAATGTTTTTCATTTGAAATTTGAAGGGCTTTACAACTTTTATCCTTTTACTAGCTTACTTCCCAAAATGAATTTTCTAGCCACCTTGTTTGTCTTTTCTGCATTTAAAATTTTTTTTAAATTTTTTTTTAACGTTTATTTATTTTTGAGACAGAGAGAGACAGAGCATGAATGGGGGAGGGTCAGAGAGAGGGAGACACAGAATCTGAAACAGGCTCCAGGCTCTGAGCTATCAGCACAGAGCCCGACGCGGGGCTTGAACTCACAGACTGAGAGATCATGACCTGAGCCGAAGTCGGACGCTTAACCGACTGAGCCACCCAGGCGCCCCTGCATTTAAAATTTTATAGACATCCAAACCAAGTCTTTGCTGACTTTGGGGTCAAACTGGATTTAAATCCTATTTCTACCACTAACCAGGTGTAGATCCTGGAGAAACTATCTGACCACTCTGGGTTTCAGTTTCCTAACCTGGAAAATGGGGATGATAATGGCCTCTATCTGATGTGAACTAAATGATATAATGCATGTGGCAAACAGTATGGAGGTTCCTCAAAAACTTAAAAATACCATATGATCCAGTAATCTCATTTATTTACCCAAAGAAAATGAAAACATTAATTTGAAAGGATCTGTGCACCCCTATGTTTATGGCAACATTATTTACAATATCCATGATATGGAAGCAACCTAAGAGTACATTGATAGATGAATGGATAAGGAAGATAGGTGTGTGTGTGTGTGTGTGTGTGTGTGTGTCTGCATGTATAAAATGGAATATTGCATAGCCATAAAAAGGGATGAGATCATGCCATGTTGCAACAACATGGATGGACCTAGAGAGTATTATGCTAAGTGAAGTCAGATTGAGAAAGACTAATACCGTATGATTTCACTTATAAGTGGAATCTTAAAAAACCCAAATGAATAAACAAACAAAAAGCAGAATTGGACTGGTAAACACAGAGAAAGAACTGATGGTTGCCAGAGGGTAGAGGAGTGGGGGGGGCAGGCAAAATGGGTGAAGGGGAGTGGGAGATACAGGCTTCCAGTATGGAGTGAATAAGTCGTGGGAATAAAAGGCAATGTATAAGAAATATAGTCAATGATAATGGAGTAGTGTTGTATGGTGACAGATGGTCACCTGCCATCTCAGCTACACTTGTGGTGAGCATAGCATAACGTTTAAAATGGTTGAGTCACTATGTTTGTATACCTGAAACTAATGTAACATTGAGTATCAACTAGAGTCGAATAAAAACAATTTTTTTTAAGTGCATAATGAGGTGCCTGATACTAAAAGTACTCAACAGTATAAGCTATTATTCTTTTTTTTTTTTTTTCAACGTTTATTTATTTTTGGGACAGAGAGAGACAGAGCATGAACGGGGGAGGGGCAGAGAGAGAGGGAGACACAGAATCGGAAACAGGCTCCAGGCTGTGAGCCATCAGCCCAGAGCCTGACGTGGGTCTCGAACTCACGGACCACAAGATCGTGACCTGGCTGAAGTCGGACGCTTAACCGACTGCGCCACCCAGGCGCCCCAAGCTATTATTCTTTACCCATATTTGGGAGGCACTCATGATTGCCCACCCGACTATCTTTCTTGTTAACATTACCCAATTTTGTTCAGGCATCCAGGTGCAATATGCTCAGCCTTAGGGAGCGAAGGAAGACTTCTTTGCTAATCAGGAAAATCTTATTCCCATTTGGCACAAATTGGTCTAGAAGTGGTCATGTGACTTGGTTCTGGTGCATGAGACTTGTTGGAAAGTCAGAAAGGGGCTTCTGGTAAAGATATTCTTCCTTTATAAAAAAAAGAGAGGTACAGAGAAATATGTACACCTCACTGTCTCCTTCCTCTACCTTTCTTGCTTTGGACATTCTTGTGTGATGATATGTTCTTAGGAACTGTTGTGGCCATTTTGCAACCATAATGGGGTGGTTGCCAGTAATCAGGGTGACAGAGCAAAAAGATGGAAAGAGCCTGGTTCTGAATGACAGCAATGAGCCACTAAATGACCTAGTTGCTTAACAACTCAGCCTAGAATCACCTACCTCACAAGATTTTAAGAGAGAAAATGTCCAAATTGCATAAACAAATCGTAATTGTATATTCTGATATTTGCAGCTGAAAACATCCAAACTGATAGATAAAGTCAGGTTAATTGTCATTGTCTGATGCGCTGATTTTAAAATTATGTCACCCAAAGATACTGTTTCTCATGAGTGGATTAAAATTTCTTTAAAAAAATAAAAGTTTAGTGTTTATTTATTATTGAGAGACAGAGAGACACAGAGCATGAGCAGGGGAGGGGCAGAGAGTGGGGGAGACACAGAATCCGAAGCAGGCTCCAGGCTCCCAGCTGTCAGCACAGGCCCGACGTGGGGCTCAAACTCACAAACTGCGAGATAATGACCTGAGCTGAAGTCAGTTGCCTAACCAATTGAGCCACCCAGGTGCCCCATTTAAAAATTTTTTTAAATGTTTATTTATTTTTGAGAGAGAGAGAGTGAGCGAGTGTGAGTGGGGGAGAGGCAGAGAGAAAGGGAGACATAGAATCCGAAGCAAGCTCCAGGCTCCGAGCTGTCAGCACAGAGCCCGAAGTGGGGCTCAAACTCACAAACCATGAGATCATGACCTGAACTGAAGTCGGATGCTCAACCGACTGAGCCACCCAGGTGCCCCTGATTAAAATTTCTGGAAGAAGCATTCTCCTATTAGTCTTTCACCTTAGATATAAGATTTTCATTATAGAAATAATACTTTTAAAATTTAACCTTAGTTAATAACTGTCTTGTATATTTTGAGCCCAGAAATGTCTTTAACATTTATTCATTTTTGAGAGACAGAGACAGAGTGCAAGTAGGGGAGGGGCAGAGAGAGAGAGACACACACAGAATCTGAAGCAGGCTTCAGGCTCTGACCTGTCAGCACAGGGCCCAACGCGGGGCTCGAACCCACGAACTGTGAGATCATGACCTGAGCCGAAGTCGGACGCTTACCCGATTGAGCCACCCTGGCGCCCGAGCCCAGAAATGTCTTTGAAAAATGCTTTGATCAAGGGTGCCTGGGTGGCTCAGTCGGTTAGGCGTCTGACTATTTTGGTTCAGGTCATGATCTCAGGGTTCATGAGTTCAAGCCCTGCATTGGGCTCTGCGCTGGCAGCATGAAGCCTTCTTGGGATTCTCTGTTTCCCTCTCTTTCTGCCCCTCCCCTGCTCATGCTCTCTTTCAAAAATAAATAAATAAATAAAACATTAAAAGTAAATTGATCATAAAAGTGAAATGTAGATGGACTTGTATGTTTTTAATTATCAATATGAAAAATATTTCCCAAATAAATACTGTAACGATGTAGACATTTTGGTGAGAGTGAATATAAACTTGTAACTCTACAATTGATGCTCTAGCTGTAGCTGTGGTAGGATTATGGCTTAATATTTTGATTATCTGTTTAAAAATAAACTTTAATGGGGTGCCTGGGTGACTCAGGTCATGATCTCACGGTTCATGGGTTTGAGCACCGTATTGGGCTCTGTGCTGACAGCTCAGGGCCTGGAGCCTGCTTCAGATTTTGTGTCTCCCTCTCTCTCTGCCCCTCCCCCATTCTCTCTCTCTCTCTCTCTCTCTCTCTCTCTGTCTCAACAATAAATAAACATTAAAAAAATTAAAAAAAAATAAACTTTAGCACAGCTGATGAAGAGATTATGTGTTTTAGTGAATGTGTTTGCTGAAATTGCATATCTAAAATAAGCAGGAAGTTGTTATTTTTCTTTGCATTTTCATAGAAACTTTTTCTTCCCCCAGAGTACTGTTTCAATAAAAGCATGCTGGTGGTCACCAGATTCTCCCACACACAGAGCAAAATTGGGAAGTTCTTGTTCTTTCTGTGAATCTTGCCCTAGGTTAAATTGATAGAGGTACTTGTTAAATGTATTTTCTTTTTTTTTTTTAAGTACAATTTATTGTCAAATTGGCTTACATAAAAATGTATTTTCTAGTGGGATTTTCATAGTCAAAGCAAGCTGTATAGCACATTTTTCTTACATATTACAGAATTTTCAAGAACAGGAAACTCTTCTTCTTGGTCTAGCTAAAAATGTTAGTTCTCCCTAAGCAAAATTTTCACTTGTCTGCAGCAGCCTTGCCATCACTCCTCAAAGTACATATACTTCAGTGCATCCCTCCACATGGACACTGCAGGCTACCTCTGCTCTGAATCCCTTCTTTTCATCTTCCCAGAGATCCTTCTTCATCTGTAGGAAAAGACTTTCTCCCAGTCTTGCACCATTGCAAATTGGTCTTTGTATTATTAGTCAGCGTTCTCCAGAGAAACAGAACCAGTAGGAGATATAAATATATACATACATACATACATACATACATACATACATACATTAAATAATTATTATACAGAATTGGTTCACATGATGTTAGAAGCTGGGAAGTCCAAAATCTGCAGTCCAAAATCTGACAGACTGGAGACCCAGGAGAGCGGATGCAGCTCTCACTGGAACAGGTACAGTTCCAGTCCCAAGGTAGTCTGCTGGAGAATTCCTCTTTGCTCTGGAGCCTGGCCTTTTGGTTCTATTCAGGCCTTTGACTGTTTGGAAGAGGTCCACCCATGTTATGGGGGATACTGCCTTACCCCAAAGTTCACCCATTTAAATGTTAGTCACACCAAAAACACCCTACAAGTTGACACTTGAAATTAATCCTTATAGTTCCCTCCAGATTCAAGGTAATTGAGCTCTGCTTTCTGTCCCTCTGGCATCATTGGGTGGGAAGTCAAGAGGGACAAGTATGGATACAACTACTTTTTTTCTCCTCTACTTCTGGGTTGTTCCAGTAATTGGGGAGCAGGGAAGTGGGAAGGAGGATGATAAGCACCAGAACCATTATTTATTGTGCACAGTTGATAAAGTGAATGTCTTAAGCTCACAGAAACTGCAACATGGGGCTCTGTGGCTAGCCACTTTCCAGTTTTCCTTGGGCACCTCCATTCCTCAGCTGGGACTTTTGGACTGAGTCAGGCAGAACTTTCTTTACCATGGAAGAGGCTGCGTTTGAGAGAAAATAATTGCTCTTCACAGCTAGGACCCTTGCACCGGACTTGAGAGGAATCCTGGGTTCTTGTCTTCACTCTTTTGTGTGGTTTTAGGTAAGTTAGTCATCATCTTTGTGTGTCAGTTTCCTCATCAGCCAAATGGGGACAGTAATAAGATCTCAGAACATTGCTGTGGGGATTCTGTCAGAGGTTGTGTGTAAGTGATTGGTACCTTATAAAGTACTAATGAATCTAGTTAGGGTTTTTACTTTGTGTCACTTGTTACCACCAGATAAAACCTAATTTATATAAGGAAATTAATTTTACTCTAGGTATGCAGGAATTTTGCCAATATGATTGCCCTCTGATAGATTTGCCAAATTTTCTCTCAAGGTGCAAAATGGTGTATTGTAGGGAATTTGTTTCCTGGATTGGGGAGCTGTATTTCAGCACCCCGCACACCGCCCCCCCCCCCCCCGCCCCCGCCTTCCTCAGCCACGTGACTTGTAACACATCCAGGATACAGGCATGTCCCTGCTGCCTTGGTTGGAAGCCCTTGCTGACAGTGAGATGAATAATTAACCTAACAAGTTCTTGTATGATTTCTTTGTTGCCTGGTGTCATCTTCAGAGATGAGACTTCCTGAGCAGAAGCTGAAACCATTTTTCCCTCCATGGCACTGAAAATAAGGACCATGCTTGAATGGAATAATGCATGGGAGAGAGGGAAAGAAGACCGAAAAGATGCAGAGATACCCGATGGCTGGGCTGGAGAGTTTGGATTTCATTCTTTTGATGTAAAGCATGGGGATTGCAAGCATTGGGTTTGGAGTTGGACCGCCTAGGTTCCAATCCTGGCCCCACTACTTCCTAGCTGTGCAATCTTGGGTAAATTACTAGACAACTCGGTGCCTCTGCTTCTTCATCTGTGAAATGGAAAGAATGACAATATTGCATATAAGTTATAACATGGTGGTCAGGATGAAATGGGAGAATGCATGAACATCACTTAGAATAAGACCTGACCCTGGCAAGCTGCTGTAGGTGTTTGAGCTGTAGAACACATGCAGGTCAGGAAACGGATCTGGCAGGGGTATGAGAGTGAGGTGGTACAACGGGGGAGGGCTGAAAGGGTGGTGGCTGGGGACACTGTTGCAGTATAAGCATGGTTGTTGGCGGCACCCGGGGCCTGGGAATTGAAGCCTGCTTTGTAGGGATGGCTGGGCGGAATAGTTTGCAAATGTAGGGGTTTTGTGTGGCAGGGCATAGTTATTTGTGAGATTATAGATGGACTCTCATCTTTTGCCCCATCTCTTCCAGCTCCTTCATTAAAGCCTGGCCTTATCAGAGCTCATGTGGCCATACTGTGCCCGCGTTCCTGATGTCATTTTGTGGTTTGGGACAGAATGGAACATTAGGAATGGAACATGGCAGGGAAATCCAAACTACTCACCCTTACCTTCCCCCACTTTCTTCCTTATCTATTTTCTACTCTCATTTAAATTTTTTTTAACATTTATTCATTTTTGAGAGACAGAGAGATAGAGTGTGAGCGGGGGAGGGGCAGAGAGAGAGGGAGACACAGAATCTGAAGCAGGCTCCAGGCTCTGAGCTGTCAGCACAGAGCCTGATGTGGGGCTCGAATGAGGACCGCGAGATCACGACCTGAGCAGAAGTTGGACACTTAACCGACTGAGCCACCCAGGCTCCCCTCTCCTTTCATTTTAGCGAGATGAAAGAGGTTACATGATATCTGGGTACTGTATTAGAGAATATATTTTATTTCACTTGCCTTCTTTGTTTTTGAAGTGTTTCTGGGGGAATGTAGGTACAACTTTGATTTGCTTCCCCCGTATTCAGTTTCCCAGAATGTAAAGGTATTCCAGTGGTGCGGAATGGCGTCAGCTGTGGTGGCTCCGGCTGCTGGCTCACCTGGAGTGATCCATACAGATAAGGAGTTGCAGTCTCAGGGTGATTCTCATGTGACTCTCTGGCAGTATCTACCACTTTGGGGAAAAATAACCCACAAACAACTTTACCCTCAAGATCCCCCCTTCCCCTTGACCTGAGACAAACTATACCCAATGACCTTTCTATTTTATTAGGTAAATAAGCACCCTCAAGTTAATCTGATTTGTAAATTGAATTTCTCATGTATTTTCTTAAAACAAGCAGTGTATGTATACCCGCAAGATTGGCTGCCCACAGAGCCATCCATTTATCCACGTATTTCTACCATGAATGGAGTGGTAGATCATCTTGATGGAGCAAGGGGAAAGCTAAAGAGATGATTAGCATCACTGCTTGAGATCTATAGTTGGCTCTCTTTTAAAAAATCATCAAATCAGGGGTGCCTGTGTGGCTCAGTTGGTTGAGCACCCGACTCTTGATTTCGGCTCAGGTCATGATTCCAGGGTTGTGGGATTGAACCCCGTGTTTCCCTCTCTCTGCCCCTCTCCCCTGCTTGCGCACTCTCTCTCTCTCTCTAAAATAAAGTTAAAAAATATTAAAGGGGAGCTGGGGTGGCTTAGTTGGTTAAGCATCTGACTTCAGCTCAGGTCATGATCTCACAGTTCATGAGTTCGAGCCCTACGTCGAGCTCTGTGCTGACAGCTCAGAGCCTGGAGCTTGCTTTGGAGTCTGTGTCTCCTTCTCTCTCTGTCCCTCCCCCACTCATGCTCTATCTCTGTCTCTGTCTCTCTCTCAAAAATAAATAAAGATTAAAAAAATTTTTTTAAATATGTTAAAAAAATGCTTTGGGGGTGGGATGGGTACTGGGTGTTATAGGTAAGAGATGAATCATTGGGTTCTACTCCTGAAGCCAAGGCTGTACTGTATGTTAACTAACTTGAATTGGAATTAAAAAAAAATTTTTTTAAGAGTAAAAAAATCATCAAGTCAAAGCTTGGCATTAGTTAGATTTGTTGAGGGTAGAAAGTGAATAATAAATCATTTTTGTAAATGTTGTACTTTTCCCCATCTTGCATTTCCTTCTCTCTCCAGCAACAGTTTCAACTGACATTTGAGGTACATGTAGTATTCTGTCCCAACTCTGTCTTTACATATACTTGGTGACAGTGAATAGAAATGATTACTAGCAAGGTCACCTGGGTGGCTCAGTTGGTTAAGTGTCTGACTTGGGCTCAGGTCATGATCTCATGGTTCCTGAGTTCTAGCCCCATGTGGGGCTCTGTGCTGACATTGTGGAGCCTGCCTAGGATTATCTCTCTCCCTCTCTTTCTGCCCCTCCCTTGCTTGCAAGCTCTCTCTTTCTCAAAAATAAATAAAACATTAAAAAAAAAAGAAGGAGATGATTACCAGCAAAAAGACATTAGAAACATTCCTAGATCCTTCCGAAAAACAGGAGAATAAACAAAAACTACTGCCTGCTGCTTAGGTGGTGACCAATCTTGCAGCTGATAGTCTTCCTATTTGCTAAGTTGATGAGAGAGTGGGAAGCAATTTTCCTCTAATGCCATTGTATTCTGTGATGTATACATTTATCTGTTTTTCGATCACACCATGGGTAGTTGCTTAAGAGAGTCTTGTCCAAGCATTTCAAAAATTATTCTCCTTGTTGCATGGCTGCTGACATGAGCTATTAGGAAACTTGAACATTTAACAGCAGTTACTTCCTCTGTCATTTATAGCCAACTAAGTTGTTTTGAATTTCTTTGCACTTTTGAGGTGTGGTCCATGTGTGAGGAGTTTTTGGCTGTTTTGGCATTTCTGTCCTGGAATATGATGACAATGACATTTGCTAACTTTTATACCTAGGTCATTTCATGTCCATGTTCATGCGTGACATAACAGTTCTGTGTTTATTAGTAATGCTGTTGATTTCTTAACTCCCTTGTTTTGGACCCACAACTTTCTCCTGTATTTCCTTTGTGTGTTTCCTTGGCCTTCACTTTTGTTTCAATATGTTAGTTTTAGGGAGGCCCAACTGACTTGAACTTATTAACACTGATTCAGTTAACACGAAGCTTAGAGTTTAGGCCCAAATTTCTCTTACTTATAAAACATTACTATTTTTATCTTGAAGCTGTACTTCTGTGGGGCTGGATTTCTTGTTTCTTAGGCTCTCTAGGAGTTCTTTTGAGATAGGCTTACAATCTTCCTTTCTCCTATTGGCTGGAACAGTGACATCTTAAGACAAATTCAGCAGTGTGAACTAGAAACATATTGTATATTTGGTGAACATATGTGTAGAGTAAATACTAAAAAAACCAGTAGACTTAGTTTATTTTTGTTTTGTTTTGGTTTGATCTGTGGAAATTTATTCCTCTAAATGAAGAACTTTTCTAATACAGTTTTGTGGGTCCACTTTAGTCATTAGAACACTAGCTCAATGAAACCAATGAAAATCTCAACACCTTCTAGAAACTCAGTCCTAGTAGAGCTGTAATTAGAGCAGGGCAATGTAATTTCCTAACCAAATACATTTGCTGCTTATTTGGCTAGTCACAGAATTTAGGACTCTTTACTCAGGTCTGGAAGCAAAGGAACTTGTACCTATTTGTGGCCCTTACATCTGGCTGTTAGCCTGGTGGGTTGAGAAGTCTGATAGAGGGGGCTTTGGGCTGATGTAATTTCCCTGGGTTTCTCCCCTTTGAGTTGCAGAGAGTACTCTGAGATATTCTGGTCTCATCTTGGGCAATGAGGCAAATAGAAGCTTCCTTTGCCTCTCTTGATAAGGGAATCAAATCCCAAACTCTGCCTGAATTAGTGTATCCTGTTGACCATTCTTGACCTTCTCTCCAAGCCAAAAGGAAGGGGGCCATTCCCAGAAGCACGGGAGCATATTCAGTGGGGAGAGTGGCCTGATAGGGTGAGAAGAAGAGTTCTTTTGTTCATGGTGAATCCGGAGAGGTGGCCTTACCAGTTCAGTCTCATCACTGCGGTTCTAACTGGGGACACAAACACCTAAGCCAGAAAGTGGTTTGTAGGATTGCTAAAGATAGGCTTTGATGCCTGGATTCTCCTGTCTCCTTTGAGAAACCTGGTGTAACTGGAAACGTAGGACGCCTCAGGATCAAGCATCACTGAACATTTTTTTCTTTTGGCCAGAATTAAATTGCTTTTACTTCTCTAGAGAGTCCAAGTTAGGATGATAATCAAACTGAAATCCAGTAAGACAAAGCAACCCATCATATCATAAAATATTGGCTACATAGATCAGTTACAACTTTTGTTTTTCTATGCTGATTGTTGTCTGTATTATTTTATAAAGAGTATTAAACATAGTTAGGTAATTAGCTACTAAAATAACCGGTCATGAAGAAAGATCTGCTTTTATGGAATTCTCCAAGAATAATCACACATTTCCTGGAGTATAATAGGCATGCGATAAATTGGTAGAAGAATGAATGATGGAGTTTAAAGATCTATTCATAAGTTTTGTTTGCAATGCACCCCAGCAAGTTTTTGTATATAGGGCACTATTAAAAGATAAATCAAGAAGTTAAACCAAAAAAGAGACATTTTAAATGATTAAGGGGAAAAGCACGATATATATATATTTTTGAGATTAATACTATACAAGTATTTTTATAATGTTTGCAGGCTTTAGTTTGTATATTAGTAGTCTAAAGAGTTTCTTTTTCCTCTTTTGGGTCACCGGCACTTTGTGGTAAATCATCAAAATCTTCCTTTTTATTACTCACATTAATACCAGAACCTGGCATACTGGAGGCATACAATAAATCTTTAAAAACAATAAACACCTCAGGGTGCCTGGCTGGCTCAGTAGGTGGAGTGTGTGACTCTTGATCTTGGGGTTGTGAGTTCAAGCCCCATGTTGGATGTAAAGGTTATTTAAAAATAAAATCTTAAAAAAAAAAGAAGCAAAAAAACAAGGGTGCAGGGGTGGCTCAGTTGGTTGAGCGTCTGACTCTTGATTTCAGCTCAGGTCGTGATCCCTGTATCAGGCTCTGTGCTGTTGACAGCCTGCAGCCTGCTTGGGATTCTTTCTTTCCCTCTCTGTCTCTCTGTCTCTCTCTCTCTCTCCCAAAATAAATAAGTAAACGTTAAAAAAAAAAAAAAGATTTTCTCTCTCTCTCTAAAATAAAATAAAAAAATAATAAAATCTTTAAAAAATTATTAAAAAACAATGAATACCTCTATTTTTTGTGAGAAAGAAAATTCTCACCTTCGTTGCTTCTGACTCTTAAAAATATTAAAATAATATAGATCCAAATATTATTTTTCTCTTATCATCTGTAAGCTTTTCAAATTATAAAAGCAATATAAATTTATTACAGAGAATTTGGAAATACAGAGAATTAAAATTACTTGTAAACTTCAGTACCCAGAGATAGTTCTATTTAATTTTGATATATTTCTTTCCAGTCCAGCATTTTGTTATGTGTACTCTACAGAGGACTTGCCATAGAAAATGCTCTGATAAACAAGAGTTCAAGTAGAAAACCTTGGCTCTCTTGTACATCCATAATGCATATTGACAATAATAAAGGCTCTGAGAAGGTTTGCAAGAAAGAGATCTTTTTCATTTTTTAATCCGTGTTTCCCAAGCTTATTTGACTACTAAGCCCTGTGTGTGTGTGTGTGTGTGTGTGTGTGCGCTCGCCTGTATGTGTGTGTGTAATGCCTATTAGCGTCCTCTTATTTTGACAAATTTATTTTTTTCCTTTTCTTTGAAGATGTAAGCTTTCCTGAATGTCTGCTCTTGCTATGGAAAATTCCCTTTTAATTTTCTAGGCCTAATCTCTTGGTAGACTTCAGAAAGAGGACCAAGATTCAGAAGGAGAAAATTTGCCCTGGAAAGTAGGAATAATCTTCAAATGCCTGATCATTGTGGGCTGCATAGCACGATTTTATGTACCGCCAGTCCAAAAATTAAATGTATTCATGATTAATAGGATGCTTCTGAGTTTTTGCCAGCTGTGGATTGTGTATCTGGGGAAGCTGATGGGGAGGCCTTTGATCACAATTTAGCTTGTTGTAGAATTTCCTGTCTCCAAAGAACAGACACTTACTTTTAAGAGAGGATGGGTGTGTTCCAGTGGGGGTAGGGTGGGTGGGGCACAGACCATAAAATTGTGAGATATGGTTATTATATAGTATACCATGTCCTTGGATCTGTCTTTCTGAGATGACTCCTACCCACAATAAAACATTACCACATGCTGCTGTGGTTAATCAAAAAACTTACTTCAGGACTGCTGTAGCCACACTAAATCTAAACTGGGCATAAAGCACTGTCACCTTCAGATAAAGTCTTGCTAGAAACAAGTGAGGTAGCATCTCCAGCAGTTTTGTGGAGGTTTCCTTTGGGCTTCTATCAACTGTCATTAGTGTCACTAGATTGCTGTGTATAGAGCAGTGTTAGGGATTTCCACCTTGCTTCTTACCCAGCTTTTCCTCTTGATTCCTAAAATGCCAACTTAGTAGTTGCAGTTTGAACAACTCTTTCTTTTAAAATTTTTTAAAAGTTTATTTACTTTTGAGAGAGAGAGAGAGAGAGAGAGAGAAAGAGAGAGAGAGAGAGAGAGGCGTGAGCAGGGGAGGGGCAGAGAGAGGGAGACACAGAATCCGAAGCAGACTCCAGGTTCCAAGCTTGTCAGCACAGAGCCCCACACGGGGCTTGAACTCACAGACTGATAGATCATGACCTGAGTGAAGCTGGATGCCTAACTGACTGAGCCACCCAGGCACCCCTGAACAACTCTTTTTAATATTTATTTATTTTGAGAGAAAGAGAGAACATGAGTGGGGGAGAGGGAGAGGGAGAGGGAGAGGGAGAGGGAGAGAGAGAGAGAGAGAGACATTCCCAAGCAGGCTGTACACTGTCAGCACAGAGCCTGACACGGGGCTCAAACTCATGAACCATGAAATCATGACCTCAGCCAAAACCAAGAGTTGGATGCTTAAATGACTGAGCCACCCAGGTGACCCTGAACAACCTTTTTAAAAAAGAAGGTATCAACCTGGTTTGACCTACCTCTTGAATATATATTTCTATGTGAATTTTATTTTATAACCAACAATTCAGTCATTGGTATTTTAGGAAGTGTAGAAATCATATAACCAAAAATGCATATAAGGGGGTATGTTTGAGAGATTCACAGAAAAATGAAAAGCCCTTCATCTGACTGAAAACTCACATTGAAACCATTTCAGAAAAATTAGACTGGTTGCATTTGGTTTTTATACAAGTGTTCACCTGGTCACATTTTGCCCTCTTGTTCAGGGTCTGAAATCCATCTAGATATTAAAACTTCCAAAGACAGGTTACTGACCTCAAGGAAGGTATGAAGTAGAATTGGCAGGTATATAAAATGTGAAACTTTGCTTTCTGGGATAGTGTAAATGTTGCAAAAGTTTTTATGAAGTTAGAAAATAAAGTCAAAGCAGAATGAAAAGCATTTCACAACTCACATGAGATTGATCACTTCGTTATCTTACATGGATACTAACTTGTTTCCTCACATCAAGGCTGGAATTACTTGTTGTTATTGAACAGACAGGTTTCCTCTTCCCTTTTGGTCAGCCTTGACTGCTTAGGTAATGTCCATTTGGGGAGAGACTTGCTATTACCGGGAACAGCAAACTGGGTCCCCTCAAGTATTTTTGCATTCCAGTATCCAGTCTTCCTTTCTTTAAAAGTAATATAAGCTTTTCCTGGAGTAAGGACTATCTTTCTAAACTTCCCTTGCCACTAGGTATGGCTGTGTGACTACATTCTGGCTAAAGGACTTAAGCATGAAATTTTCAGAAAGGGGATACATCCCCCCTTCTTTAATCCATTCTTTTTTCCTGATGCCTGGAATTGGATGAGACGGCTGTACTCGAGCAACCATTATGGATCAAGTAGAAGCATGAAGCAGATGCTGAGGAGAGCTTTGCAGGAAGGTAAATGGAACCTGGGTCTTTCTTACTGTAGAGCACTATACAGTCCTGGGTAACTTCCTTTAGACAGACCCTTGTTTATGAGGGAAAATAGGCATCTACCTTGTTTAAGCCATTGTTGTTTGGAGTTTTCTGTACTATTCTGAGGAACCTCATCTTCTATCATATTCTGCTATCTTTAGGGCTGAACCAGTTCTTTGTCAGGGCCATGATCATAGCATAGACCACAATAAACCACATTCACTGAGAAGAGTCAACTTACTAGCACTATATTGAGGCATTTGACCAGGCAATTCTCAGGATGGATTCTTTGTCTTCACCATTTACTAGGGCAGGGTGTCAGGACATGCTAATCCATTCAGCTAATAATTGAGTGCCTATTATGTGCCAGGAACTGTATTAGACTCCAAGAATACAGTGAGAGCAAAACAGCCATAGTCCCTGCCCTGACAGAGCTTGTAGTCTGGTATGGAAGATGGATATTAATCAAAGGACCATAGTTAGGTAATTAGTCTGCAGACTGTGATAAGTGCTCTGTGGAAAAGCACAGGAAGCTATAAGAACTTATATAACAGAGAAATCTCATGTAGGCGAGGGAGTGGAGGAGGGCTAGGCGGGGAGGCTCTCCTGGACAAGGGGCTTTTGAATTGAGATCTGAAAGGCGGATTCGATTTACTTACATGAGGAAGGGTGTATATGATGTTTTAGAGAGAGGGCATGGTCTGTGCAGAAGCTCTGAGGAGGGAGAGAGCTGGTGCATCTAGGAGTGGAAAGGTCACCGTTGTGTTACTGGTGCACAGTGAACAAGGGAGAGCAGTGTAAGTAAACTGCACTTCCTTGGCTAGGATGGCATTTTTCAGGAATGAAGCATTACCTTTTATTATGAAATTATTTTAGAGTCCGATTGTTCATTTTATATTTATTTTTAGTTTATTTCTGAGAGAGAGAGAGAGCACGTGCAGGAGGGTCAGAGGGAGAGGGAGAGAGAGAATCTCAAGCAGGCTCCACACTGTCAGCTCCACAGAGTCCATTGCGGGGCTTGAACTCAAGAACCGTGAGATCATGACCTGAGCCAAAATCAAGAGTCAGAGAGTCTTAACTGACCAAGCCACCCAGGTGGCCCAAGAATCTGAGCGCTTAATTCCTAATCTGTCACACAATAGATAACACAATCAGACCTTTAATATCCTTGGGAATGATGCTCTAGGATGTGTAACTAAGCTCCAGGTTCCTTTTCGTGCAATTCTTGTGTATCAGCTGTCATTTGCGCATTTGTGCAGGTGGACGGTGGGCACAAATGGAACCATCATTAAAGACATCACACAAACTGAAGCTCCTAGTGAGAACGCTAGTGCTGTGAAATGTTTTTAATGAGCACATGTTTCCTTGAGTAGAGCCCCATTCCTAAAAGAAAATGATTTTAGCAGAGTAGCTTGAACACACGTGAGTTAGTGAGTCTCCTTTTTTGAGAAAGATATTGCTGAAATGGCACCTTTTAAGTTAATGCTAGTGAAAGGAAAAACAGCAGAGGCAGGAAAATATTTATTTTCCAAACGTGTTTTATTTATAGATTGGTGAGTTCTTAGAAAAGATGATTTAATAATTGATTGATTCCTTCTTTGTTTTGAACAAATACGGTATTTTGTGCCTTTCTTTTAAGCATGGTAACTAGTACTGAAACATTCAAGAGTGCAGTACTGTAGGAGAACAAAGGTCTATTCTTGGGGAAAAAAAATAATACAGTCAGCTATTATTCAAGACCCACAATCGATGGCAAGCGACTTTAAGGAGTCGCGTTTGCTCTAAAGACGAGTCTATGCTGCCTCTTACACTATTGCCATCCCTGCTGCTGCCCCGGCTTCAAAGAACCCTTTGTTCCATCCATTTTCTTGCCTTCTGGTGAGAGACAGACAGCAATGTCTTGCTTCTCCCCATTTCCCCTCTAATATTTCTGAATGCTGATGTGCCTTTGCTACTTCTGGGAGAGTCAAAGGCAGCATAGTATTCAGGTCTTCCCCTTCACTGTGTACTCTGTACCAACTTGGGCCTGGTGTGGTACAGTGACTCGCTTTTTCTCAGTAGCTTTTGTAAAGTTTCTTTCTGTCTTCCCCTTCCAACCCTCCTTCCTTCCCTCCTTTCTTTTTTCAGTAGTTTGTTGAGGGGAGAGATTGGCAGTTTGGGGCTTGGATTGAGAGTCTCTTTGGGATAAATGGAGAAAGAAAAGGGAAACTTTTTTAGAAGCTCCATAAAAGGAATACATGGGTAACACCTCTAACCATGGAGGTAAGAGAAACTGCTAGGCTCTGTAGACCAAACCAAGCCTCGACATTTTAGGAAGAAGTTAAAACAAGAAATGTTCTATGATATCCTCTGTTTTATTGGCCCAAAGAAACATACCTTTCATGTGGTCTCCTGTTGCTTCTTTTTTTATGAGTTCAGGCTCTACCATTGACTAGCCAGGGAGGTGGGTTCAGGACACTGTTGAGGTAGAGTAGATAGTTCAGACACTTGTGAATGCTTTCCAGATAAGATCACACATCTTCTTAATCTTGTCTTAATTTAGGCAATGGGCACACAGTAGATGCTTAGTGAT
>NW_024412395.1:76270792-76382455 GCF_014898765.1 Herpailurus yagouaroundi | reverse complement strand
AATTACTTTATACACAAAATATGCTTTAAATTTTTAAAATCAGTGCATTATTACTATTGTTATTATTATACACCTCATCAGAAAAAAAATCCCTCTGTCAACAAGATAAAATACTACTCTATAAAAATAGACAAAATCAGTGCCAGAAAAGTTAAGCAACTTTGAAAAATCATACAATAAGCTTTGGTTTGAACAATGCCAGAATTTAGGTCTTTGATCCTTCTTCCACAGTCATTGTTTACTCAAAACACTTATATTCTCAAAAGAAAAAGAAAAAAAAAACTGAAGATGAATTGTGAATCATATAATATATTTGAAAGTAAAATCATTTTCCTGCAATAAACATATTAGGTATAATTTTAGTATGTCCATCAACTGCACAAGATAATATATGTATTGAATATGTCTACTATTTTCTTTTTTTAGTGTTTTATTTCTTTATTTTGAGAGAGAGCGAGAGAGACAGAGAGAAAGGGAGAGAGAATCCCAAGCAGGTTCCACACTGTCAGTGCAGAGCTCGATGCAGGGCTCGAACTCGCTAACCATGAGATCATGACCTGAGCCAAAGTCAGACGCTTAACCCACTGAGCCACCCAGGTGCCCCACTGATGGCTTTTTAATGTATTGACACAGTCAGTCATCAGGAGAGGGAAAAGTGCCTAAAACTTAAATTCTAATCCTTCCAAGAAAGCCTGCAGAAGGGACAAAGGTTGGGGGATTCTGGACATTATTTAGGGTCTGTATTGAGCCTCTTTGTGGCATGTGTCAGGTGTTTACCTCCTGGAGCATTATATCCTCTGCACATCAAGTGTGCCATTACACTCAGATTTCTCTTACAGACAGAATTTATCATTTTATGGTCATAGGATAAATAGCCCCATCAGTTGACTCTGTTTTGAGCCCACGCTGCAGTGCTGAGGCCCCTGTTCCAAACGACTTGTTTGCTTTTCTGGTCCCTGAGAGCCCCTCCTAGAGCACTTACTGCCTGTACCATTCATTTGCTCAGCCATCATTTTGCATTGCCCGTCCACTTTACATTGTTAGCTAATTGTTTTCTGTGTACAATCCTCATCCCCCCAACTGGTTTATAGCTTCTGGATCTTATACTACTTTTGATCCCCTCTCAGCACACAGTAGGCAATCAACAAATATTAAAATATGGAAGTTTCAAGTGAAGATAGTTTTGCTCTTGTAGAAGATTCTGGCAATATCATTTTATTTAGTTCTTTTATAGAACCCAAGACCATGTTTACCTGGGTAGATAATTCCTTAGAGTGTGCTAAGATATTTACACACGTGCCTCTTTCTTTGGTCTTAGCATTGTTAGTGAGAGTGTGTGTGCACATGTGTGTGTCCTGAGGTTGAAGTTTGTAATGCTTCACACAGAAAGCCCATAGGTAGAAGTCCATTCTCTCTGCAGGTGAAACACAGGACGGATTGACCAAATGCTCTCCACAATGAATAAGGAATGCAGTGTGAAAGATAGAGTCTTGAGTCTGAAGTGCTAACACTCTCGTTAGCCTTTTCTTTAAAGGGCTCAGAGTTCACTCTATTTTCCATAAAGAGCCTTCTACTTATCCCTGGGAGGAAGAGGGTGTTAAGAGGAACTTTACTGCACACGGGTTTCAAGTGAAATTTGGAGAGAGGCAATAAAACGGAGTCCATGAGCAATTTAACCTTAAAAGTTTAGCAAAGCTTTGTAATTTTGAAAATTGGGAACCACCAAATTTCTATCAATAGGGTCAAGTAAAGTTTGGGGTATTTACCTAACAGAAACCAGATGCTATTAAAAAGAATGAAGTTGATAGGCATGCACAACATGGGAATAATCTACGAAAAGTCAAAAAAGCAAGTTATAGAGCAATTTGTAAAGTACGATCCCAGTTACATAACAAAACATAACAAGAGATTTTTGCATATAGGCACATAAAGTCAATTTGCAGAAAGAAGTCTGGCAGGATTGACAGCAGACAGATTAATGGGTGATTACCTCTGGGAAGTAAAGACAGGTGGGATTTTCTAGTTTACTCTGTATATTTTTGTATTGTTTGAAACTTTTAAATTGAGAACATATTTATATCTTATTTGGTTATGAAAGCGTAGAAAGAAAAACATACAGCCAGTGGTCCATAGATATTCCCCTGTGGTTTCCCCTTTGTGGTGTCCTATGAGAGAAAACTGGAAGAACAATTGAACAGTGTGTAGTTTTGGATTAACTGCATTATTATTATTATTTTTGGCCAAAGGCGAGTGTGGTTAAACTTGACTATTGCTAAACAATGAGAAACTGTGATATGAAATAGAATATAAGCAGTTTCTTTTTATTCCCTTTGTTGAGTCAATTTAGAAGTCATCAGATATTGGTTGAACAATAAAGTACAACAATTAGGTTAATAATATCATTTATGTAATCAAACTTATATTTTCTAACAATTCTATCTCGGTTAGAGGCATTTCGTGCGTGAGAGGCATAGTGCTAATTTCCAGAAGGAAGCTATGACGCCACATTTACAAAATGCTCTTGCATATTTTATCCTGTTGGATCCTGTTAAGAGCAATGGCTAAAGTCAGGCAGCGCTGGATCTGCTTAACACAGGAGGAAACAGTCTCGGAGAAAATGAGTGACATAAATCGAGTCATGGTGTAGTAAGTGACAGGGTCCAGACTTGGATGGAGCCAGGCTGTTCAATTTCAGATTTTGTTCTCTTTCTTCCCAGCAGGAGGGTGTGCACTGTAGCAGAGTTGCTCGGGCTAGAATGTACTGGGTCCGTGTTTTGTGTCAGTAAAGCCTCAAACCATTGCAAAGTGTTGTGAAAGAGTATTTGGCTTGAAGGGAAAAGATGAGGGTCAAATAAAATAACAAATACGAAAGAACTTTCTCGAAAGACATTTTACAAACGTGATGTAGTGTTTTGGTTGTCACTGGTGTAACAACACATTCCATCTCTCCTTGGTATGCTTTGAGAAGTGCCTGGGCACTCTGCTCTCATTTAGATGGGAAAGCTGATGCGGAGGAAGGGGAGAGGTGAGAAGGGAACAGAGCCGGGAAAGGAATCTCATGAACTGACCTCCATTTGGATCAAATGGGCTTGTTGCCATTAAGAGAAGCTTCTTTCAAAGAGGAGGTGGGCCTACTGCAGACGCCAAGGGGCTCCTGTTCTCCTGTGTGGACAGATTTTGAGTGACATTTTTTAGGATTGTGCTCAGCCCCTGCACCATATCATTGGAGCTGGGACAATAGGTGCTTTTGGGGGCTCAGATCAAATGGAATTCACCGTGCGGCTGCCACAAGGGTACCCCATCCTATATCTTTGGATCCGGAAGAGGTTATAAAGGCAAGGCTTTATGCTTCATTACCGGCCTGTAAGGTCATGTGCTCCTTTGAGCATTGGGTTTCTTAAGGACAGACTGGATTATCATCACTTCTTGTTGTTTTGTTCGGTTTTCGTAATGGGAAGACTTGAGAACCAAACTGATAATTCAGGCTCAGATAAATTCATTCCCAAGAAGAATGCTGCCAATGACTTAGGTAAAGGCATAGCAATTTTTTGTCAAAATCTGGGTTGATTTTCTTCCTCCTCATGGCAGACAGAATGCTATATGTTATCAAACTATGTATTCTTTTTCTTTTGGGCCCATTTTCCAGCCTTTCTTTCAGTTGGCTGGAGACATCTTCTGGGGCCCTGACATCCTCTTCTGGATCCTGTGCTTAGAGTTAACAAATGAGGAGACACAAAGTAAAGGATTATGTGTGGGGTTTTATAGGGATGAGACCAGAAAGTAGCCTGTCCTCTCTCCTGGTTTGTTGACTATAAGCACAGGATGTGGAAGAGGGCCCTGAGGCCCTGGAAGATGATGAAGCCATTGGAGGAAGAGGCCCAAGACCCTGAATAGCTGCGTGGAGTCCAGCCCTCTCCTGATCTGCTCTGGACTGTAACATGAGCAAGAAATACTCTCCCTGTGCAATTCCACCAAGATGTAGGGAATGTTTGGTATAGTAGTTCCCTTCCCTGATTAATATACTCTCTCCTCTATTGGAAACCTCTCACCTGTCTTTACTTAATGTTACCTCTTCTCTTTGGTTACTCCAGTGACTTGCACATGTCATAACCTAGGATGTACCCCTCTCTTTGCAGTACCAATGTTACAATTAATTATATACCTTTCTAGCTCACATGGTTTTCCTTTTCAAAATCTTCTTTGGGAGGGATGAGTGTGTAGATCCTCCTCTAACTATCCTTTGAGACTACTAGGAACCAGTCGTGGCATAAGGAGTTTTGATTGCAACCCAAGCAGAAAATTCCTCCTGAATGCTGAGTTCATAGTAGCTTTATTCCCCACAGAGTTCAAATGGTGACATTTCTTAAGGCAGAGGAAGAAAGAGGACAGTCAACCCTTTTATTTAATTTTGGCAAGACTACGGGTTATGGTGCTCTGGGGAAATGCAGCCACAGATGTATCAACCTTTTAAAAAATTCTTGGCAGTCTAACCTTTAAGTCATAAACCTAAACACAGACAGCGCATCCTCGAAAAAAGCTTGTTGGCTGGCTATATTTGACACCGATATCCCACCTTCCAAAACTGTTCCTTCCAACTTTGTTTGTGAAATGCAAGTTCTGTTTATTTTAATCAGTATCTGTTTCCTAGATTTTTTGGGTGTGTTGTGATTTTTCAGCATATTAGGCAGTTTTATGGTTAGCTCAGCAATCACTGTACTATATAACTTTTGCTGCCAAGTTATGGGTAAGCAGAAGGGATTTTCTCTTTTCCTTTTCTAGTGATAATCTTGCATCTCTGTTTGGGAGGCAGCATAGCAAGGTAGTCAAGATCTTGGCCTCTGGAACCCTACTGCCTGAGTTCTAACACCAGGTTAGCATTTTGCCTGTTGTGTGACTTGGGGCAAGTTACTTCACTTCACTGTGCCTTGTTTTCAGGAACAATAATTTTTCCCACTTCATAGAACCATTGTGAGCCAGAGGGGTTAATTTGCCTATGGACATTAGGTGCATGCTTGGCATGATGTAAGTACTTTATAAATATTACCCATCAATATTCACTGAATGCCAAGCTCTGTGTTTTCATAGGCTTTAATTACATGGGGATCAAAAGGAGAAAGTAGCTATCATTATTTAATTCATTAGATCTTTAAGTCCCCTCTGTGCTTTTTAAGGACTTAATTAGCTAGAGTTTTAAAACTTGTTTTGGGGGAAATTTTCTATTTTTATATGTACAAAAATAGAAAAAAGTATGAAATAATATATATCAAAGTGTTAATAGCATCATCTTTGGGAGGTTTGAATATGGATGATCTTAACTCATTTAAAACTTCCTCATTTCCGTTTTCCATGTCTTTCCATATTTGCCTATATTGCTTATAGAATTTTGTTTTAGCAGGCCAAAGAACTTCATAATTTTGACATTTCCAAAGAGAATGTTATTTGTACTGTATTTACATGTGATTTATATGAAATTTCACATGAAGTGAATATTTTTTGCCTTAACTTTTTGTGATTTCCCCCTATGTTTTCTCCATTCTAATAAAAGCATTGGTAAGATCTGTGACGCAAATTGCCACTCACAAAGACTTCTAGAACATAGTTGCACATTCTATGTAACTTCTCTATAAGTAGCTTTTCCTCCTTTGTTTCTTTCGCGCCTCATGTCTGATAGTCCTGGTAATTAGCTGGGTTCCTGCCAGCCACCCTGATTCAGGTATGGGTCAAATAGCTATAGGACATGGAGCTCATACTAAGGGGACTGCTTCTGCTTTTACCTTGAAAAAATGTA
This sequence comes from Herpailurus yagouaroundi, assembly GCF_014898765.1. NCBI lineage: Eukaryota > Metazoa > Chordata > Mammalia > Carnivora > Felidae > Herpailurus > Herpailurus yagouaroundi. The sequence continues at coordinate 76,376,667 of NW_024412395.1, read as the reverse complement.
CTTATGATCCAACCCCTAGAGATGAATGTGACCATACCAGTGTCTGAAATGGGAAGGGGGTTGACCAGATCCCTCACAGTCCACCTGCTCTTACACAAAGCCCATAAAGAATTGGACTGGGTAAAAAAAGAAATCTCCTGGTGAGAAAGGGAAAATGTGGTCCTTAGCAATACCCTTTGTTCTGTTGAGAGGGGGAGCTGATGACTCAAGTAGAATCATGGTGACCATCTATTGACAGCTTCCTACTTGACACATATGATCCCTACTAATCGCCACAATCCTGAGAGGTAGGGGAGACGGTGACAATAACAATAATTCCTTGACAATAGTAACCAAGAGCTAACGTTTGTGAAGCACTTGCCATGTGCCCGCCACCAAGCTAAGCTCTTAACATGATTATCAGTCAACATCATCAAACCTCCAAGGGGATTTGTCGCTGTGATCCCCACTGCATAGATGAGAACAGTGAGGCTCGGAGAGGTTACTTGACAAGGCTAAGTTTGACTCTAAGTATGTGTGACTCCACAGGCACAGTTCACCATGACATTATATTGCTAAATTGTTCTATGGTCAAATCTTTTTTCAGGATTTTAGCACTTCCAAATGTCTTAAGTGTTTAATCTGGTGATAATAAATTTCTTTTCATCTCCTTTTTCTTCCTAATAATACTTACACTTACATGTATTTTTAAGTAAACTTTATTTATTTATTTATTTATTTATTTATTTTTAAATTTTTTATTTTTTTTTTCAACGTTTATTTATTTTTGGGACAGAGAGAGACAGAGCATGAACGGGGGAGGGGCAGAGAGAGAGGGAGACACAGAATCGGAAACAGGCTCCAGGCTCTGAGCCATCAGCCCAGAGCCTGACGCGGGGCTCGAACTCACGGACCGCGAGATCGTGACCTGGCTGAAGTCGGACGCTTAACCGACTGCGCCACCCAGGCGCCCCAAACTTTATTTATTTTTAATGTTTATTTATTTGTGAGACAGAGAGAGACAGAACATGAACGGGGGAGGGGCAGAGAGAGAGGGAGACACAGAATCCAAAGCAGGCACCAGGCTCTGAGCTGTCAGCACAGAGCCTGACGCGGGGCTGGGACTCACGGACCGTGAGATCATGACCTGAGACGAAGTCGGACACTTAACCGACTGAGCCACCCAGGTACCCCACATTTATGTATATTTTTATACAGATGTTTTAATCTAGATTTATCTCTATTAATTATCCTTTTTTTGGTCTTCATAACCAACCCATGGGGCAGTCAGGACAGGTGTTATCTCAGCTTTGCCTATGAGGAAAATGGAACCCCGAAAAATGGCCTTACTTCAATGTATGTACCCAGTAAGTGACAGGAGTGGGGCTGGCCCTGAGATCTTCTGGCTGCTGGTCCAGTTCTTGTTCATCTCTGCTTGGTTCTGACACCTCTTTCTCACAGGTTAGCCATCTTCTTCTTCCTGCTCCAAGAGGACTGCTTTTTGTTAGAACAAAAACAATATCTTGGTTAGTTTTAATAGGTTAGCAGGATTAGGACGTGCATATGGGATCAGGCGGGACAAGCAGAGAACACGGTCCACCAGGAGTTTTCATACCTTGAGTCGTGTGCATCAGGAGGTGTTCGCTAACCCCCGGGTGGGGTAATTGTGCTCACCCCTGCAGAGTCTTGGAAAGGGGCCAGTGATGCAGTGGGACACCCAGTACTTGAGGAGCTTGGCCCCTTGCCAGCCCGCGCACTGTTTCTTCAGTCCCGTGTTTAGCTCTCCCTGAAAGCAAAGACCACCCGTCTACAAATGATTCCTTTTTAAAAAAGTTGCCCCGAAGCCATTTCTTTATGTGAAAGCTTTTAGTTCGTCCCTATGCTAGATACTCAATTTTTATCACCAAATGAGGCTTTTTTCTTTTTTTAGAAGAAGTTATTTTTTCCTTTTAAAGAGAAATATCAGAAGACAGGAGTTAGTGGAAGCAATAAAGGAAACCATTAATACAGATTGAGAATTAGATGCTGCTTTCTGGTGGAGATGGCAAGGAGGGGTGTTTTCCATGTTACAGGGTGACATGGTTGTCATAACAGCAGCAAACTGCTGGGTGGAAAGACAGCAGAAAGCTGTTTATTGTGTGGCTGGTCCCTGGGAGGTCCAAATTGTGGTCCCTTTTGGACTCAGATTCTGAGATCTAATTTTGTTATGAGAAATGGAGTTGTGAGAGAAGGTAATATTATAGAGAAGAAAGAATCTGGAAGGCATGGGTTCTAGGCCTGGCCATGTGACATAATTACCTATGTGACTTTAGGAATGTCCCTTAACAGCTCTGGGCCTTGGCTTCCTTACCGTAGAAAGAAGTGGTTGGACCAGATCTGTGGGATCTGACCCTCACTGTGTATCAGAATCACCAAGGGGAACTTCTAAAAAATACAGGTGCCTGGGCCCCATCCATAGAGATTCTGATTTAATTGGTGTGGGGTGTACCCGACATCAGTATTTTTAAAGGCTCTCTAGGGGATTCAAATGTGTAGCCTGGTTAAATAGACTCTAAAATCCCCTAGGCTCTAGGGGTGCCTGTGTGGCTCAGTCAATTGAGCATCTCTTGATTTTGTTTCAGGTCATGATCTCATGGTTCGTGGGTTTGAGACCCATATCGGGCTCTGTGCTGACAGCACTGAGCTGTCTTGAGATTCTGTCTCTGTCTCCCCCTCTCTCTGCCCCTCCCCTGTTCATACTCTTTCCCAAAACAAACAAACAAACAAACAAACAAACAAACAAACATTAAAAAAATAATCCCCTCTAGCTCTAAGAGTCTATTATCTGGTTGGTCTCTTACCAAAGGATTTCTGAACCACACAACAGCTTAGAAATGTGCTTACTGTAATGAACACTGGATTATTTTTGTCTTGGAAAATACAGAAAAGTTATCGAAGAGTTATAGAAGCTATGTTCTTGATTTGTAAGATAATTCTCTAGAGGAAGCTGTAGATTTCTTCTATGAGACATTGAACATGGGAGAGAGTCACAGAGTTTAATACAGCCAGGAAGGAAGAATTGTTCATTTTTGGGTTACAGAAAGCTTTTTTTCCTCAGAAGTTTATGCTAGAAAAATATGTTCATAGTCCTAGAAGAGAATGTTTGGGTTGCAAACTATTTTAAAGGTAAGCACAGTAATTTTTAGACCACACAGCTTTTTTTTTTTAATTCTTATTTGAGAGAGAGCAAGAGTGTGTGCAAGTGGGGGAAGGGGTAGAGAGAGAGAGAGAGAGAGAGAGAGAGAGAGAGAGAACTCAAACAGTCTCCATGCTCAGCATGGAGCCCGACTCAGGACTCAGTCCCACAACACTGGGATCATGACCTAAGCCGAAATCAAGAGTCAGACACTCAACCAACTAACCCACCCAGGTGCCCCCTTTTTAGCTCATACTAATATTTAAGTCCAAAGGGATAAAACAATATTTTTTAAAGGCCAAATTATTAGGTCTGTTTTTGAGTCAAACCAGTCCTCATTAAAGCAAATTACCCTTCCTTGAGAATCAGATTTCTCCAAACCAGATTTGTCTTTAAATGTAATACACTAGAAAACATAAGATTAATCAAATGTTCTTTTCATTTACTTAGTTTCAAATTATTAACCATATAAGAATTGGGATGAATTTTTTTAATAGTTTTTACTTGGGTATCAGAAGAAAAATTGAGATGTGTGACATAAAATTTGATAGCAAAGCTTTCCTCACAAGTATTTCCTGTTCATGTCTGAGGTTCATTGGATCCCCAGAGATGGTTATCATCCAACACATAAGCAGGTCAGAGTAAATCCAAAGCCCAAGGTCATCCCCCATCCCTCCCTCCCTCCCTACCACAAACATAAAAAGCTTTCACTATGTAATCTCCTTTTGTGTCTGAAGAATCTCTCCAAGATTCTGAACTGCTGTTTCTTCCATACAGGAAGCCACCATCCATTTCTATGATAAACTTCACATATATTTTGAATTGAGATCCTATGCTCTATAACAATTGTGTACCAGGAGAGTGGACTGCAAATGAGCTCACGCTGCAGCTGGTAGGAGCGTGTATAATTAGATAAGAGGTGTTTTTGAAACAATGTTTCTACTTATTACTAGCCCTCAACTCTTTTTCCTGAAAAGGGAAGGAAAATGGAGTTTGTATTTAAAAATTCTATGAGGCGGGGCGCCTGGGTGGCGCAGTCGGTTAAGCGTCCGACTTCAGCCAGGTCACCATCTCGCGGTCCGTGAGTTCAAGCCCTGCGTCAGGCTCTGGGCTGATGGCTCAGAGCCTGGAGCCTGTTTCCGATTCTGTCTCCCTCTCTCTCTGCCCCTCCCCCGTTCATGCTCTGTCTCTCTCTGTCCCAAAAATAAATAAACGTTGAAAAAAAAAAAAAAAAAATAAATAAATAAATAAAAATTCTATGAGGCTTTAAAAAAATACTGGGTGTTAGTTTTTAAGTACAGAAAAGCATGGTGAAGAAAACAAAAATGACCCAAATTCATCACCTAGGTAATCCAGTAAGCCTCCAAAACTCACATGTGCAAACAAGGACACAGAAGAACTACTCCCTAAATATCTGCTTTTAATAGAGAACTTTTTTTTTTTTTTTTAAATTTCTAAAATGAGGTGGGGTGCCTGGGTGGCTCAGTCGGTTAAGCGTCCAACTTCGGCTCAGGTCATGATCTCATGTTTTGTGAGTTCAAGCTCTGCGTCAGGCTCTGTGCTCACATCGGATCCTGGAGCCTGCTTTGGCAGGCTGTGTCTCCCTCTCTCTCTGCCCCTCCCCCACTTTCTCTCTCTCTCTTTCTCTCTCTCTCTCAAAAATAAAATAAACATTAAAAAATATTGAAAAAAATAAAATGAGACTAGAATATAATAACTATATTTTGGCCCCTTATTATGTGACAATTCCTGTTCTTTTAATCCTCCAACAACTATTATAAAGTAGATTATTATTGTCCTCACTTTGCAGATGAGAAAAGATGCTAAGTGATTTATTTGCCTACGGTCATGGTTAATATGCAGGACAGCTGGGATTTGAACTCAGACAGCCTGGCTTCCAAAGCCCAGCTCATAAACCATTTCTTACGCCACTTATTACAGAATTCTTGGGAGTTAAACTATAGAAAGTTATAACTACTCTTGCTAAGTAAATTAGTTTGCTGTGGAAACCAAAAACTATCATCTTAGGTTGTTGAAGAACACTTCTGAAGACCATCTCCTTATTCAGACCTACCCCTTGGGATCAGCTCAGAAAAGCAGAATTTGGTTTAACAATACCTGAAAGATTATGCAATTTCACATGCTGTATTAGATTAACATTATGTTTACAGGGTGGAAAGTGCCAATTGTGGCTACAGTTTGAAATTGATTTCCCTGCTTGCTCTTCTTTATTTTTCAATTATTTAATTTTTTTCTTTCTGAGGATCTTCAAAATATGGTCAAGATCTAAACCATGGAGTGCTGCTTTCATCAGAGCAATGATAATGGTGGTAATGCATCTTGTACCCTGTCAGATGAGGCCTAGGACTTGATTTGCCTTCTAGAATGGAGGATGACTTCAGGGAACAGTTTAAGGGACCAAGATCCTTCTCTGGTTGTAATTAACACCTTAGAAGCCAACATTTCATATATGCAGATAGAAAATTATTTTCCCAAGTGCATTCTGTTACACATGCTGGCTCACACATTGGTTGGATCTTGTATTTTATTCATTCATCAAACCTTTTTCTTTAATTTTTTCTTTTTTTCTTTTTGCCATTTAAGAATTTATTTGTTGCACAAGTAATAAGTGAAAGTACACAAGTAGATATAAGCATCAGATTTATAAGAATTCAGATCTGTAAGTAACAAATGGTGGAGAAAATGTAGGTACCCAGGAACTCTCCCACACTGCTCCTGGGAGCGTAAATTATTACAGCTATCTTGAGGGTAATTTGGAGAGAGTGAGGTTGAAGCTGTGCACCCCCCACAACCCAGTGGGTTTGCACCCTTGGGAAGCTCTTGTGTCAGAGTGTAAGAAAACAAGTACAAGAGGGTTCATTGCAACATGTCCATAATGAAAAAACAGACAAACTGGAAGCAAATCTAACTGAAACAGAGAAATACAGAGTGGTCTTTTTCATGTGATGGAATATTATATAGATATGAAAATGAATGAACTACAGTTACATGCACCAACGTAAAGAAATCCCCAAAACATAATGTTGAATGAGAAAGGCAAGTTCCAGAAGGAGCTTTATATACCATGATTCCATTTATACAAGCATTTAAAACACTACATTGTTTATGGTTATAAACATACTTAGGAAATATCTAAAAACATGCATGGGATTGATAACTACTGGTCTCAGGATGGTGGTTTACTGTGAAGCAGAAGGATGAACAATAGATCTGGGGCTTTCCTTACATCTGTAATGTTTCATTTCTTAAACTGGATGGTAGGTACATGCATGTCTCTACTCTTGTCTGAGCTGCTGTGTATATGTTTCCAGTATTTCATAGTTCAGTACTAGAAAAGAATGCAACTGTCTTGAAACCCCGTTGTAATTTTATCAAAATAACAACACCAAATAGAATCAGGAAGAAGGGAAGGAAATCTGATGAAGTAACATGAAATGACTGCTTTGCTTAAGGAAACTTGTTGAAAGCACAGACAAAATGAGCACAGCACTAGGAACACTAGATCGGAGGGATGATGACCTTTCCTCAAACTTCTCCTGACCCCTTATTTCAAGATGTCCCTAGCCCAGTAAAAGACCAAGGAGGAGAAAGTGAAGGGAGGAGGATGTGTCCTTGGTCCAGAAGAGGGATCTAAGTCTTTCAGAATAGGACCATGAAGTGCCTTTTGAAGAGACACACACAACCCACAGGTGATGGGCGTCTCAAGGCTTAAATAAAACTTCATCTTCATGAATGTTTCTGATCCTAATGCAAATATTTAGTTCTTATTCCTCACCATTCTTGGTAGGGTGTTTTGTCTCCCGTTTTAGAGCTTTCAGCTACGGCAGAAGTTCAGGAGGCTGATTTCCTGCCATCTTCCTCTTCTTCCTGTGTCTGCTCTCAGGGCAGTGGCCGGTGCTTTCCGGGAATAAAGAGAAAGGAAAGTACCAAGCAGATTCTAGTAGGCAGTTGCAGCACACGGTATTAGGATTGCCAGCCTAACATTGTCCACCTTAGAAGACGATCTCCTATTCTAGAAACCTTTATTCTGTCTTCCTCTGTGTGCCATTCATAGCCAGAGCAGAACCATAAAATAAAAGATTTGAGTCCGGGAAGTTGTTTTAATACTGGGATTGTAGTATAGGAAGGGATCCTCGACATTCAGTACAGTGTTCTCATTTTACAGATAGCAAGAGTAAGATTCCAGTATATGTAAGTAGCCTGACCCAAGAGGTGGGAGAGCCAGATTGGAGCCGCCATTCCTGCCCTCACGTGAGGGGCTTCCTGCTCCGCTGGCCATCTCTTCAGAGCCCATCTTGTTTCCAGTTCTTACCTTTGGCTGAACTATCTGAACATTTCCCCTGTGTTCCATCTCTAATTCCAAGACCTCTCCGGGTTATCTCCAGTGAAAAGAGACATATTATGTTGTCCTTTTGCCAACGACTTTCAAAAGGAGTGAAAGAGGACACCGAGGGAGGTGAAGATAAATGCATTTATCCTGAGCCCCTCACACTGTGCTTCAGATCCTTAGGGAATTTTTTTTCCCCCCTGAAAGAGATGAGAGGTTGAGCCACTCTGAGCTATGCTTTCCTCCTTAGGAATGACTTTCCTTTGTAGTCAAGGTTAAAGCAGGAGTTTGAGGTCAGGGCTACTAGTCAAAGAACAACCAAACTATGACATTAAAAAGATTTCCTTCCTTATCTAGCAGTTATGTTTTAAAATAATTCAAAGTATATAAATTTAGGAGATGGATACGTTCTCCCAGCTGTTTTCTGTAAAAGTAACTTTCACATCACATAATATATCTCAAAAGCAAACGATCAATTGTAAGCCTACCTGTGAATCTAAATGAAGTAGGCTCCTGAATGTCCATTTAATGAGGGCTTTTAAATGTCTCAGAGGTTTTAACACTGATTTATATTAACAGGTAAATTTCTAAGGCAAGATTCTCTGAGATGGTTGCTGGGGGCAAACTAACTGCTTCAGCTGGGAGCTGTACTTGTAATCCTTTTTTACTTGTCCCCCCAGAAATATCAGCTTCACACAGCAGTGAATTGAAGCAGCATCCATCTTCCAGCTGCGGAGCCTCTCCACCAAAGTGAAGGGTATTTGTGATTGAGTCTGGCCACCAAGCAAATTGCCAGCGTCCACCCATAATAATTCTTCATCACATTTCTTTCTCTAGGGCATATTCCTTGTCTCAAAATACTTGCTGATGGTACTTAATGAGTGGAGAAAAAGGCAGAGAAATAAGAAAAACCCATTATACAGACAACCCATTTTCTAGGCTAACAAACATGACACCAAGAATATCGTAGTGCTTCATCTAATTCCTTGTTGGATCATAACCCTGTAGGATTTATAATAAAATCTTCAGGCATATTAATGATGGCGAATTTTGTTTCTGGAGAAAATGGGAATAAATGTTCTTCAAATTTAAATATAAATATATGGTAAAGAAGAAACAAAAGCTGTCACATAATGAAGTCCTGCTATAAAAAAGGATTACATTGTGACTGTTTTGTTTCTTTATTTTTTTCTACATTTAGTATTGTATACTTTCATTCTTATGTAACTTTTCTAGATTGATTTCAAAGTAATTTATATTACACAGACTTTTCTGACCCAAAAAAAGGTGATCCTAGAATATTCCTCTACTACACTTTAATAAATTATTTGCATTTAATAAATTATTGCATTCCTTACATTATATGTAAGGAAAATATGAAGAGCAGCTTTCTGAATCTTGATAAAACAAAGGGCATGTTTTCTGCTAAGGCTTTTACTCTCTTTCATTACTTCCTTCTGTATTCTCTGAGGCCTCTCCCAGCCTTAGGAGATTTGTCTGTTTAGCCTGATTTTAATTTCCTCTGTAGGATGTCTTCTTCCCTTGGGAGATGAGACGCAAGCTTCTCTTGTGTATTAGAGCTTTCTCCTATTACAAATATAAAGCAAAGAATCCTTTTCCAGTGATTTGCACTACATAGTCCATTTGGTTAATTCTCGTCTGGGTTTCTCAGACCTTGATTATTCTCAAGATCCTCAAATCAAGGTCTCATTTGTTTTCATAGTATCATAAAAATTTACTTTATTCACTGTTTTTAAAACAGCCCTCAGATCCTTCTTGAATTTCTTGTAATTACCTGTCTAACTATACATTTATTTATCAATCAGGATGTTATTGGATCCAAGTGATGGAAATCCCACTCAAACTAGTTTAAGCAAAAGTGACATTACATTCTGGAGATGGATGGTTGTGCTGGTCACACAACAATGTGGATGGCCTTCATGCCACAGAAATGTACACTTAAAAAAAGTGACTTTATGAACCCCACCCCCCTACCCCCAATTCTGAGAAGTATAAAAGGGCTTCAGGAAACTCTGTTTTCTTCACTGTCTCTTAGAGATCCAATATTTGACTCATCATCCCTTGCCTTCAGTATGTGACCCGGAAATGTGGGAGGCAGGGAGTGGACTGTAGCATGGGTCACAGGTGGCTTCATGGAGAAGCTGGCCCTTGAACTATGGTTATTGGCTTGGGAGCAGTTGCAAAAAGAGCCGTCAAAATAAAGTGATCGGCTTGAGCAGAGGTGTGAAGATGGTAAATAGTTGACTTTGGCTCTCGAATGCCCTGTATGTTGTGTGCACAGCAAGCAGAATGGCATAGCTAAGTTCAACAAAGGTGGTTGGGAACAGTGGGAGTTCCACGGGCATTTTATACATCCCTGGAGACTGAAGTGGGTACGTGAGGACAGTGGCACTTCATAAAGAAGGCAGAGGCTCCTGTTCTGGGGAGTCCAATGTAGAAGGAGTGTTGGAGAAGGATCATCTCAGTAAACATTTTCCACTCCTTCTGTTCAAATGTCTTTTTATCCTTTCTGTCATGTTACAGGTCCTCTTCTAAAGTATCCCAAGCAAATAAGAATCCATTCTGTTCTGGTGTCTTGATCTCAAGAATTATTCTTTTCTTCTATCTCATTCTAGTGTTTTAATGCTGCCTATGAATTTTCTTATTTATAACCTAAGCCCTCATGCTATTGCCAAACTTATTCTGTCAATAGGAAGCAGAGGGAATGTTTTCATCCAGGAGTGAAAGGCTTTGTTGCTAAATATCTTTTCCTCTGGGGCCAATTACACAAATGTTTTTCTGGAAATTCTGTGGGAGTTGTGTATTCTGAGCGGAACTGCAGACTTTTTAGATCTGGAAAGGACCTAAAAAAATAAATAAATAAAAACCAACAAAAAACATGCCATTCAACCCACTCATTTAACAGATGAGAAAACTAGATCCCACAGTTGCAATATAACCCTATCATACTTTATTACCTCGAAGGATAAAAATCTCAAGGGTGCACCTTGAGGAAGAGCAAATGAGTGATTCAGAACCATTATCTCTTTGCTCAGAAGTGGAAAATAGCCTCTTCTGGATTTGTTACCCAGCCATTTTCCTGTTGCTTAATTTCTCAATTGTTTTACACAACAATTTTAAGTGTCTTTCAGATACAGAGTAGAGTATGCTATTTTTGCTGTCTCCCTCCAAGAGAGTCTATTATGTCTTTCAAGCACATACTAGTCTTACTCTGGTTGAGTCACTTGGGTTTTGGTGGGCTATGATGACACCAACATTTTCTCTGGTGACGAACACTAATATGTTCCGCCATTGAAATCCATTTTGGGAGCATTCCATCCTTACTGAGAGTCTGATTCTCTGGATGGCTTTAGAGCCTTTGATAAAAACCCTCATGGTGTTTACATCATATCTGACACCCTGGATCTTTCTTTGTTTCTTTATGGGTTCTGACTGACTGAAAAACACATGAATCAGTCAGGAAACAGGAGGTAATTGTGGCTATTTAGATAACCTAGTAACATGGAAGATAATTGGGTCATGAAAAAAGTGAAAAGTAAATGAAATGATTTCTGCTCATCAGCAACACCAAGCTCACTTGGCAAACAGTGATGAGAAGAATAGTTAAAACTCCTTCTTCATCTTCCTGCTCCTTTTATGGGCTGGTGATTTTATAGACCAGCTGGCTCTGCCTTCTTATTTGTGATGGTGGTTGAGCCCTTTTTTTTTTTTTTTTTTTTTGCCAAAGGAGTGATTTTGGTTGTTTGTTTTTCTATTCGTGTGCTTGCTTAGAAGCCAGCCACTGGCTGCCTTAGGTTTCATGCTATTTCAGGGCGGTAAGATAGTGTTTCCCGGAAGTTGATGCTTGTGAGGACAAAAATGTTTTTCTGCTGCAGAAAAGGTAGTTATGTATGGTATGATGTTAGTGCAGAATGGAAAGTCTAGTCTTTTCCAGTCATAGGCCACAAAGAGGAAGATGGTGAATGCAACTTTACTCAGGGTCTTGGAGAGAGGTCACCCTTGCTCCCCTCCCAAGAGCCAAATCAGTTCCTACAAGAGAACTCTGACTGGTCAGCCTGGGTCATGTGCCTGCCTTGGTGGTGAGCAAGCTGCAGGAAGTTTTCTAATTAATAGTTTCTTCTGAATCACGGGATTTAAGAGAGTGAGTTCCTAAAATGAAGGGAGGTAGGACCAACTAAAAAGCTAAGATTTTTCCTCCAGCAACATTGATCCTTTGGAGTACATGGGTTAGTTCACAGTAGGTGCTCCAAAGAGATTTGCTGGATCACTGATAGGAGAAGCCCTGGAGGAAATATTCGTCCTAAGTGAGAGATTTTTAGGGTAAAATATCCATTCATTTCCTCGTTTGAATAAAAGTACCATTCTTGTATATTACTTATAGATTGGGACAAAAATTTTTGAAAACCATACTGCATATGCTGTATTTTAAATGACAGTTTTGTACTCTGAACCTTCACATGAGTTGCTCTCTTAAATCTTCCCAGCAGCCAGAAGAGGTAGGCAATTTCCTTTCCATTTTACAGATGAGAGGACAGAAACCATGGGGCAAAGTTTCAGAGCCAGTGAAAGGCAGAGCAAATCCTCGAACCCAGGTCTGTGTGATTTTGTGTTCTTTCTTAGATGCCCCAGCTGCTTAGGAGACAGCTGGCGGATGTGCTGTTGATCGAGGTTGTGACGTTGAATACAAATTGAGAAGGAAATGAGGAGGAAACAGCACCATAAATCCTGACACAAAAGTTTAAGTCTCTTAAAGGCCTTCAATATGTCATGGCTCTTAGGATCTCTCAGTTGGTGCCACACAATTAGGCCCAGAGTCTTAATTGCAGGTTGATTTCCAAAACTGCATGTCCCTGTGCCAGTAGGATTTATGTGGAGACATTTACTTTAATTAAATGGCTACTTAGTGACAGGCTTAACATAGATCTTTTAAAGTACCAGATACTTGGTCAACCAAGAATGCGTATCTTCCTTACTAACAATACATAGAGATGTTTATTTCAGTTAATTGAAGCTATTAAAAATTGGAGATTGTTCTCTCATTCATGGTTTTAGGGATGGAGTAAGCTGGAGGCTATGGATTTACTGCTTCACACTTTCGCATTTTGAGTGTTACACTGACTCGCCATACCGGCTGACCCCCTACACTGAGAGAAACTCATGCTGCCAAACTCTTGGGTTTCTGTATCCCAGTCAGTACCTCACAAAATAGGCTTTTTTTTTTTTTTTTAAACCAGAAACAAGAAAGAGCTTCAGGTGAAAATTTGGGGCTGGCTAGTTACTTCTTAGTGTTTTTCAGCAAACAGAGTAAAATATACTAGCACATTTTGCTTAGATTTACTGTATCAACCCAACATGGAAAATTCTGATGGGGAACTTTAGATGAACTACACACTTGCTTTTTATTTTTTTTTATTTTTATTTTTTTAATTTTTTTATTTAATTTTTTTTTAAATTTTTTAACATTTATTTATTTTTTGAGACAGAGAGAGACAGAGCATGAATGGGGGAGGGTCAGAGAGGGAGACACAGAATCTGGAACAGGCTCCAGGCTCCGAGCTGTCAGCACAGAACCTGACTCGGGGCTCGAACTCACGGACCGCGAGATCATGACCTGAGACGAAGTCAGCCGCTCATCCGACTGAGCCACCCAGGCGCCCTGCACACTTGCTTTTTAAATGCAGCTATTAAAAATAACCAATAAATAGATGCAGTCACATGCGTGCAGCTATTGGTTGTTCTAGTGCCTGAGCTCTGGTTTGGCCTAACTTTGAGCATCCATCTGGGAAGGAACATTCGTGACCTTCTGGTCTCTGAGGCTTTGCTTCTGCTATAGCCATTGATACCATCTGCCTTCTGTGTTCTAGTTTGTATTTCATTTAGACACATGTTTTCGCATTTCGTTTTTATAATGTTTCTTTTTCTTTCCCAACGATATCAGAGACCCAAAATTTGGAATATGTGCATGAAAAAAATAAAAAAATGAGAAAGCAACTCACCTGTGATGTAATCACTAAGAGATAAATACTACTGACTTGTTGATATTTTTCCTCCCATTTTTTTCTCAACACTTCCTTATTTAATATATGTGTATATGTGCTTCAAAATATAGACTTGCTAGCTTGTATATTTGTCTTTATGCAACCGAATTCTTTTTGCATGTTTGCATGTCTGTTTGTATGCCAGCCTTGGCGATCTTGGATATGCTTTTGTTTACTTGTTTTCCTACTACGTTACAAAAAAGTATTTCTCCAAGTTTTTAAAACTTCTTTGAAATATCATTTCTTAACAGCTGCATAATATTCTACCATATGGATGTGCTGTATTTTATTTCATTATATCCCTAAGATTAGATAATTAGGAAGTTTGCAATATTTTCTATAAATAACATCCTAATAAACATCTTAAACATGAATCTTTGTGCTCATCCCTGGTTGTTTCCTTAGGGTAACTTCCCACAACACTTATAGAGGTAAAGAATGGTAATATAGGGGTGCCTGGGTGGCTTAGTTGGTTAAGCATCCAACTCTTGATTTCGGCTCAGGTCATGATCTCAGGGAGGTGAGATTGAGCCCTGAGTCAGGCTTTGTGCTGGGCGTGGAGCCTGCTTGAGATTCTCTCTGTCTCTGTCTCTCCCCTGCTTGTGCTCAAGTGTGCTTGTGCACTTTCTCAAAAAAACAAACAAACAAAAAGAATGTGAATATAGGTGTAGCTCATCTGAAGGTACCTTTAGCTGCAGACTCCATCTTATTCTTTGATTCTTTATCCTTTAAAGTGACTTGATCGCCTTAAAATGATCCTAAAATTTACATAGCAATAAAGAAACCCAAATTGTATTTTAGAAAAGATTCTATACTCCTAAAGATACCAACGTTTGATCGCTTAAGGTAACTGTGGTTGAGATATTATCTTTCTAACAATGAACAGAAGAGTTCTAAGTTTGTTTACTCAAGAAGTCTGATAAACCAGATCATTAAAAGTGTTAGAATCATCTTGTTTATGAAAACTTGCCGTTGGTTTAAATTGGCTGTTTAAAGATCGTATGAATCAGTTGCCAAGAGCTTGGCAATGCACATGTCCAATGCCATTATTTGCTCAATAACAACTTTCTGCTTAGGCTTAGCTTATAAGGCTGATAATTGAGGCATGATGAGACTGCACAGTGCTCAAGGGTATAATAAACCTTGCTTATTAGCTGGAATAGAGAAATATTTACCCGTACTCTGCTAATGAGCTGTTCTTTATATCACTTAATTAGCTGGATTTATTCTAGCTGAGGTTAAATGTGTTTAATATATTTCATAGAGGTCTTGAAATAACGTGTTGAAATCAATGAGACAAAATGCAGAAAAATTTCAAGCAGGCTTTCTGTGGAATAATCATCATGCAGATATTGTTTGGGTTCATCTTAGAAAAACCAGAAAGCTGGCTGGAAGATACACTGCCAAAAATAATATCTATGTTATATATACTTCTTTTATAGACCACTCGTGGAAGTAGATGTACAGTGTTCTCCTTTGGAAGATACTCCTTATTCAACCTCATCTTGTTTGGGGTGATGTACAGACTATGTTCCAGGGGGTACAGCTTTCTGAGTGACTAGTTTTAAGTCTGTATTTGAAGTAAAGGTCTGTAGAGTCAAAATGATCCTTTAGGATACCTTTGGAAGGCTCCACCTTAGAGTCCAACACGATGTCCTGGATGGAGTCCGACAGCCAGTTTTGCCTACAAAGCTGTAATGGATTGCTGTTTCTCTGAGCAGCAGATAAGCAGTTGGCTTGTGTTTAGGGGCCAACGTGTATGAAAAATATGTCTCTTTAAACACCAGAGTCCTGCTCACCTCTGTGAGGTGTTCACACTGTGAGAAGCTCTCCGGAAGGAGTCCAAGGGAGCTCTGGAATAGTTTCTTTCTCTTCTCTCTCTTTCATTCTAGGGCATGAGGTCACCTAGTGGGATTGCTGGTATGCATGCGTATATGTATTTCCCTGCCTCCCTCCCCTGTAGTGGCTGTTATTGGATTCTTTTGAGTGAAAGCAGGTGTTGTTATGTGACACCACAGCAGTTGCTGTGATGCAGGATTTTTACCCATGTTGAAGTTCGTCTGTGAGACCCTACAGTGACCTCATTGGTTAACACACATTATAAAAACAGAGTGGATGAGGCTGGGTGAATGAATGTGTTATTTTGAAATTATCCTCTAATAATATTATAGTGTTCCCTTCCCTACATTCAGTGAGCATAGATTTGTTGAGGACCTACTATGTGCTAGGCGTTAGGGACACAATGGTGACTCTGTAGACTCAATACCTGCCCTTCTGGAGATTATGGTCTTGGTAGGTTCCTGAGAATGTGCTGTTGCCTAGGCAATGATGGACTGACCAGATAGTCATTAAATCTATAGACATTCAAATGTTTGGTGCAGAAAATGCTTATTTTGGGTTTGTGACTTGGAACTGTATGGTGAAAATAGTTTCTTTGAGAACTACCCATTATCTAAACTCACATACCTACCAGCATATAAAACCCAGCCTCAGAGGCCGGATGACCTTCCTATCTCATGTCAGCATAGTCTCACCATATCACTATCTACCTGTTTCCAAACTCTTGGCCCTAGTACTGCCTCATGTCTGGCATCTTCTGTATCCACCATCATTAGCACCTCCTCGCTCCGGTTCCTCGTTCTTGGGATCTGTATGCCTGCCCTCGCTCCCCTCTTTCCCCTGAAGTAGTGGTGGCAGGGTGTGTGTGTGTGTATGAGAGAGACAGAGTTTCAACAGAGTAAATTCCTGTGCAGGAGAGTTTTCTTTTGATTACTAATCCTTCATCACTAGAGCGCTGGTCACAAAACTAGAGAAGAGGCCAAGGTGATTGGGTCCCCAGTTGCATATGTTCCTTTGGCTATTTTGGTCTTGATCTATTGACCTTTCATGGGGTCTCCTTGTGCTTCTACCCCTTATCTGAGCAATGGTTTATAATCTGCCTTTCTTAATGAACACTTACAACCTCCAAAGTGGTAAAAGAAGGAGAACCTCCTGGTGGGATGGGGCAGCCGGACTGAATGACCCTGACTTGGTCCAAGAATCTTGTGCCCTTCAAGATGGTGCATCGGAGGTATGGCAGGGTCTGCCGAATTCACGGGATTAACACAGTTTATCTTCCCAGATGGTTAGGTTTTTTTTCATTTGTCAACTAAAAAAACATTATTCTTACACTGAAACAAACGTGGTTATCTTAAGGCATAAACCATAAAATTTACATGAATTTTAAGTTAAAAGATTATTTTTGAGTCAGACATCCAAGGAGTACATTCCCTCTTGTCTCCTGTCACAAGTGCTTTGGAGGAAGAGTTTGAACAGGCCTGATTGGGTCATGGCTCCTTGGTTCATTTATCTGAGATATGTAGGAAGCAATCAAGGTATACTGGTTGCCTTCCCTCCATGCTTCCCACTTCCCTAAGTTATTCCCTGTGTTATCGCTCACACTGAATGTGCTCAGCTCTGCGCATCACCCTTCTGTATGCCTGCCTGTTCCACAAATGCTGCTGACATTGCTCCTGGGTTTCCCTGAACCTGCTCAAAGGATAGGCCCTGTGGTTCCTCAGTATTGAAGGTAAATAGCGCAGGACCAAGCAGTGAGTGGAATGGCAGCAGCCTGGCTTCAGGACATCAGAGTGAGAGACGTGTACTTAGAGAATGGACACAGGGGTCACCTGGCCCATTACCCTCCATTGGCACACAGGTGCACAATGGAGGCTACATAACATGAGAGGGTGTCTACAGTCCCTAGGTAAACCCTACTGAGGAAGCAGGACAGGATTAGCTTATCGACTATAACACTGACCAGAACAGAGTTTGCCCTGGACACTTTCTGCTCCATCAAACCCCATCAAAGGCTGTGAGGACATTTGTCCTTCTAAACTTTCACTTTCCTCTGTGTGGAGTTGAGGCCATGCTCAGCTTCTGTTTCTGACCTCCTTTGAAGTTGCATCTCTCCATAAAGGAGGAATGGTATCTGAGTCCAAGGAAGCTGACACTTGTCATTCCAGTTCATAGCCCCTGACCCCCTAATCTGTCCAAGGCAAGAAGTTCCAACAGGTGGGGTGATCCTTCTCTTTTAAGGCCTCCCTTGTAAGAGGAGAATTTGCTTCCTTCCTAATCTCTGGAAGAAGGCTACAGAATAAGAGAGGCATCTGCCTTATGGAAAATTTCTGAGTATGCCAAGTGTGTCTTTGATGCCTTCCCAGCAGAGCCAGCTCAGTGGAATGGGAGAGGCACAAGCTTTAGGACCAGACAGATCTTTTTTTTTTTTCATATTTCTTTAATTATTTTGAGAGAGAGAGTGTGTGTGTGCACATGCAAGCATGCATGGGCAGGGGTAGCAGCAGAGAGAGAGGGGGAGAGAGAATCCCAAGCAGGCTCCATGCTATCAGTGCAGAGCCCGACTCAGGGTTTGATATCACAAACTGTGAGATTATGACCTGAACTGAGATCAAGAGTCAGGACGCTTAACTAAATGAGCCACCCAGGCGTCCCAAATCAGATGGGTCTTAATTTGGATCCAACCCTGGTCCTTCACTAGCATTATAACGTTGGTTGGGTTACTTACATTACCAAGCCTCCTTTTCCTCATCTGTAAGAGGATGATATTAAGAACTCACTGTTAGTAGTGAAGAGGATGCAAAATAATGTAAGAGAAGTGCTTGGCATGTAGTAACAACTCAATAAATGCTCCTCATGGCTGTTCTGCATCCCTGAGCCCAGGTGAAAACACTATCCTCCCCCTTTCTGCTGATCTCTATTGAGGAGTCAATAAAAAAAATTAAAAAAAAACCTCATTTATTAAATAAACGACTTCTCAGTATGACGTGACTGAATGATAATCTTCTAACTCACTCATGTGACTAAAGCCTTAAAAGGGGAACTTTAACTCAAAGGAGTTTTTGTTACTAAGTCTTTTAGGTGGTGGGAGTCAGTTCCCATGGTTTCTGAGCAGCTTGTGCTTTGTCCCTGTGCCTTCAAGAGAGGCCCCAAAGTACCCTCTCTCCCTGGCAGCCCTCACCTAGCTGCAGTCCTGTTCTTACTGCCTCTGAGACCAGACCCGTGCTCTGATTCTTTCCTCTCCTGGCTCATAAGGCAACCTTGTGCCGTGTGCTGAGGCAACACCCTTATCTGTCCATCTTACAGAAATCAGAAGCTGTTGTTTTAGCACTTCACCCTTTCGAGCTTTTCATCGTGATTTACATAAGCGATTCCTGTTCTTAGAGGAAAATAAAATAAAATTGTTAAATAAAAGACCGGTCAACTTTTTATCATTTGTATGCAACTGATGGATTGAGATGTGTTGAGAAAGCTTCTGAGGTTGCATCTGTGAGACCGAAAAGAGTGTCATGCTTGATTAGTGATGTCTGCTAGAGACACGGGAATGGAAGTAGCAGCTCTGACTGCGTATTTTTTTTTAACGTTTATTCATTTTTTGATACAGACAGAGCACGAGTGGGGAAGGGGCACAGAGAGAGGGAGACACAGAATTCGAAGCAGGCTCCAGGCTCTGAGCTGTCAGCACAAAGCCCAACGCGGGGCTCGAACCCACAAACCGTGAGATCCTGACCTGAGCCGAGGTTGGATACTTAACCGACGGAGCCACCCAGGGCCCCTCTGTGTCTTTGTCATGCCTTTCTCCAACTACCCAGCCACTACCCATTCCATCATTTCTCTCTTCGTTTGCTTTCCCACTTGAGAGCAGTTGGGGATCAAAGAATGTGGTTTCAGGTTTACTCTGGTAAATGATTTAACAGGTTGAAAGCATGATGCCAACTAAAACTTGTTTTCTTCAGTTTTCTATAGATTTCATATTTATCCTGTTATTGGTGTCCATTCACATGAATAGTTAAGAGTGGTTATGAAGTCAGGGTTTGGGATCCTGAGGTCCATAAACAGCATCAAGATTTGGTTCATTTGGAGAAACTGCTCAGAACGTCTTGCCTTTTCATCTCTGAAGAGCTGTGATCATGTGAACCGTAGGCAAGGAAATGAATTACGTTCATGAATCACTTGAGCGACACAAAGCAAAGAGCTGCCTCTGATAGTACTGGCTGCTGTATCCACTTTGCCTTTATGGTCCATGCTTGTTTTTCAGATAGTCTAATGGATGAATCATACTATATTCTGAGAGAGGGGCACAACCAGCCTGGAGAAAATGGGTCGTTTATACGGGGGTTTGGGGTTATTCTTCTCCAAGGTTACATTAGAACCCAACTGAAAGCATTAAAATGAAAGCGATTGTTGACACAATCAACCGGGGTGTGGCATGAGGTGGCTTGGCCTAAGGGCCTCTCCCTGGGAAAGTTGAAGGAACTGATAGCTCTTTTCCTGAAGATTTGCTATAGCTCTTTTCCTGAAGATTTGCTTCCCCGCACTCTTCCCCTGGGGAGCCAGGGAAGGGGAAGCGGAGTCGACAATCAGATGAGTTTTGCCTAGAGCCAAAGAAAGACCGCCAGCGCTCTCTCTGACCTCCCTTTGGTCCTGGCACTGTTGGCATTTATGGGGGTGGTTATCAGCACCGAGCGTTCTCCACGAGGGCCCCTGTAGACAGCTTTAGATCACACTTTGGTTTGGAGCTGGAGAGAAAATATCTAAAATGCTTAACAGATCTTAAGCATCTCTTTGAGTA
Organism: Herpailurus yagouaroundi; assembly: GCF_014898765.1. Taxonomy (NCBI): domain Eukaryota; kingdom Metazoa; phylum Chordata; class Mammalia; order Carnivora; family Felidae; genus Herpailurus; species Herpailurus yagouaroundi. The sequence goes on along the minus strand of NW_024412395.1, from coordinate 76,356,478 downwards.
TCCAGAGGAAAATAGATATTTAGAAAGTCTGAGGAAATCAGTTTTTTAGAGTTTTTCAATACTGTCCCAAGAATACCATAAAACCGTAAGCTAATAATGGCAACAAAAGCGCCCATCACCATTTGGCATCTTCTCTTCTTTCCTTGTGGTACAATTTATAAAGGTGGGAAGGGGTGTCTTCAAACTTTACTTTTAGGAATCTAATAAATTTTTTTGTAAGTTGATCCTGTTTGGAAGCTGGCTCAAAGGAGCCAGGGGATGTATGCCTCTAAGTCATTTGTTTTTCTCTAATCTACCAAGGTTAGGATTATTTGACTGTGTGGGATCCAATTTCTTTCCATCTAGAACATTTCTGGGGAAGCAGATTTTGACTCCATACTACCAACCCATGGGGTATGCTCCCCTTTGCTGGTAGACCAGGGAAAGCTATATAACACACCCATGAAAGATCACAATCAGTGATCAGCGGTGTGATTACCTGAGCTAGTGTTGTAAGAGCCAAGTGAAAAATGGAAAGGAGCAGGAGCAAGTTCATTAAAAAAAAATTTTTTTTTAATGTTTACTTATTTTTGACACAGAGACAGAGCATGAGCAGGGGAGGGGCAGAGAGAAAGGGAGGCACACAATCCGGAGCAGGCTCCAGGCTCTGAGCTGTCAGCACAGAGCTCGACGTGGGGCTTGAACTCACAAACTACGAGATCATGACCTGACCCCAAAGTTGGATGCTTAACTGACCGAGCCACCTACGCACCCCAACAAGTTTCTTTTCTAATGTACTTTTTCTCCTTGCTGGCCATTGAGATGCTGGAATGACAAAGATCAGAAGTCATCTGAGAGGTCACAAAAAATAAAAACCACCTCGGGGCACCTGGGTGGCTAAGTCGGTAAAGTGTCCAACTTTGGCTCAGATCGTGATCTCACAGCTTGTGAGTTCAAGCCCCACATTGGGTTCTGTGCTGACAGCTCAGAGGCTAGAGCCTGCTTCCAATCCTGTGTCCCTCTCTCACTCTGCCCCTCCCCTGCCTGTGCTCTGTCTCTCTCTCTCTCTCTCTCTCTCTCAAGAATAAATAAAACATTAAAACAAATAAAAAAAATCATGAAAATCACCTGTAGAAGAGAAGCATCTTAATGTGCCATCCACAGGCACAGCTGTTTAACTGAGGGTGATTCTTAGGCTGGGATCGAGGAGTGAGAAGAATGTTGTAACCAGGACTTAAATAAGTAGGCCTCTGGTAAGAATGTCCTGGCCTCACTGGTGACCAGGGACTGGTTGGAGTAATTCAGGAAATGGAATAGTGCAGACTTGGGGAAGGTCAGAGCACCGGAAACCCCCTCCTGACGTCTGATAAGGCTCTGAGCAGGAAGCCCCTTCAGACACCTGCTGCCTTCCCTCCAAGTCATGATGCTCTTGATGCTTATTCTGTGGTCAGTTTTTGGGTGAATCCAAACTCGTTGCCAATGCACCTAGCAAATATCCTGAGTACAGCAAGAAGGGTTTTCATTTAATTTACTGTGAGGCCACATTTAGTAAGGTTTTAATAATTCTTCTAGTTTATTAATTTAGTACTCCATCTCCATTTCTTTTTTAGTCAGGCAGTCATTTCTGTTTGAGGAATGAGGAATTAAAATGTAGGTAAATTCTTCTTACTTTCCATGAATGAAATACACCAAAAGCAGACAGTCTGGTTTACCTTCTCATATATGAATATTAAGAATACAACTCTGAGGAGTACTTGCTTTGTTAGGATGTAACTTTTCAGATTTATTTTATGGGGCTCTTATACTTAATGATTCTTTGAGAATTGATGCTGGAGGAGGGAAGGGGCAGCCCCCTAACATCCTTTACCATCTGTGTTATTCTTGGCAATCTAACCAACCAGTGTGCTTTTTGTCCATTATTTAATACTTTTGAAAGTACTTTCCACAAACGTCTATTGCCTAGCAAAGGACAGACTCCATGATGGCAAGGACTAGGTTTCTTTTTGCCCAAGCAGAATGGCCAGTAGATAGCCAGGGCTCTGTAGTATTATTTACCGTGAGAAGTAAGGAAGGGAGGGAGGGAGGGAGAAACCAAGGAAGGGAGGATGGAAGATACATCATCTTTGCTTCACATCCCTGCCACCATTTTTGTGTGGGTGACCATCACCTTTTCACTGAAATTCTCTGCCCCAACCTTCCACGTGGACCCTGCCTTGCCAATCCATTTCCGCACTATAGCCAGTCTGATCCTCATAAAATGTGATTCTGAAGAGTTACTCCTTTGTGTTAAGCCTCAACTCTTCCTGTTTCTCTTAGGATAAATGGCAGTCTTAGTGTGGCACATGAGTGCTTGGAGCTCTGTCCTGCCTACCTTGCCAGGCCCATGTCTTGCTTCCCGTTCTCCATTTTCCCTGAATTTCTCACATTTCCTTACACATTAGGCTCCCTCTGGCCTCCGGGCCTGTAGATGTTGCACCCTCAGCCTGAAGTCCCTTTTCCCTTGTCACCTTAGAGCCCTGGCTTTGACGTTCTCTCCTCCCAGAAACCTTCCCTGATAACGCAAGGCTAGATTGGATGCTCCTCCTGTGTGCCCCCCTAGTTTTCACTGTAATGTAATTGCTTTTCTGCTCTCCTCACTAGATTCCAAAGCCTCTCGAGGCCAGGGACTGTATTTTAATCATTGTTGAATCCCCTCCACCTAGTGTAGTGAGTGCCTGGCTCATCAGGGCCATTTGAGATAGTTGTCAAATGGGTCAGAGGAGGGCGATGCAGAATAGTTGAACTAGTGTGTGATTTGGAGCCAGAAAGATCTTCTCAGTGGTGGCAATGACCTTGGGCCATACTCAAATCTACAAGCCTCAGTTTCTCTTTCTGGGAAGTGGGATGGAGGACATTGCTTCTGACCTCATGTGGTTGTTGTGAAAATTCAGGGAGATGACATAAAGAAGGCATTTAGCACAGAGCCACAATGAGTTCCAGTAAATTGTTCTTTCTTTCTTCAGTCTTTCCTTCCCTTGTCTGCCAGCTAGGTAGAACTGTGGATTAGAATAATAGAATTCCAGTACAGATTCAGAGGTTCAGTGCAGTGTTTCTGAGCCACCTGCCAGGCAGCTGAGACTCTTCTGAAAAATACATACTCCTAGGCCTCACCCCATGGTTCTGGGATAGGGTCCAAAAATCTGTGTTTTTTTTTTTTTTTCAAGTTTCTGATACTCCCCCATGATGGGGAGCCTTTGACCTAGTCCAACTTCTGACTTAAGCAGAAGTCTCTGTAGTCTTCGCTGGAACACATCAAAGATGGGCACCTCCATGCATTTTTGAAGTCCCTGTTTATTTGACGGCTGCTCTAATAGAAACCACTCCCTTATTTACTAGGCATTATTCTGCTTCTCGCCCACACCTAGCCTTTAGGTTGGTTCTGCCTTCTAGAGACAAATGGATTAAGTCCACACCATCTTGCACATAGCCTCTCTGTAGATATTTGAAGTTACTATCTCTGTTCAAAGGTTTTTCTTTTCCAGGCTAAACATTCCTGTTCCTATAAACTTGAGTTTGCTAACTGGCGCCTGTGGGCTACATCCAGTCCACAGATGTGTTTTGTTTGGCCTGTGGTTTGAAAAGTATTGAATAAGTTGCCAAGGTTTAAAACCCAGGGCATTTCACTGAACCCTCCGGAGCTGCGGCATTTCTTGAAAACTCCAAAGAATCTGGAGCCACAATTCCAGCTTTGGATGGGACATAAATTCTCCCCAGTGTTGCAGTCTTAACCATTCCATAATGCTGTCTAGCTCCTGCTGTTTACATCATGACATCATATGTTTTTTAGACCTTCCATTATTCTTGTTATCTTTTTCCCATCTGTGTTCCAAAGTGTCATCTGATCTCATCTTTTATTTTTGTATTATTTATTTTTTTAAGTTTATTTATTTATTTTGAGAGAGAGAGAGAGAGAGCGAGCGAGCGTGAGTGGGGGAGGGGCAGGGAGAGAGAGAGGAAGAGAGAGAATCCCAAGCAGGTTCTGAGCTGCCAGCAAAGAACTGGATGCTGGGCTTGAACCCACAAAACCGTGAGATCGTGACCTGAGCTGAAACCAAGAGTCGAATGCTTAACCGACTGAGCCACCAAGGTCCCCCCCGCCCCCGCCCTGGTCTCACCTTTAAAAAAAAATTGTTTTTTTTTATAGTTATAAAACAATATTGAATTATAATTTAATATTTTAACAATAAAAATAATATAGAAAATTTGGGAAAATTCAGAAAAATATAAGACGAAAAATGTATCTATTGATAACCCTTTTCAGCATTTTTAGAAATTTCCTTTTCACTCCTTGTTTTTCCATGTGTATTTATATACTATGAAGCTGGGGTCACACTATAAGTAGTTTCACACACTCTTTCCACATTTTCTACATCTTATTAAACTCCCTCAAAAGATCAATTTTAATAACTAAAATATTCCGCTTTATGATTGTAACTTTAAAAAATTTTGGTAAAATAATCAACATGAAATTTACCATTTTAACCATTGTAAAGTGCATAGTTTGGTGGCATTTAGTACATTTCTGAGGTTGTGCAGCCGTCACCACAACCTAACTTCCAGAACATTTTCATCACCCCAAAGGGAAACCCCACTCACTCCCCATCCCCCCGCCCCTTTCAATCCCCGGTAACCACTAATCTCTTTACTGTCTTGATGAATTTGCTTAACCTGAATATTGCACATAAATGGAGCCATATGATGCATGGCCTCTTTGTGACTTTGGTGGCTCCTTTCATGTAGCATAATGTTTTTAAGTTTCATCTGTGTTGTCACGTGTGCCACCAGACGTCAGTCCTTTTCTTGGCTGAATAGTGTTCCTTGCATGTTTATGCCACATTTATTTATCCATCAGCTGATGGACATTTGGGTTACTTGTACCTTTTGGCTGCTGGAATAATGCTGCTATGAAGATTTGTGTTCTACGTTTGAACACTCATTTTCGATTCTTCTGCGTGTTCACCTAGGACTGGAATCTTGGGTCATTCCACGTTTGACTAAGGGAGGAAATGCCAAACTGTTTCCGCAGTGGCTACACCACTTGACGCTGTCATCAGTAATGTTCTAATTTCTCCGTGTTCTCGCCAACACCTAGTCTTTGTTTTGTTTCATGTTAGCCATCCTAGTGTGTCTGAAGCGGCATCTCATTGTGGTTTTGGTAATTTGATAGGGGTTGCATCGAAACTATAGACTGCTTTGTAATGTGGACATTTTGACAGTATGACTTCTAATCCATGAACATGAAATATCTTCATGGTTTTGATTTGCATTTCTCTAATGACTAATGACATTGAGCATCTTTCATGTACCTGTCGGCCCTTTTATAGCTTTTGTGGATTCATGTATTATAACTTATTTAATAATGTACTTAACTTTGACATTGGTTCCTTTCTGATTTGTACTATCATAAATATTGTTGCCATGAATATCTCTCTATAAGAGTTGTCTGTATACCTAGTTATTTCTGTAGGATAGCTTCCTTGAAGTGAGATTATAGGGTCAAAGTGTAATGTTTCTAGTGTTGATATGCAGGACCACATTCGGTATGGCATGTTTGAGGAGCATACTCAGTTGCCTGGAAAGCCTTTTCAAGTGCTTGTGTGCTGGGATTGCCATCTCTAACTTACTGCGTCAGAATCATCGTTGGGCTTTTTTCCTCAAAAAATCTGGTCTTCCCCTTCTCGTCCTCAGGGAGTTGGTAGTTTTGAACTCATCTTTTCTGGTGAGGCAACAGGTTTCTGCTAACTTTGTTATTTGCCATAGCTATCTAATACCAACTCACCAAGGCTAGTGTAAACCCAGGTCTCTTGACTCCTCAGATAACTTGTCTCCACTTCCCCCACTGGCCTCCTTTTGACATTTTTGATTGTTCATGATTCAAGAGGAGAAATGTGGTTGCACATGCCAACTGTACTTAGAGCACTCTAGAAGAGAGAACAGGTCTCAACACGTCCAGGCAGGCTGCTTCTGTCCCACGAGACCCTGGTTTTACTGCCTTTGGCTGAGCCCCCAATTCTAGCCCTGGGAGGAGGAAAGGCAGCCAACAATCCCCCTTACTTAGGACAATGGGACTATGATCTCAAAGGAACCATGATCTTATTGTGCATTTTAAACTGCTGGAATGTTGTGTGTTGACTGGGTAACAGTTGCTAAGTGCTTTGATGTTAGGTGCATGCTGCCGATTCCCAAATCTAGACTTGACCTGCAAAGACACTAGTGGAGTCTCCATACCATTTAGAGCTGATGTCGCGAGGAGGCTGGTGCGGAGAATGGAGCATGGAGACACCAAGAAAGGAGGCACATCAGTTATGCTCAGTCAGGTCACAGGGAGGCCTCACGACTCTGGACCCGATCTCAGACCTCAGTCACCTTTGTGGTTGGAATGGTACAGCAGAGGTCAAGGGCTTTTATCTTTTTTTTTTTTTTTCCCTACTGCTAAATAAAAACACATAGTAAATTAGGTTTTACTGAAAGTCAGTTATTCCTTCTCCTTATTAAAAGGCCTTATTTTCTGCAATAAGACTATCAAGATTATGTCTTTGAACTTGGCATTCAAGTTAACATCCTGGGAATAAATCTTGTTTTCCTAAAGTTTAGAAAATACACTGAAAGCTAATTTTAGACATGAACCATGCTTGATGGCCTTGCTTTTCTCTCCGAGTGAGCTTACCATCACCTGGACCCATCAGTGGCTTTTTTCCGAATAAAGTTTGGTGGGAAAAAAAAGAGAATCATAGACTTCCTTGTGGTGCCAACTTTGATTGAAAATTACCTACAACTTTTTTTAAAATAATTTTTTCTTTTGAGGCAGCGTGCGAGTGAGCATGAGCAGGGAGGAGCAGAGGAAGAGAGAGACAGAGACAGAGACAGAGACAAAGAGACAGAGAGAATCTCAAGCAAGCTCCAGCCTGGACTGTGAAATCATGACCTGAGCCGAAATCAGGAGCCCAATGCTCAACTGACTGAGCCACCCAGGCGCCCCTAAAAATTACATACAACTTTTAAATCTCAAATCTTTGAGATAAAAAACACATGCCTAATTTCTTATGCGTAATTCATTTTCAGAACTTTCTCATAGAGCTACTTATATACATTATTGAGGCATAACACATATCTGGCATAAACAGTGAGCTCTCAAATCCTATTTCCAGTATGATGAAATGTAAAACATGTCATTAAACATGGTTTATATTTAAATGGACATGGTAAGTTGCAAACATAGCATTGCAAGGTAGAGTGAAAGACCAATGCTGTAGTGGCTAGTTTATCAATACCAACCTTTTTAACAGAGTTTTTGATTCTCAAAAAAACTCAGGTTTTGGTTGAATTAAATCACTCAGATTTTATTATTACTTTATTCCATGTTATTCATGTTATTTTCCAGATGGACAGGAACACTATAAATGACTGCTGTTGTTTAAAGGGCACAGAAAAAGTGTGGGGTGTGTGTGTGTGTGTGTGTGTGTGTGTGTGTGTGTGTGTTAGCAGGGGTAGGTTGGGCATGGGAAGGACGGTGGGGGGGAAGAAATTTGGGGAGTATTTTTAAGTTTTTGCTGGCTGGAAGCAATGCATTTTAAATCTGCATTAGTATAATGCTTTGTGGCAGTTAAGCTTTGGATTCTTCTATGTCTTTAAGTGGAGGCTGGGTGGGGATGGGAAGAATATAAGAGAGGCTGTTTGGAATTGCAATGACTTGGAGAAGGAACTGCTTATTGTCATTCTCCAAGCATATATGTGTCTAAAGTCGTAAAGATGGCTCATTTGTCACTCCAAAATACAATTTTTTTTTTCCTCCATGGATCTAAACCATTTTCTGGCCTTGTTCAAGTCCTGCCAGACTTGAACACACACAGACCACTGACTTCTTAGGTCTTCTTGTTTCCCCCTTTCCTGAATCCAAGAAAGCCCCTAGAATGTTAAGGCTAAAAGGACCTCCAAGCTATCTCTCCAGTCTGTCACCATGTGGAAGGAAAACTTGGCATCCATTTGCGTAAAGTGTATGGAACACGGTTCAGTCCTGTCTTGCACAGTTTAATTGTTTTGTGTGGGTTAGGCTTATGTCCCCAGCTATATTTGGCATGCTCTGAGGAAGGGACTATGTCACACATTTCTATTGTATATTTTATAAAAACAGCGTATAGTAGGTATTCAGAAAACGCCTTCAGCTCTGGTAGCACTTTTCTGTGAAATGCACTGGTGAGGATAGACACTGACAGAAGCTGGTTTGTTGCAGCACAAACTAGAAACAACCTGAATGTTCATCCAAAGGGTAATAATAAAATACATCGTGACATATCCATGATATGGAATATGATATAGCTATTGAAAGAAATGTGTTAATCCTGTAACTACTGACCTGGGGGATGGCCTCAATATATTATTATTTTACAAATAGCAAGAAAGAGTGAATCGTACTTTTGTGATAACATTGTAACCTCCTACATCTATACTTGTATTTTTATATATCAGCAGGAACATAAGATGTGGAAGGATACACATTAGGCTGCTAACATTAGGAGAGGTTATTAAGTTTTTTCTTTACCTTGTTTTTGTATTGTTGCAATGGGACAACTTCTAAGATTAAAACCCTGCAAACATAAGAGAAAGAGAAAATGGGTAGAGGTTTTTGTGCATTAGAAAGTCCCTTTCCCTAATACTTCTTTCTGTTTCAAACTTTGTATGATTGAAAAAAGAAAAGAGTTTTATCTTCTTGACTAAATTTTAGAATTGGGAAATAAAGATAACGTGGATTAAGTTTTGTCTGTTTTCAGCTCATGACATGAAGATAAGTTTTCTTTTTACCAAAACCTAGGCTATGAAGGTAGCACCCAAACCGAAAGCCCTGATGTTCTGGTTTCTGTGGTGGGGTGGGGAGAGAAGTAGCAGGTTGTTCAGATGCAGGATGCTAACTGACGTTTGCTCCCTGGGAGCTTCCTGTCCCAGGGCAGAACTGAACCGACTAAGCAATGGGAGGGCCTTGCACAAGTGGAAAAGTAAAAAGAAAAAGTAAATGCTGCAGAACTTCCGGTGCTCCTTGGCTGATGGTTGGGGCGGCTCCCTGCCTCCCACAGAGGAAGCTGGTGAGAGTCTTTCTGAATGTAGACAGCCATGCCTGAGTGGGCTAGCTCTTGCTGCATTCAGGGTGGACATAGTTCATTGACTTTCTAGATCCGCATCTTGGCCACCAGCAGAATGCTTCTCTCACAATGGAGGGGCACTCCATCCCCAGGACCTCCCATCTAGACTGTTGTTAAAGTCACCTAACTTATTGTATCACTCTAGTTTTTAATTCCAGCTCATCACGCAGGCCATTATGTCCACAGATTGTTCTGAAGCGTACCATTTAGGTCACTCTCCTGCTCAAAAACCATGCATGGCTCCCCAGTGCTAGAGAAGAGAGTCTCAATTTCTTAGCCTGGCATTCAAAGCCTTCTGTAATATGATCATTGTCTACTGCTCAGTTCACCTCCCTTCTCTCATGCTGCAGCCAAATGAAACTGTCCCTGTGCATGTTTGGTCTTCCCGCATCTGCTCACATTCCTCTGAGGTAGGAGCACTCACTTCCCATTCTATTTCTTCCTATTTAAATCCTTTATAAGGTTCAATATTCATTTCAAAGGCTGCATCTTTCAGGACACCAGATGTGATCACTCTCCCTTCTTCATGAACTTCTATGCTGTTTCCCTTACATCCAAGTTATATACTCATATATTTCATTCTACACCTCGGTAACTCTTTCAAGGGAAGACTGACTATAACATCTCAGTGTCTAAATTTCTTAAGCTCAGTAGATTTTTGAGGTTTAATCAGTCTTTTTTAAAAAAGTTTATTTATGGGGCTCCTGGGTGGTTCAGTCAGTTAAGCATCTGACTTCGGCTTAGGTCATGATCTCACAGTCCATGAGTTCAAGCCCCACGTTGGTCTCTGTGCTGACAGCTCAGAGCCTGGAGCTTGCTTCGGATTCTGTGTATCCCTCTGTCTCTGCCTCTCCCCTGCTCATGCTCTGTCTCTCTCTGTCTCAAAAATAAATCAAAACATTAAAACAAATTTAAAACCTTTATTCTGAGAGAGACAGAGATAGCATAAGTGGGGGTGGGAGACAGAGAGGGAGGGAGGGAGAGAATCCCAAGCAGGCTATGCACTGCCAGTGCAGAGCCCCATATGGGACTTGATCCCACAGATCATGAGATCATGACCTGAGCCGAAACCAAGAGTCAGACACTTAACTGACTGAGCCATGCAGGCCCCTGGTTTAATCTATATTTATTGGATTGAGTTGAATGTGGTTGTTGCCTGAAATATACCAGATTAATTAAAAAAAAAAACCCATAACTTTTATGTCTTGATGGCAGGGTGCTGTGTAGAAAAATAAAGGGAAAATGAACTGGGTTGGTGTTTCTGCAAGGAAGTGTGATGTGACTGTCCTTTTTTTTTTTTTTTTTTTTTTTTTTTTTTTTTTTTTGCAAAATTTCCCATTTTATATTATCTAATGTTGTTCAGCCTTTTGGACTCCTCTCTTCCTGCTGCCTTATCATTTCCCTTTGATATCTGTTACTGAATGCCCTTCCCTTGCCAGGACATTGGATGGGGAAATGGGCAGAATACCTAATAGATTTGCATTCCTTGTGAGACTTTCCTGGTCTTGTGGGCAGAAGGGAACCCTCCAGTCATCTCAGGCAGAGACTAATAGAGGTGCTGGTCAACACCGTGCCTTAGATTTGCAAGTGGTTTGAATAGGCAGGGCCAGGAAGGTGACCCAGTTTCACACATTTCCCTAATTTCTCACCTGGCTCCCTGGGGTAAGGCAGTGGAGTATAACAGTTTTCTCCCTTTCTAAGGAACGCATAAGGAATTCAAAGACAAAAAACTAAGGAGAGGAAGAAGAAAGTTTAAGGGGAATCCTTAAGGGGAAGTTCTTATGAACTTTAGAATGACTTAACTGGGCAAAAAGTGGCCTTTGAAAGAATCCCGGTTCTAACAAATTTTAGACAAACCCAATTTGGAGTTTGCCCGAATCATGAATGACTTCATGTGATTGAGTTAATCTCTATACCTCATATATGGTCATTCTATTCCTCTTAATTTCTCAAGAAATTGCCACCTTCCTGGTGAGTGCCTTTTATTTCTATGCATTGATTTTGCTGTTTTTTTAAAGCCTTTATTTATTTATTTTGAGAGAGAGAGAGAGAGCATGAGCGGGGGAAGGGGCAGAGAGAGAGAATCCCAAGCAGCCTCCACACTCAGTGCAGAGCCTGACACGGGGCTTGATCTCACGAACCACGAGATCACAACCTGAGCAGAGTTCAAGAGGCTGACACGTAACCAGCGGAGCCACCCAGGCACTGCTTGTCGTTGTTACTTTTAAGTTGCTTTGCTTAGCTTCCCAATTTCTAATATTCCTCAAAAATTATTACTCTAGATCATGAGATAATATTACTGTAGTTATAAATAATCTTCTATCATATTTTTTCTTTGGGAATCCTATTTTATCATTGCCCTAATTATGATAAGGGAGATGCATACCAGATATTAATAAAAAGTAATGTTGTATGATCCATTCTAAACAGAGAACCACTTTCTGTATCTGAACAAAGAAATTACACTCAATACACTTATTACCCTGAAAATCATCTGGCTGTATAATTTTTTTCCACAGAGATCACTAAAACAGCTTATACTGATTAACGTTATCAAATCACCCTTCATTTTTGAAACCGTCTGAATTCAATATGCTAGAAAATAGAGTTATACAAAGAATGTAACCAAAACTAAGATAGGAAACAAAACCTCTGTAACAATTTTTCAAAACAGGAAACTGTTGTAGAAAGATATTGCTGTTCTTTTTATTTTACTAAAATTACACTCATCTAAGTATTTTCTATTAACTAACCTCTCAGATCCATTGTGCTCTTGTTTAAATTAACTTTCTTTAAAAGTTAACTCCCGAACACTAATTAAATTAACTTAGCTAAAGTTTTGATTTGATCTCAAGTTGTTTGAAAGTTAGACAGACTGCAAAAAGATGTGGGTGGTTGGCAGCAAATCCCAATAAAAATATGGCATTTGGCAAAATATGCCTGCCTTGTTTTGTTTTGCTTTTCTCTTTATGGAAGTGGCCTATTTTTGAAATGCTGTGATTTAAATTCAGGGATCAAGTGACAAGTCTGACAAAACAGAACTGACTTCAGCAGAGGTTCTATGGGGAAAAATGGAAGTGTTCCAGGAACTGAAGGAAGTAACCTCAATTTCACCTGGAAACATTAGTGTCTCAGGGGCAGCAGATTTGGGCTATATATAAAGAGTGAAGGAAAGTGGCCAAGATGCTGAGCCAAACCTGCATCCAGGAATAGAGCGGCATCAAAGAACTGACAACAGTATCTGTTGTTTCCACTACGGCCCTGTAAGTAGCAGAGAGGGAGACATAGGAAGATTGGAAAGTTCTTTCCTGTGATGCCTTAGATTGTGGCAATAGTCTTCTGACTGGGTTCTCTGGCTCCCTTCTTTTCTCCCATGCCTGGCGCATGTAATGGATAGATTAAATGTTTGCAAAAACTCTGTGCTGTTCTCTTGCTCAAGACCCTAGTTCCTGTTTCCCCTCAAGGTTGGGTTAAAACTCCTTCTGCTGGCACGAAGCTCCCCCCACCCAGTTATTTACTTAACTTTTTAAATTTTTTTTTAACGTTTATTTATTTTTGAGACAGAGAGAGACAGAGCATGAACGGGGGAGGGGCAGAGAGAGAGGGAGACACAGAATCGGAAGCAAGCTCCAGGCTCCGAGCCATCAGCCCAGAGCCCGACGCGGGGCTCGAACTCATGGACCGCAAGATCGTGACCTGAGCTGAAGTCGGACGCTCAACCGACTGAGCCACCCAGGCGCCCCAATTTACTTAACTTTTTAAACAGTTTTTTAAATATTTATTTTTGAGACAGAGAGAGACAGAGCATGAGTGGAGGAGGTTAGAGAGAGAGAGAGGGAGATGCAGAATCTGAAGCAGGCTCCGGGCTCTGAGCTGTCAGCATAGAGCCCGACGCGGGGCTCAAACTCACTAGCTGTGAGATTATGACCTGAGCTGAAGTCGGACACCCAACCGACTGAGCCACCCAAGCACCCCAGTTATTTACTTTTCTAACCTCTTCATTGGCTATTCCTCAACATGAAGAAGGATTACTCCTTTGTTAATTCTTCAAAATCTAGGTTAACACCTATCTTCTCTGTGTTCCTAACTCAAACTTGCACTGAGCCCCTGCTTTAAAATATATTGTACCTCTTTGTTTTGCATCTTTTGGCAAGATTGTTTTATTGTTAGTTTGTTGAAAGTAACTATATCTAGAAATATATACACATATATAGTCACTATGTACATGCATACAGAGTATAGATATACACACATATATAGAAACGATATATGTGTGTGTGTGTATGTGTGTGTGTATATATATATATATATATATACATATATATATATATATACACATATATATGTATATATATAGTGACATCTTTCCTTAGTGAGCCATGAAGTATATAATAATTCTCCATGGGAAGTACCCTGAAACTAAGGCTGAATTTTGAATCCTGAATTACATATATTTATTATATATTCATTATACTATATTGTATTCTATTGTATTCTATTAAAATGACATGTGAGAGAAAGTGATGATCCTGGAGAATCAGGAAAACTAAATTCTAGTCTCAACTTTGCGACTACCAGGTAAATCATTCCACCCCCCGCCCCCCACCGAGAGCTCCAACCAGGGCATCAGTCTCTTTATGACCATCAGGAGATCGTAAAGGAAAAGTATAACTGTACACATTAATGGTAACCTTAAATAGTGAAATTATGATTTCATGTCCCATCCAATGGGTATGAACATGTGGCACCCTTTGATTAGTCAAAGGGGGATGATGTTTTTTAAGGCGAGTTGCTATTATTTTGGCACAATAGATCAGACCTTGGAGTACAGAGAAGTTGTGCAACATTTTTTGAGGTTGCCCAGTGTAACAAAGACCAAGTCAGGCTCAGCTTGATTTTTGCTCTCCGGCTTGTAAAAGCTTCTCTCCCAGTATGATGGGCCTATCTACTCTAGAGGGAGTATGAATGGCTTATGATCCTAACTTGATTTACTTGCTCTGTATTTTTTGGGAAATCTCTTTAGATCCCTTATTTTTCCTTTTGTAGGATGAACATAAATATACTTGTCTATGAATGTTTTTGAGCTTGTCAATTCAATGGCAACACTAATCACTATTTTAACTGACTGCACACTACGTGTCTACATATATTAGGCCATTTCTCAAACACGTCTTATGAAATGGCTATGGTAACCCCATTTTATAAATGAGGAAATTATGGCTAGGATTTAATTCCAAGTCAATATGATATCATATGTTAATCTCCCTACTGTGGAAGAAAAAGAGAGTGAGATCTCAGGTCTGTAAGATCAACATCGCCTCCAGATTTCAATTTAACTGGTACGTTGTTTCATCACTTCCTTTTACTTAATCTTTTGCGACTAACTGGTAGCAAAGTTCACATGCCTGGGTTTCTTTTTTCTTTGGGTGAGCTATCCTCTGGTGAAGGTGCTAATCAGCAGTATTAAAGGGGAGAGAAATAGCCATGGAGGATGTCAGGAAAGCAAGGTACAACAAAGGATGAATGTTTTAAAGACTGAGTAATTGGCCCTTGAATAGCTACCCCACAGTCCCCATAGTCCATACTGTTTTCGCTTTGGAAGAGGTTAGATAATTTCTTCATTTTCTGACTAGATGTAATTGTTCTTCTCTGGTAAGTATAGAGTAAATAAATAGCTACATAGAGGGTATTACTGATACTTAGAATTTTGTCCTTTTTGTTTTTAATAATAATTATAGGTAATTGGAAATATTATAGGCATTTACTCTGTAGCATAGCCTAAAGGAGATGTTTTCAGATATGAAGTCCTGCTTTTAAAAAAATGTTTATGGGGGCTCAGTATATTTTGTACAGTTCTTAAGGGAAACAGATTTTGACTTTATGATCATCATTATTTTTCTATGATAGAGTGAACTTCTTCCCAAATAAGGAGTGATCTATATTCAGGAAGCACTTAATGGCATCCTTTCAGCAGATCACACAGCAGGACCCACATGAATAGAGCTAACAAGTTTTGTCTATTAAATCTAGTGACTCGAACAAATTTTTATTATCCTTTTGTAAAAATGCAAGCACTGCCTCATAGAAAAACCAGTTGTTACCTAATGAAGTGTTTCAGCATGTTCATATAAGTTGATGGTTTCATATGGCTAGATTATTGCTGCATAAGCTAATAGCCACTAATAACATGCTCCTATCTTGCTTTAATGACATACTGTACTCAGAATACTCAAGTATGGACAGATGTTTAAGAATATCATTGTTTTTCTTCTTGGCTATTGATTAATTCCCCACATCCACTCCTGATTAGAATGCAAGATGTTTTCTTTCAGATGTGGAATCGTTCATTACCCAGTCTAACCAAAAAAAGACAAGCAGTATGCCAGGAATTTGTATCAAAGTGCTGGAGCATCTTCTTAGACTTCTTGCCACTGACAGTAGTTACACAGATGCTACGTGACAGCTTCTATCACCCTGCATATCTTCCAAAGCCAATTCATTAGTAAAGAACATGCGGCTCCAACAAAGGGAATGTGAAGTACACTATAAAGGGTTTTAGCAAAAATCCAATTGGTGGTTTCATTAAGGATTTGGGAGGGGAGACCTACAATCTCGTTACAAGATGGAGCAGGTACTCTAAAGCAGCTACACTGTCTTCATAAAACCCACGATGGGCTTTACTCTCAAACTAATTGCTTGTCTGATACTTCTAGTAGTACTTTTTAAAAGTGGAATTGAAGAATAGTTGAATTGAGTTTTTAAGTGATGAAAATGATACTTTAACTCCTGAGTTTTAGATTGCATTATGATTTCCTAAACCTGGACCCTCAGGGATCAGTAGGAAAGCTTTTTTTGTTTTTTGTTTTGGTATGTGCGTAGCATATGTGTTTACTCTTTACTGAGTGCGCTCTCTCTCTCTCTCTCTCTCTCTCTCTCTCTCTCTCTCTCTCTCTGTCTCTCGGAAGCTTGAGTTCTCTTAGGTCTTGACAAAGTGGATCTTCCAGCTACCTTGTCTTAATTGCACAACCTGAACAGTTACTGTTATCTCCCAGGTAACAAATTACCATCTTGCTCCCCCTAGTGGAATTGTAACTCTACTTCAAAGTTTGGAAATACTGTTATCAATACACTTTTGATGTAGCGTCTTATTTTTGGAAATCAAATATTTTCCCAATTTATTTTTGAAGGCTGACAATAAAATAAAAAATATTGCATTGGATGGGCTGATAGGGGATGTGGGTAGAGATAGTAGCTTTTTATGATGAATTTTCAGTTCCTAGTGTTGGCAAGGTAAGCTGCATGATTTTATTTTTTTTATTTTTTATTTATTTATTTATTTATTTTTAATTTTTTTTTTCAACGTTTTATTTATTTTTGGGACAGAGAGAGACAGAGCATGAACGGGGGAGGGGCAGAGAGAGAGGGAGACACAGAATCGGAAACAGGCTCCAGGCTCTGAGCCACCAGCCCAGAGCCCGACGCGGGGCTCGAACTCACGGACCGCGAGATCGTGACCTGGCTGAAGTCGGACGCCCAACCGACTGCGCCACCCAGGCGCCCCAAGCTGCATGATTTTAAATGGCTGCTAAATCCAAGGGATCTTTCTGCTCTGACTTCTGTCTTAGAGGGGTCCAATGTCATCAGCCTGGCAGATGGTCATTTCTAGATGGCAGCTGTCTACACTTCTGGTAGTAGTGGTAGGGTGCTGATAGTTGGGGATGTTAGAAGACAAGGACAGGTCCCATCTGAATATTGAATCCCACTTGCGCCATTGGTAAAGTAGGCCCAGGAGGTATGCTTCTGCCTTCTGAATCTATGTGTGGTACTGTGCCAGTATCCACAGCACATGACAAATCACCTTCAGTATACACTTGCTACACATGCTGAGGAAATTTTAGTAATTGACACTGAACTTATTACATACCTCTCAAGAATTTTGTTTTTTTGGGGCACCTGGGTAGTTCAGTTGGTTAAGTGTCTGACTCTTGATTTCAGCTTAGGTCATGATCTCATGGGTCATGGAATCGAGCCCAGCATTGGGCTCCGTGCTGAAAGCATGGAGACTGCTTGGGATTCTCTGTCTCCGTCTCTCTCTCTGCCCCTCCCCCACTCACACATTCCCTTCCAAAACAAATAAATATTTTTTTAAAAAGCATTTAATTTTTTTTTTTTAGGTTATGATAGCTAATGGTTTCATGGCATCGGAATCCCCTTTTTTTCCTGCCACTATTTGTTTTTCCCAAGTTTGACCCTTGTTATGAGTTTATATTTATTCAGCTTCGCACCCTAATGCACACAGAGCACTAATATTTTGTATATGCTAGTGTTGAAGTGTATGAATTGTCCGAAAGAAATACTAATACATACCAAGGCTTAGGACTCTGTCCTTTTGCAGGTGAGACTTTGCTTAAGTCTTATCAAGGTCAAGGGTAACACTACAACAGATATAGTGATTGCCAAATTACTGGTCAATAGAGTATAAATACTTGATACTTATGAGCAAAAATATTTAGGGTATTCCCCCTTTCTTAAGATCATGTAATGGAGATAGTATTTAGGTGTGTATTTTTTCCAAATATTCTCAGGGTAAGTGTTTACCTAGGGAAAAATAAAACAGCAGGATTGGATTAAAAATCCCAACAAAAAGGAATGCCAGAGTGCTCTCCGGGCTGCCTTATTTGAGAGGCTGGAGAAATACACACACACACACGCTCATAATGTTTTTGTTTTTTTTTCAATGCTATTTGCTCAAGAACCACAGTAATTTAGTTCAAGAATTACATCTAAGCAAACACACAGCTTCTGACTAACACAGCATGTACCTGTGAAGTTCTGATTTGGAATCACATGATGCTCAGATTCCCAGTTGTGAAGACAGTGATGTCACAGTGGATATGGCCCCACTGGGGCTAGAGATGTCCATCCAGCAAGACTCTGGGCTTTGGGGAACAGGAACTTTTCCCTTCCACAGGCAGTGTGAGGGATTTGTATGTGAATCAACACGTATCTCTGTATATACATGCATCAGTGTAGATATGTTATGTATGTATATGTGCAAATGTATGCACGTACATGTGTGTATATGTCTGTGTACATGTGACGGCAGCACTGGAAGAGTTGCTTCTTTCAAATGGATGCTAGAAATTCTGTGCATTGACAATACTCCATAAAGCAGCTTTTAGCAGAGCCAGGCCCAGAGGTGTAGGGCAGGTGAACACACCATTCTCTGCTGGGAATTCTGTGCATTGATGACACCCTTCAAAACAGCCTCAGTGACTGGTCTTGGAGGTGTTTGGGGAGCTCCCTGCTGAAGGACTGTGCTGGCATCCTTGTCTGGCAGCTTTGTCAGGGAGGCTTTCCTTGGGATTCCCGCCCTAGCTTGGAGCTCTTGTCTTTCTTGAGAAGTGTGAGCACTGAAACAACACAAAACCTATGTGCATTCCTGACTCTCATGAGTGACATGAGGCTTTGCTTAACTAGCTGTTTCCTTGAAGTGACCAGTGATAGATAGTTTATGGGGATGGGTTGGTTCTAACCTGTTAATTGATCACTGTTGATTTAACACTAAAGTCTTGTCAGACTCTGCCCCTGCTTGTCATCTAAGTCATATGGCTGTTAGGTTTCTTATTTGTTTTCTCTTCAGGTTCAAAAAGACCGAAAAGTGCACACAAGCATTTGACTATGAGGACAGCAGACAGAGAATTATAGAACAGATAAACAAGATTTAGCATTGTTGTTGAAATCCTGAGTTTGTGTCTGACTGTTTTATATGAAATAGGGTCCTTGCCGTGGGGAAACTGAGCTGGAGACTTGGTTAGCAGTGGTCAGCAAGCAAGTGGATGGATCTCCTCGTCTTTGGGCAGATCCACCAGCTAACACCAAACTGGTAGAAAACTTGCTTTCTTTTCAAGACTTCTTTCCAGTTACTTAATTGTCGGCAATTTAAGAAACTATCTTTGAATCATTTACCTTAGCAAGAAGGTGGAATTGAGGGTATTGGGACAACAGAAGGATACATCTATCTGTCCACTTGCTGGAAACTTTTATAGCAGGGGAAAAACTGTGGAAAAATTCCTGGCATATTGAAATACTTATCTGTAACTTGACATTTTAAATATAGTGTTTCTTTTGGGGAGCCTGGGTGGCTCAGTTAGTTAAGCATCAGACTTTGGCTCAGGTCATGACTCTAAGGTTCGTGGGTTAGAGTCCCACATTGGGCTTTGTGCTGACAGCTCAGCGCTTGAAGCCTGCTTCAGATTCTGTGTCTCCCTCTCTGTCTGCCCCTCCCCCCGCTCACACTCTGTCTCTCTCTCTCTCAAAAAATAAACATTAAAAAAATTTTTTAAATATAGTGTTTCCTCAAGGAGTCTTACTATATTCTACTGATAATACTTACATTATTGCCTCCCCCCAATAACACAAAACACCACCAGAACCTGTAAGAAAGGCAACAGGAGCATAGCAAAAGAGAAAAGAAAATTTATAGGGGTAATGAGGACTGGGATTCTCATTTAGATAGCACAGGGAGACGTTGAGGCAGATGATGCTGATGATTTTACCTTAGGCCAGTGTTCTAAGAGTTAAATGAGTATTTTATTAAAAGTAGATTCACATGTTTCCACCCCAGATAGACTAAGTCAGAATCTCCAAGGAAGGGATCTTGGAATATTGTTTTAACAAGCATCTCAGATAACTCTTATGGCCAGACACATCTGGGGAACTGCTGTCATCTTATTGCTGACATGAACTACTGTAAAGTATTTCCGAAAGGTGTGTGTGTGTGTGTGTGTGTGTGTGTGTGTGTGTGTGTGTGTGAGAGAGAGAGAGAGAGAGAGAGAGAGAGAGAGAGAGAATATGTAATTGCCAAAGTTTTTAAAGTTTAAAAATAATGGTCAGATATTCTACAGTAGCGTTGTTAAGCATTTCTTGTTTAAAAACATTTATTTATTTTGAGAGAGAGAAAGGGAGAAGCAGAGAGAGAGAGAGAGAGAGAGAGAGAGAGAATCTCAAGCAGGCTTCATGCTGTCATCGCAGGATCCAATGAGAGGCTCGATCTCACGAACTGTGAGATCATCACTGAGCCTAAATCAAGAGTCACATGCTTAACCAACTGAGCTACCCAGGTGCCCCAAGCATTTATTAGTAAGAACATCTGTTATTCGTGTAGGGTAGTATGGTTACAGAGGGTTTTCCATGTATTATCTCATTTGTTCCTAATAGCAATCCTATGAGGGCTTGGACAGCAAAGATCATGCTCACCCCCAGGTTACACACGGGATGTGGGCTCAGCACATGGCTGGCAAGTGGTGGAGCTGGCTTTGAACAGGATTCTTTTTCACGTGGGGTGAGCCCAACATCAACCCCAGAGCACACCACTTTTCTTCTTTTACCCACTCTCTGGTCACCAGATTGATGGCAGCATTTCTGAGATATCAGGTTCTTTGCATGTGCACACCTTTGCACACCCTGATCCCTGTGCCTGGAATGTCTTTCCTTCCCGGTTTGCAAACTCATGCTCGTTCATTATAGTGCCTTCCGTGAAGCTTTTCTAGATACACTCTTCTCTTCATCCTACCTGCCCTCCAAGCAGAGCAAGTTTCTCTTTCAGTTCTGTTTCCATCACTCTTTATAAATCCCTTTTCTCTGTGTCAGGTCTTGTTTAATGTGGGTGAGTTCAATAATAAGTGCTCGGTAATATCCCCCTTCATGATCCCCACCCCACCATTATACCACTTACTTTGAACAGGTAGTAGGGATATAATCACATCTGAAACACTCAGTGCCTTTAGTGTTGGCTAAGCTCTGGGAAGCGTTTGAGAATGATTTCAAAGGCTTTCCAAACATTGAAAAGAAGTGTTCACGAGGCCAGAAACATGGCCATTAACATCCTCTAGAAATGGAATTGTCTGAGGGTAACCAGGGTACATTGTCTAATGAGAGGTCGGGAACTATAGGGGACTGTATGCTCAAAACTGCAGATTTGGTAATTTCCTTGCTGGGAAATTTAAGTGTGTTTCAAGGACGTCTTCAATTATGGGTGATTTTCATGTCATACTCATAGCCCCAGGTTGGATGTGACTATCTGTTACGGCTTTCAAATTGCATTATAGTTATTTCTCTATGCAGCTACCTCCCCCACCAGACTTCTAGTGTGGGTGAGTCTGAGCCATATTCATCTTTGTCTGCCAATTGATTATTGTTGAATAAACTTTTGGGGAACGCCTCTTATAGCCATCTGCATCTGAATGCAGTTAAATGTGTTTAAGTATAGTTCTAATTCAAATTCTCCTGTGTTTACAGCCACCCCTGGTCCAAGCAATCTTCAGCGGTGATCCAGAGGAGATACGGATGCTCATCCACAAAACCGAAGATGTGAATGCTCTGGTAGGAGATGCTATGGTTTTGCCTGCTCAGGCCCTCTTAACCTTTCTGTACTATGGACCTCTGTGGTATCTGGTGAGAGCTCTGGGCTGCTGCTCAGAATTCTCTTTTTAAGTCCACAAAATAAAATATATATGGTTAGAATGGAAGTCAGTCATATGCAAATACAGTTATCAAAATATTCAATATCAAATCTGTGATAGAATAATATATGTGCTTCTCTGTCAGTACATTTAAATAGCAAGATACAATGGAAGATCTAATAATGAGCATAACTGAAGAATAGTGAGGAGCGTGATCAATATTTTGTGTTGTCTGTGACCGCTCTAATGTGGTAGGAACATACCTGTGGTTTCTGCTGGTGACCAAGTCACAGTTACTGTTGACACTACTGAGAATTGCTTCCTACATTCACAATGGAAGGAAATGTGAAATTTCCATCGGAAGTTAGTAAAAATAAAGACATATTTTTACATCCAGAACCCATGCTCTGCCACAGGGATTGACAAACTATGGTTCATCACCTATTTTTGTACAGGCTACCAGCTAAGAATGGTTTTCATTTTTTAAATGGCTGGGGGAAGAAATGAAAAGAAGAACAATTATTTGTGACACACGAAGATTATATGATATTCAGATTTCCATGTCTATAAATCAGGTTCTCTTGGGGCACAGCCATGACGGCTTTCACACTGTAGCAGCAGAGTTGGGTAGTAATTGATGACAGAGACTGTACGTGGCCCAGAAGGTCAAAGATATTTACTATCTGGCTGTTCAGAGGGGAAGTATGCTGACCTCTGCACTAGAGGGTCCATGAACCTGGGACCAGTGGGTAAATCGGGTACCCTGAAATCATATGTAATACATGTGTGTGCTTATGGACGTGTATTTTTTTCTGTGAAAGAGTAAAGACATTTCATAGTATTTGTAAAGGGGTCTGTGGCCCCCAGAAGATTCAGAATGGTTGGATCTGGAAGTTCCTGAAATAAACAAAGCTTCAATGAAGAAAAGTGAAAAGAGTTAGTCAATGATTTACCCTTGTAATAGTTTCCTAGACCTAGATTGAACAAGCAATTACATGCAGTCCATGCCACTAATTCTCTTAATGTAAGTCAATTACCTCAGTGCTGTAGTCCATCAGGGAGAGGGGCTCTCTTTGAAGTCTCTAGCGTTAGGTGGAAATGACAGAAAGAGTCAAACACATCTGCAGAAGAAGAGCTTTGCTACAGGGAAATGAATTATGTCTGAGGTCGAATCTCTGTCCGGTCGGCTGAAGGCTTCATTTGGGAAAGTCATTTGGTACAGCCCTTGTTCTGTGGCAGTGCAGACTGGTGTGGCTTTCTGAAAAAGCTTCTGGCAGCTTCTCCCCAGCTGGCACTGAAAACAACAGGGCAATGTTTTATGACATTTTGCAAGGTAAGCACCGATGAGGCCAGGGCCAAACTACTTGAGAAGGCAGTCAGGCATTTGTCCAGAGCCTATGGGGCGTGACCCATCCTTCTGAGAGGAGCCGAGGCCAGCAAGCTGACTGTCCAGTGTTCTGACGTCACCGGAATTTGCCTAGCTTATTTTGTGGCTCTGGCCCAAGCCCAGGCAAGCCCAAGGCAAGGTTAGTTACTATCTTTTCCTGATGATTATGAGCAAACCAAGCCTCTGTTCATATCAAGAAAGGTTGCACTGCCCTCTGAATGGCCTTTATTTCTCCTTTGGAAAGTGGCAAACACTTGCTGGCTGTTAAAGGTTAAGAAGGCTTAACTTCAGTTGTAACCTAATTGTGTTACTGAATTAGATAGGTTAACTGCTGTAACACATAGACTTCTAAATATATAATTGCTCAGATATGAGAGAAGTTTAGTTCTCTTATGAACAGATCAGAGAGGTGGCTCTTTTCCACAGAGGGTCCTAGGTATCAACACATAGCTTCCAAGGTCACCCAAGGGATTCATCTTCAGTCCAGCCAGTCAGAAGGGAAAAAAGAGCATGGAGGCAAAGCACAGGACGATTCTTATGGGTGATCTTGGAAGTGGCATAATCACTTGAGCACACAGCCCATTGACCAGAACTCAGTCCCATGCCACACTGAACCACAAGGGAGGTTGGGAAATTAGTATAGCTGTGTCCCAAAAGGTTGGAGAACATGAATAGTTAGCAATCTTGGCCACATCAATTTTTGGTACTACAGAATTTTAGGGAACTCAAGGGATAACACTTACTTGTCTTTGCAGTGCCTTACTCATTCAACAGTAACTGACTGAGTTCGGACCCAGTGCTGAGTGCTAGGGATATAGCAGTGAGATTGCTCTCTCCCTCATGGGCTTGTGACATGGCAGAGAAGCCAACAAATGTGGAATCTTATTGACATATATTTTGAAAGGGAAAATGCAGGACACTGTTAGGGGTCTGGGTTAATCATGAGGGACTGATGAAGTGATGTGGCAAATTGACACCGAAGGGATGCTGTTGCAGAGGTTGTGTGTGTGGGCTTTTGGATGCCCTGCATCAGGGAAGGGTGGGGTAGAGGGAGGAAGAGCAATAAATTAATGAATGCCTGACCTCCTTCCAGTGATGGTGTGGCTCCTTGGGTCCTGGTCCCTTTCCTCCATTGTCACTTCTGTAGACCCTCTCTTCATATCCCCCTTTCCCTTCCCTCGGGTGAGTGTAAAGAACCTCACTTGATTCCCTGCTCTCTTATCAGGTACGTTGGAGACAGTGAGTTGTTCTCTTAATGCCATGCTTTTCTTTGGCCAACACTGCTTGGGGATCAGTCGTGTTGACTGTTTTGCTAGGGGTGGATTAGGCAGTTTAGGGAGAGTGATTGTTAATGAAGGGCATATGGAGATGGAAGACAAATAAGGATTAGGGATCTAAGTCTGCAGCTTTACTTCAGGAGGGAAGAGAGGCCACTAACCAGTACATTTAAATGGCAAGGAAGGGAAATAAATAACAGAGGAGCCTCCTGTTAGTGGGAAGACAGTATTTGTCTTCTTCTCTTCCCACCCTTTGCTTTTCTCTCTTTACCGTATTTATTCACTTAAATTTTCTTTTTTGTCCTAGGTTCTGATTTTTTTTTTTTTGCCTTCTTTTTTCTTTCCCACCTTCCTGTGTCTTTTGATTGGTCACCTGTTCTTTGGTATGAATATCCCTTGATTAGGGGCTCCTGATATGGGAAGCAGTCTCATTCAGCTTTGCCTCTCTGTGTTTTTCCTATCTTGATTTCCCACTGGCAGTATTCATGGACCCCATGTGTGAACTGAACAAAGTTATTCAACTCATTGGTATTTATTTTCTCATTTCTCCACTGTTCCCATCCCATCTGCCTTTCCAGACCTATTGCTTCTTCCATTGAGTTGTCCTAATTCTCGTTTCCTTTTTGCTGCCTTTTCTGCCACCTCCCAACCCAGTCAAAGAAACCTACCTCTTCTCTCACCTCCCATAGCTCCTTGTCCCTCACTGATCACTTTACTTGAGCTATTTAGTTTTGAGAGACTATGAGCTTGATGACATGGTTGCTATGTCATTCATTCTCTTTTCCTCAATTTCCTACTTCAGTCCTTGGAGCACATGTTGAATGAATGACTAAACCTTGCTTTATTAGTTATGTTAAGCCAATTTGTGGTGGCCTGTTTTTCCTATCTGCCAATGAGGGGGTACATTGTCAAATAGTGTCTGGCTTGGTTAGTGTCCCTCAGGTCTCAGTTGTAAGATTAAAAGTTTTCTTTGTAAGATTGCAAATCTGTAGGTGGATTTGAGGAGCCACTGAAGGACCAGGAAGTCCTTTTTGTGGATTCTCTGGCTGGTGGCATGCCAGGGTCAGGAAATGTGGGAAGGCAAGTTGTACACTCTGAGAAATTCATTTAAATTGACCCACATGTAGTTGACAACTAGAAAGATTTTAGAAGGCTTTATCAGACTAACAAATTGAGCTAGAATTCAAAGTAGAGCATCTGAATTCAAAATGAATGCATAGAGCCTGAAAACCAAATTTGAACACAATACAGTCATTTTTACGATTATGCTATGACAACGTGACACCAACAGACCGTTCCACTGTGCCATGCTAGAATGGGTACAGAGATAATTAGTGCCTGTCATTGGTGAGTGGTAAAGACCAGGAGGGAACCATGCCATGCGAGGAGGGGCTGAAGAAGCTGGTGATGTTTTAGACCTGGGAAGAACAGGAGAATTTGAGGCCTCAAATAGTTCAAATGCTGTCAAGTTAAAATGGAACTAGACTTACCATTATGTCGGTGGTTGTAAGCTACCGAATGGATATACAGCTCGAAATAGAAGAAATAACTTAATGGACAGAGCTGTCTAAAGAAATAATGAGCTGACTTAATAATAAGTAGTAAGCTCCCTGAAAGACCACTAGACTGGTGGTTCTAAGTGGTTCTAAAGGAGACTAATTGTAGCACATGGCCCCAGTCTCCTCTCATGTGCCCTGAGCTGACCTTGCTAATGGTTTGTGGCATTTCTTTTTCTTTGAGTCTTAAAGACCAAAATTTCTTCTCAGGACAGCACTATTAAGTTGGAGTTAGCCTTTAAAATGAAACCTCCTTCCCATGCCTGGACTAGGTGATGTTTAAAGTCTCTTACAACTGTGAAGGACTACAATTCCAAGATTTTTAAGTCCCGCATGATAGCAAACCCATGGTGTTTATTTCTTTTTTAAAGTATCAGTAACAGTTATGAATACACACATGTGCACTCATGCACACACAGCCATGATCATACCAAACAAAATCAACAATAATTCCTTATCTTCTAATACCCAGTGCATTTTCAACTTTATTTTGTTCCAGTAGTTTCAAAAATGTTTTTTTTATAGTTGGGTTGTTCCCAAGTTGATTATTTTAATCCATCTATTTTCTACAACAAAATGGTTTTGTCAAGCTATTAATGTTTATTATTTTCTCTAATAGGATTTAGCCCAAGAATATTGGCTTGTTTTGCTTGTCCTCTCCAATTCCAACATAGGAAGGGATGATATGTGAATATAATAGAATAAATCGCGAGGTGAACGTTAAGCTTACGTTGGTAGGGGACTTACAGTGAAAAAAGGGGAGACAACCATTAAAGCTTTTGTTTTTAACTATAAGCGTTAACTTGGGTGAGGTGGCCTGCTAGTCTCAAGATCCAAGTGAGAAAAAAGAACTGTACCAACAACGTATGATGAATTTTCTAAAAAGAAATAAGACGAATTACCAATAGTAAGCTTGTAATATGCACTCAGTGTCCATTTGTGTAGGGGTGTTGCACTATTTCTTTATTTTTTATTAGAGAGTACACAAGTGAGTGCAAGCTGGGGCGGGGGTGCAGAGGGAGAGAGAGAGAGAATCTTAAGCCGGGCTCCATCCCACGACCCTGGGATCATGACACAGTCAGACGCTCAACCCACTGAGACACCCAGGCTCCCCGCAATGTTTCTTTCTGTTAAAATGATCGCTGTAAGTCTAGTTAACATCCATCACCTCACATAGTTACAAAGTTTTTTTTCTTGTCGTAAGAATTTTTAAGATCTGTTGTCTTAGCAACTTTCAAATATGCAATACAGTATTATTAACTATAGTTACATCCCCATGACTTATTTGTTTTATAACTGGAAGTTTGCACTATTTCTTTTAAAAATAGAACATATGTTTTGAATCCACCCAGAAGGGTGCAATATGGCTCTACCTAAAGAGCCTTGAGTCAGGGGTACCTGGGTGGCTCAGTTGGTTAAGTATCCGACTTCGGCTCAGGTCGTGATTTCACGGTCTGTAAGTTTGAGCCCCGTGTCACGCTCTGTGCTGACAGCTCAGAGCCTGCAGCCTGCTTCTGATTCTGTGTCTCCCTCTCTCTCTCTGCTACTCTCCCAGTCATGCTCTGTCTCTGTCTCTCAAAAAATAAACATTAAAAAAAGTGTAAAGAGCCTTGAGTGATAAATGTAATACCTTAAGTTTTTCTCAGCTTGATTCTATCATGTCAGATTCCCTAGAACATTAGGAATACAGACTATATAGCCCAGCCTTTTAAGCTTCTAGATTTTTGTGTGTTTTCCGTCACTTACATATATGTTGCTTGACTTTTTTCTTTTTTCTTTTTTTTAATGAAGAATTGATATGGGGATAAAAACCTGAGATGTTTTGTTGGCTTAGAGATCTGAGCACTTTCTAAATTAGACCTAAATCAGAAACTGCTGGGAACAAGGAGGCTGGGATGGCAAACTCCAGTCTCATAACTAATAGAAGCACGCTGACCCACTCAGCTCTGAGTGTTGGTATGCAGGAACGCGGGCCCAGTGTGGCCCAGACTTCCTACGTTTTTAAGAGAAAATACAGGAAATCTCTAAATTGTTAAATATTGGTTCCAAAAAGCGATCCAACATTGTTGAGGCCAAAGAAAACATGTCTGTGGGCCAAATCTGGCCTGCAGGCCACCGTTTTACTCACCGTGGATGAGATCAGCAAATATTCAGCAGTAAAGTTTTCTCTGGCCACCTGTATCTGGAAATCTAAAGTGTGAAGCCAGTGGCTCAGTGTTCTGGAGAGAGCGGTGGCCTGTGTTCTTCAAATGTTGACAGCACTTCTGGCTCGTTAGCCTGTAGGGAGGCTGGTGGTCCCTTCATAGCCCTGGGAGGGGTGCTTTTTGTGCTGAAGGTAGGTGCCTGTCTCTCAGCATGTGCCTGGCAATACTGTCCCATCTCCTGCTCCTTGTTGGACCAGTGCCCAGGATGTGGGGCTGTGGTTTGGAAGCCATGACCTGTGTCTTGTAGAGAATGATTCATAACCTTCAGACGACACTGGGAAGGCTGCAGTGATGTGGCTTCTTGGCCATTTAAAATGTGTGAAGGCAGGTCTGATTAGCGTCATTCCTAATGATCCTCTAGGGGATGCCCAGCAGCTCGTGGCCCCATTTCTCCAGCACTGACCTTGGAGGTAGAAGAGCCGTCCGCTGTGAATGGGAAATCTTACAAGGGTATATATACTGTGCACCCTCCAAATAATAGAGATCATTGTTTGGAACTATGGAAACACTCCAAATGTAATGGCATTAGTATTACTTTGCAATTGCTAGGCATTTTTATAGCACAAGGGAAAATCTTTCAATTAAAAGATGTATATTGTAAATAGCATGAGAATATGGACATCTCTAGATAAAAGGTTATGGCTCTTTTTTTCACATTAGATATTATGTTTGAGGGGAGGATGCAAATATGAATAAATGAGCTATATTTTTCTTATATTGATAAAACTCAATTGTTTGAACTGAATGTATAAATTCAGTTATACATATATATGTATATATACATATATAAATACAGTTGAATTTGGGGACAGGACTTCGGGTGGGGAAAGTTGTCAAGATCATTCTAAACTTTAGTATTTAGAGGAATAAACATGTGAGAAGACTCTTAAAAAAGAATATCAGGGGTGCTTGGGCAGCCCAGTCGATTGAGCATCTGTCTGACTTTTGATATTGGCTCAGGTAGTGATCTTGGAGTCAGTTGTGGGATTGAACCCTGCATCAGGCTCTGTGCTGAGCCTGGAGCCTGCTTGGGATTCTCTCTCTCCCTCGCCCTCCCCCCCCCCCCTCTCTCTCTCTGTTTCTCTCTTCCAAAATAAATAAAACTTAAAATCAACAAAGGGGGAGTTTCATAAAATCTATTAAAACAAATGACAAAAAAAATAAAACAATGTGTTATTGGCACAGGAATAGGCAACCAAATTAGTGGAACAAGGAATCCAGAATTAGACCCAGGTGTATATGGACATTTGGTATAAAATAAAGAACGTGTTTGAAACCACTGGGATGAGATGGGTTAATCAGTAAAGAATGTTGAGACAACTGGCTAGTAAAAAGCTGAACTCTTCCCTAATTTTCTTTTTTCTCCCCCCCCCCCCCAAGTTCCTATACGAAGATAAATCTAGAGGTAGAAAATAAAAAGATAAAGTAGTGAAATATAAGAAGGGGGAAATATTTTTTTCAGTCTTGGTGTGGGAAAGAACTTCTTAAGCATAATAACAAAGATAAAAACCAAGATGGAAAATGTGGATACTTTTGAATATATAAAAACTATGCACTTCTGTATATTAAATCATTACCAAAAGCAAGATTAAAAGATAAATCAAAGATATGTATGCTATATGTGAAAAAGCATTGAGATTCCTAATACATAAAAAACTCTTGTAGATTATTTAGAAAAAGATAAACCTCCAAATAGAGAAATGGGCAGAGGACATACAGAGGGCACTCACCAAAGAAAAAATGCATATAACCAAAACATACGAAAGGGTGCCCAGGCTCAACTTCACCTGAAATCGAAGAGTTCATATAAAGCAGCCACGCTTTGCCAGTTGGATCAGCAGAGGTGAAAGTAAGGTCTCAGGGATGGTGTAGTTGAAGGGACACTCTGATGCCTTTTTGGGGAAAGTTTAATTTGTGCTCACCTTTGAAGGGTTTGGCAGTCTGTATCAACATTCAATTGTGTACACCCATTGACACAGCAACACAACTCCTGGGAAAATCCCCTAAAGGAAATCACCAGACAGCAATTTGTATAAATGTATCTGTTTCTGGGTGGTTTATAATAACAAGAAACTGGGAATTACCAGTACTTTATTTCTTAACTATATTACAATACATATATATGTGGTAATATCATACTATCATATGTGGCTTATTTATTTATTTTGAGAGAGAGAGAGAGAGAGAGAGAGAATGAGAGAGAGAGAGAATCCCAAGCAGGCTGCACACTGATGTGGGGCTTTGAACTGTGAGATCATGATCTGAGCTAAAATCAAGAGTTGGATGCTCACCTGACTGAGCCACCCAGGTGCCCCATCATACTAGCTTTAAAAAGGATAGCTTATGTCAGTTTTTATTTATATCATATATTTATTGATAGATAAGTTCTTCAAGATATGTTTATGAATGAAACAATCAGTTGTTAAAGTATATCATGTATATATACAAATAGAAGAAGAGGTCTAAGAGAATATTCTTCAAAAGTTTAATTATAGTTGAAATTGGTTAGTGGAATTTTGCTTTTTTGTTTGTTCCTTTATATATTATTAGCATTTTTTGCACTCACCATGTATTATGTTGGTAAGAGGTAAAAACAAATACATTTATATAACACACACACACAAGCCAACAAACTAGCTTCCAGAGTTGTTCATATTTAGTATAAGGATATGACTTTAAATTTTTTTTTTTATTTTTGAGGGAGGGAGGGAGAGAGAGACAGAGAGACAGAGAGAGGGGGAGAGAGAGAATCCCAAGCAGGCTCCACAGTGGGGAGCCTGACACAGGGCTCGATCTCACGAATCAAACTGTGAGATCATGACTTGAGCTGAAATCAAGAGTTGGATGCTTAACCAACTAAGCCACCCTGGCACCCCAGGATATGACTTTTATTATTTATTTGTTTATTTTTTAAAATTGTTTTTAATGTTCTATATTGATTTTTGAGAGAGAGAGAGAGAGAGAGAGAGAGAGAGAGAGAGAGAGAGAGAGACAAACAGTGCGAGCTGGGGAGGAGCAGAGAGAGAGGGAGACACAGAATACGAGCTGTCAGCCCAGAGCTGGATGCAGGGGGAACTCACGAACCTTGAGATCATGACCTGAGCCGAAGTCAGATGCTTAACTGACTGAGCCACCCAGGCACCCCATGACTTTTAAAATACACTTGTTGTGTTTGTCTGTTTGAATAAGTGTAGAGCATACTTCAGTGACATGGTGCTTATTACCTACAATGACAGGCAGGGAGGTATTCCCATTTTGTATTACGTCAGTAGGGTCTTTTCTACAGTATTAGCAGGAGCCTGAGGAATGGTGGTGGGAGCTGGTGTCACCTCACTAGAGTTCTTTTTTTCTACCATCATGTTTCCCCTTTTACAGGAATTTCAGAGAGGACTCCCTTTTTTGATATTGAAGACTGAAAATGTATAAGATTCTAGATGGCAATATCATAAAATTGCATTTCTTTTTATTTAGCTATATGAACATTTCATGTCATAAATTATGGAAAGATAATTTTAAAAATTTAAATATAATTGACATGTAACATTGTATAGTTTAAAGTGTACAACATAATGATTCAATATTTGTATACATTGCAAAATGATTGCCACAATAAGTCTGGTAAAGATCTGTTACCATACCTAGTAACAAAATATTTTTCCCCCTAAGGAGAACTTTTAAGATCTACTCTCTTAGCAACTTTCAAGTATGCAATACAGTATGATTAGTTACAGTCACCATGCTGTATATCTCCATGATTTATTTATTTTATAACTGGAAGTTTGTATCCTATGACCCCCTTCACATATTTTGCCTACCCCCCCGCCCCATCTTCTACCTCGCAACCACCAATGTGTTCTCTTTATCTATGAGCTTGGTTTTGTTTTGTTTTTGATTCCACACATAAGTGAGATCAAACAGTATTTGTCTTTCTCTGACTTATTTCACTTAGCATAATGCTTTTAAGGGCCACCCATGTTGTTGCAAATGGCAGGTTTTCATTTTTTATGGATGAATTTCCCATTGTGTGTGTGACACACACACACACACACGCACACACACACACCACATTTTCTATATTCACTCATACATTAGTGGACACTTAGGTTGTTCCCATATCTTGGCTATTGTAAGTAATACTGCAGTGAACATGGGGTGCATATATCTCTTTGAGTTCAAGTTTTTGGATTGGTTTTTTTTTTTTTTTTTGGATAAATACCAGAAGTAAAATCGCTGAATCATATGGTAGTTCTATTTTTGTTTTTTGTTGTTTTGAGGAACCTACGAATTGTTTTCCATAGTGGCTGCACCAGTTTACATTCTCACCAGCAATCACAAGGGTTTCCTTTCTTGGCATCCTCGACAACTCTTGTTATTTCTTATCTTTTCAATAATAGCCATTCTGACAGGTGTGAGGTGATATCTCAATGTGGTTTTGATTTGCATTTCCCTGATTAGTGATTTTGAACATCTTTTCAAGTGCCTGTTGGCCATATGTAGTCTTTTGGAAAAATACCTCTTTTTTGAATTAGATTCTTTGTTTGTCTGGTTTTTGATGATAATTTGTTGTGTAGAAGCTCTTTACTTTGATGTAGACCCACTTGTTTATTTTTGCTTTTGTTGCCTTTGCCTTTGGTGTCAGGTTCAAAACATCATTGCCAAGGACCAACGTCAAGGAGCTTACCACTTCTTATTTTTCCTTCTAGGATCTGTGTGACTCAGGTCTAACATTTAAGTGTTTTGAGTTAATTTTTGTGTATGATGCAAGTAGTGGTCTAGTTTCATTCTTTTACATGTGCCTGTCCAGGTTTCCCCATACATTTATTTTTTTTTACTTTTTTTTCAACGTTTTTTATTTATTTTTGGGACAGAGAGAGACAGAGCATGAACAGGGGAGGGGCAGAGAGAGAGGGAGACACAGAATCGGAAACAGGCTCCAGGCTCCGAGCCATCAGCCCAGAGCCCGACGCAGGGCTCGAACTCACGGACCGCGAGATCGCGACCTGGCTGAAGTCAGACGCTTAACCGACTGCGCCACCCAGGCGCCCCTCCCCACACATTTATTGAAGAGACTGTCCTTTCCCCATTGTATGTGCTTGGCTTCTTTGTTGTAAATTAATTGACCATATACATGTAGGTTTATTTCTGGGCTTTCTGTTCTGTTCCATTGATCTTTCTGCCTGTTTTATACCAATATTGTCCTGTTTTAAATACTATAGCTCTGTAGTTTGAAATCAGGGAGTGTGAAACTTCCAGCTTTGGTCTTCTTTCTCAAGATTGCTTCGGCTATTCAGGTTTTGATCGTTAGTTTCAATTAGGATAAATTTAGTACAAGTTTCCAGACACTTCATGGTTTCCTTCATTTTGCAATTTCTTTTACATTGAGAATATACTTGTAATCAGAAAAAAAAATTTTAAATCTTTGTGGAAAAGAGATAACTCATATTTTAAAAATGAATTAGGCAGATATGATCACATTCAGATTATTCTTAAAAGAAATGCTTAAATTAAAAGGATATAAGGTATATTTTAGTTTGATTAGTTGTGCTGGCCCTGAGTTTTACCAAGGATATATTTCTTTCTGTTTCAAATGTTAAATAACTGTATCATTATGGCAGCCAGAGGACTTTCCAATTGTAGTTTTATAGACATATTATTATTGCCACTGACTTTAAAAGAAAAGAAAGGAATACAAAGGGCTAAGTGGATATGTTATTCAATTAGGGTAGAAGCCTGGGGGAGGGGTGGGATTTTTCTCCAGGAGGTTGCATAGCTGGTTATAGTCACATCACTTGCCAACTTTCTGCTTAAAAGGCCATTCCTGGCAGTTAGTACAGGACAGTTATGGGTACTTGCTGTGTACTTTCTAAAGTCATCCTGAAGTAACACAGGCTACCTTCTCCTTCTCCTCTAGTCCCTTCCTGAGCTCCTCCCTGGCTTTCCCTACCCACACATGCACACATTCACTTTCTGGTATAGCCCCTTCACAACAAACCTGGTATATCCATGCTTGATATATTTTATTGGTTGGCTACATAATCTATATCAGTCCCACCAAAATGCAACTATGATGGAGGGAGAAGAGTACTGGGCTAACCTCAGAGGCAGAAGCCTCTTGATATACTCTGGCCTCACTTCCCTGTCTATAAAATGGCCACTAAGGACTAGCATGATACTTTATGGTGTGGGACCCAGTCTTTGTTTCCTTTTGCACTGCTGTTCTGAGCAGGTGGCTTCAGTCTCATAGCCCAGAATGAGCCCTTGAGTTCCAATCATTATATATCCAAATTCCAGCTAAGAGAAAGGAGGAAGGTGGAAAAAGGGTGTACCCGTTCTCTTCAAGGATACTTCCACTAAGGATTGCTCACATATTGTACAGAACCCCATCAGGTGGCTGTGTACTCAGTTAAAAGGCAGCTTATTATTTATTATGTTTATTACATTTATGATGAAAGAAAGATGTGGGGGCAAACCGGCAGTCTTTGCCACAGTTCATGAAAGACTTTTGTGACCTAGGAAATGCTTCTAGTATGAAAAGTATTTATGTAATATTGCCAGGAGCAACCTGATGTACATTCATCCATTCACCAAGTGTTTATTAAGTACTTACTGGGGGTGTGGCACTAGAACTTGTGCCCATATACTTCCTCATATATTTCTTAGTCAATTTATGTTATCTCCAAGAAAAAGGGTTGAGGGATTCACATAGCTGTGATTCTCCTCTACTTTGCTGTGCATGTGGGCATAGAACATCACTAAGATACTAATCCCTTTCTTTGGAAGGAGGGAAGGGGAAGGGTGACATTGGAGCATGTAAAAAATGACAGCTCTCTAGCCCATCAGTACAGACTGTGCATGTTTTTCCCTCCCGCTCACAGAGGTCCCGTCTTTTGTCATCAGTTCCTCATGTTGATTAACGTCTTGCATCCTCACTTACTTGGCTATGTGCCCTTTTCCCTATTTAAAGCACATGCGCAGGATTGACTTTTCATCTTCTTCCCTCTTCCTTTGAAATAGGGAACACTGTGTTTGAATAGACATGCAATTTACTTAGGAAGCAAAGATAGATTAGATAGATAGATAGATAGATGGATAGATAGGAAAATAGATCGATCGATCAATCAGTGGGTAGGTGGGTGGGTGGTTGGATGGATGGATGGATGGATGGATGGATGGATGGATGGATAAGTATACATAAGCAAGCAAGCATAACCTAATCATCAGGCAGCATTGTCAATTGCTGGCTGTTTCTCACCGGGGGCCTGAATACTTGCAGGACCCTTTAGGAAATAGGATCTACAGTCACAGGCTTAAGATACTCCATTTGGAAGGAATTCAGAGATGTCTAATGTCCTTCATCCTAATCTTTCAGGAATTGATGGTAGTGCGCTTTCTTTTTTTTAAAATCTCGTTTTATTATGAAAACGTTCAAACAGAAAACAACCACAAGCTCATGACTGAGATGGAAAAAAATGTTAACACTTTGCCATATTTAAGAAAAAACACAAAATGAAATTTTATAGATATCAAGGTTTTCTCCCATATAAATACGTGGTTCTTGGGTCATTCATGTCTTTGCATAAATACTACCGTATCTGGGACACTGTCCCCAATCTTCCATGTAAAACCTCCCCTCTAACCTTTTCTTGCTAGCAGTTTTCACCACCTGACATATATAGTGTATTTATTTGCTTGTCTTCTGTCCATCTCCTTCCACTAGCATGTCAGCTCTGTGAGAGCTGGATGTGGCTTTGTTCCTGATGAATCCCTTTGTCCTTCAGTGG
This sequence comes from Herpailurus yagouaroundi, assembly GCF_014898765.1. NCBI lineage: Eukaryota > Metazoa > Chordata > Mammalia > Carnivora > Felidae > Herpailurus > Herpailurus yagouaroundi. The sequence goes on along the minus strand of NW_024412395.1, from coordinate 76,320,657 downwards.
GGCTGGCACCAGCTAGGAACCGGTGAACAGAGCTGAAGCCTCTTTTAGGCTTCCTCCCGCATCACCTCCCTCCCTGCTTCTCTTCTCAGGGGGAACCACTGTCCTGAAGTTTTATATATCTTCCCCATCCTTGTCTTTATGCAATCCAATTTTATTTATACCTTTGTATCTCTCTCTGTGTGAGCATTGTGTACACATACTCTAGAACAATAGATGGTGGTGTGTATCTTTAGAAATATGACAGTGGGGGGCAAAAAATATTAGAGGGGTGCTTGGGTGGTTCAGCCATTTAAGCATCTGACTCTTGATTTCTGCTCAGGTCTTGATTTCCCGGTTGTGAGATGGAGCCCCACGTCAGGCTCTGAGCTGAGTGTGGAGCCTGCTTAAGAGTCTCTCTCTCTTCCTCTCCCTCTGCCTCTCCCTTCTCCCCATGCACATGTGCACTCACACTCTCTCTAAAAAAAATTACATATGCAAACTATATATATATTCTCTGTAACTTACTTCTTCAAACATTATGTGCTTGAGATTTATCTATGTGAATACAGAAACATTTACTTCATATATTTCATATTCCTACAGTATTCCTTCTAAAATTTTATCCCAGTGGATCTATTTTTGGCCATAGCTTTTTAATATCAGCTATATGTTACCTTTCTTTTGTGAGGGACTCTCTGAGTTTAACCTGTGGTAACGATTGTACCAATTCTAGAAATGGGTTAGAAAACAGTTAATGGGGTTTCACATTTGTGAAACTGTTGGTGGCTCAGTCGGTTGAGCATCCAACTCTTGATTTCAGCTCAGGTCATGATCCCAGGCTTGTGGGATCAAGCCCCTTGTTGGGCTCCATGCTGAGTGTAAAGCCTACTTAAGATTCTCTCTCTTTTGGGGCACCTGTGTGGCTCAGTGGGTTGAGCGTCTGACTCTTGACCTCAACTCAGATGATGATCTCAGGGTTCTTGGGTTCAAGCCTGGCGTTGGGCTCTGGGCTGGCAGCACAGGGCCTGTTTGGGATTCTGTCTCTCCCTCTCTCTGCGCCTCCCCTGCTCATGCTCACTGTCTCTCAAAATAAATAAGTAAACTTAAAAAAAAATTCTATTCCTGCCCCTCCCCTGCTCATTCTCTCTCTCTCTCTCCAAAAAAAAAAAAAAAGTTAATGCGGTAAATTTTGTTATGTGTATTTTACCACAATTAAAATATTTAAAAACTTACCAAATTGTATACTTGGAAAAAAATAAGTTAGAAGGGGAACCACGTAAGTTTGTTCAATAACAATTATACTCTTTGAAAAAATAAAATCATTATAAATGGTATTTTTATTTATTTATTTATTTATTTAAAAAAAATTTTTTTTAACGTTTTATTTATTTTTGAGACAGAGACAGAGCATGAACGGGGAAGGGCCAGAGAGAGAGGGAGACACAGAATCGGAAGCAGGCTCCAGGCTCTGAGCCATCAGCCCAGAGCCCGACACGGGGCCCTAACTCGTGGACGGCGAGATCGTGACCTGAGCTGAAGTCGGCCGCTTAACCGACTGAGCCACCCAGGTGCCCCTAAATGGTATTTTTAGACAGCGATTTTTACGCAGCACCACTGAACACATTTATTTATGAAATTCTCTTTTTCAAGGAATTGTGATTTTGTTCTTGGTACTACAAGAATAGATTTCCCTCAAAGAAGACATATAGATAGCCAACAGGTACATGAAAAAGTGCTCAACATCACTAATCATCAGGAAAATGCAAATCAAAACCACAATGAGATACTAACTACCTCGCACCTGTCAGAATGGTTAAAATTTTTACACAAGGAGGGGCACCTGGGTGGCGCAGTCGGTTAAGCGTCCGACTTCAGCCAGGTCACGATCTCGCGGTCCGGGAGTTCGAGCCCCGCGTCAGGCTCTGGGCTGATGGCTCAGAGCCTGGAGCCTGTTTCCGATTCTGTGTCTCCCTCTCTCTCTGCCCCTCCCCCGTTCATGCTCTGTCTCTCTCTGTCCCAAAAATAAATAAACGTTGAAAAAAAAATTAAAAAAAAATTTTTTTACACAAGGAACAACAAATGTTAGTGAGGATGTGGAGAAAAGGAACCCTCATGCACTATTGGTGGGAAAGCAAACTGGTGCAGCCACTCTGGAAACAGTATGGAGACTCCTCAAAAAGTTAAATATAGAACTACCCTACGATCCATCAATTCCACTTTTGGGCATATTTCTAAAAGAAATGAAATCATTATCTTGAAGAAATATCTGCATTCAGGGGCGCCTGGGTGGCTCAGTTGGTTAAGTGTCCGACTTCAGCTCAGGTCACCATCTCATGGCTCGTGAATTTGAGCTCCGTATTGGGCTCTGCGCTGACAGCTCAGAGCCTGGAGCCTGCTTATGATTCTGTGTCTCCCTCTCTCTGTCCCTCCTCTGCCTTCTGCTCTCTGTCTCTCTCTCAAGAATAAACATTAAAAAATTAAAAAAAAAAGAAATATCTTCATTCCTGTGTTCATAGCATATGCATTATTAACAGTAGCCAAGGTGTGGAAACAAACTAGGTATCTGTGGATGGATGAATGGATAAAGAAAACGTCACACACACACACACACACACACACACACACACACACACACACTGGAGTATTGTTCAGCTAAATATTATTCAGTTAAAAAAGAGGAAAGCCCTGTTATTTGCAACAACATGGATGAGCCTGCAGGATATTATTCTAAATGAAAAAAAAATAGACGAACTCTGCATGGTATCACTTGTGTTTGGAATCTAAAAATGAATGAATGAATGAATGAATGAAGGTTAAGTATGCGAGGTGAGAGATGTGTTAAGTCCATGCGGGGAATCTTTTTATAATGTATGTATCTATCAAATCATCATGTTATACACTCTAAATATCTTAACAATTTGTCAATTATACCTCAATAAAGCTGGAGGAGAAAAGAAAATAGAATTCTTCCAGAGGTAAATCACATATTTCAATATATAGTTCCCCCATATTAGTAAAGCTTTAATGGCTTTTCCTTCAAGAAGGGAAAAACTAGGGACAAATATGTTGAGGTGCTTTATAGTAATATTTAGAATTCTTGGTTTTTGATAAGATTGTAAATGTCAGAGAAGTCTGTTTTTGCTATAATATGACAATTTGACTTCAGACATAGGTACAGAATAACTCCAGTGCCTGGGTTTTCTTTAGTACACATTTAAATATCCTTCTTCTGAGCTTCCTATTGAAAGAGTACTTGTTAGAGAACAAGGTTTTATTTTAAAAGCATTTTGTAAATTTTGTAGGTATAATTGAAAAGTTAAGGAAGATTTTACCATCTTTAATTTTGAATAATGACTCAGTAGTCCTTGGGTCAATGTGAAATTGTTCTAGAAAGATCACATGATTGACCCTGTTTTGCATTTTGCTCATAAAAATCCATGGGGGCTATGAATGGATATCTTGTTTCTAGAGATGTAGTCAAACTTCAGTTAGCTATTTAGCAATTTCAAAATGGGTCTTGTTATGTATTTCCTAAATTTGATTGGTAATTTCCTTGGGCCCTATTAAACTTGAATATTTAAAGAAAATATTTAACACACAAGTGACAGTTAAAGAACTATTTGAGTGTGGTGTTTTCACTTCTATTCAATCAGCAGACATCGAGCATCACCTACCACATTCCTGGCATTGTGCCCGGGGCTGGGAATTTAAGATGAACAGGGCAGGGTTCTTGTCCTCCTGGGTTATATAATCAGGTGGTTGAGACAGATATTTAATCAAGTTTGTCAAAGGAGATGGTCAGTTCCACAGTAGAAGTAGAAATGCTCTGTCCCTGCACACTCCCTGTGTGGCCAGGACTCTTAGTGCAGCAGTCTCCTCCCTCAGCAACAGTGTCAGGAAGGGCCTGGGTAGGTGTTGGGGTGGGGGTGGTGGGAGAACTTTTAAGCCCACCCACCATCTTTATTAACTTCCTTCTCCAAGTAATGATGGTGATTTATTATTTGGGTGAATGATGTTCTCTCAATCTTATATAAAGTATGAATAAAAAGATGTTTAAAAATTTAATTTTTTTTCCAAAAATTTTTTAATGTTTATTTATTTTGAGAAAGAGAGAGAGACAAAGAGAGATAGAATGCAAGTGGGGGAGGGGCAGAGAGAGAAGGAGACTCAGAGTCCAAAGCAGGGTCCAGGCTCTGAGCTGTCTGCACAGAGCCTGACACGGGGCTCGAACCCACAACCTGTGAGATCATGACCTGAGCCAAAGTCAGACACTCAACCAATGGAGCCACCCAGGCACCCCTAGAAACTTTTAATTTTATTGAATTAAAAAATAGACTTTATTTTTTAGAGAGTTTTAGGTTCACAGCAAAATTGAGAGGAAGGAAGGTACCCTTATATCCCCTGTCCCCGCACATGCCTAGCCTCCCCCATTGTCAACATACCCCAACAGAAGGGTACATTTGTTACACTCCATAAACCTACATTTTCACATCTACACGTTATTTCCACCCAAAGTCCATAGTTTACATTAGGATTTACTCTTGGTGTTGTACACTGTGTGGGTTTTGGCAAATGTACAAGGACATGTAACCACCATTATCACACAGAATAGTTTCACCACTGTGTTCTGCCTGTTCATCCCTCCCTCCCCTGTTTTACTGAATTTTACCTATAATTTAAGAAGGAAGAGTTTGCCGGAAGTGCAGAAACAACTCCAGTCAGATTGCTTCTGCAAAGCCCTCCAAACACATTCTGGAATTAGCGCTGACTGTGTTAGCTCCTTTGGCCATCCAGGCCTCTACCTAACAGCTGCACAAAGGCCCAAAGTTTATGTCAGGATCTGTGGCGCTAAATCCTGCAGTTTTAAAACCAAGGAATGTGGTGGATGTGCTCATGGCTGACTTGTTGGTCACCATTCTCCCTCCATCCTCACAGGTTGACCGCATTCATCTTTCCAGAAAGGTTGGAAGTCCCCAGATGGAGCCACCTCTGTACTACTGAGGGTTAGGGGGTTTCTGTGCTCCAGATGTTTGATTACAATACAAACAGACCTATTTGCTTTTAGAGAAGCCAATGTTTTTTGTGTTCAACTGAGCTTGTAAAATTTCATTAAGAAGCTAATCATTAGCCCTGATTAAGTAAACACTGGATGTTTGGCATGAATATTTTAACTTCCTATTTCCAAGCTGGCTCGGCCTTCTTGAGGTTATTGATTGTCAGCTGGGATCGATAATTCTTCATTCACCTGTGCAGTTTACCCGCCCCCCCCACCCCACTCTGTCATTGGGGAATGCCCTCCCCATCCCCATTCAACTGAGGAAGAAAACCAAGGCTTTCCCAGAGCCCCAGGAATGAAGTTGGTCCTCTAATGCTCTTTAGAGGACTCTTCTCTCACAGTCTAAAAAGTGAATCTCATTACTGCCTGCTCCAATACAGAGCAAGAGCCTAAACTCTGCCTCTTTTTCTTTTCTTTTTTTTTTTTTTTCAACGTTTATTTATTTTTGGGACAGAGAGAGACAGAGCATGAACGGGGGAGGGGCAGAGAGAGAGGGAGACACAGAATCGGAAACAGGCTCCAGGCTCTGAGCCATCAGCCCAGAGCCCGACGCGGGGCTCGAACTCACGGACCGCGAGATCGTGACCTGGCTGAAGTCGGACGCTTAACCGACTGCGCCACCCAGGCGCCCCATCTTTTTCTAATTCAACTTGAAATTGCCACCATTTTCCATTCTTCCACACTTGTCTTTATAGACATTTTTGGCTTTAACAAAGATCGGATTTCTTCTTATTGACATTAAACATATGTGTATGAATATGTACTTAATATTAAGCATTTATTTTCAAACCTGAGTGAGAGCAAAAGAGATAAAGCTGCACAAAGCTGAAAACAGTTGTTGCCAATGACTCAGACATTATTAATATTGTTGTAGGCACGGTGAATTGGAATGATGGTGGAAAGATTTGGGCAGGGGGGAAGAATACATTGGATACCATTTTCCAGAGTGTGTTTCTCAGAGTCTCAAACAAATCTGACATGTGTTTAGAAGGGGAAGAAAGAGGTTTTGTGGCTAAATAAAATTGGGAAGTACTCCTGCAAAATTCCTTGTGTTATTGATTTACAGTGCATATTGCCATATTAAAGGCTATGAGAATTTCTGCCTTGAGGAAATGTGTTTAACTTTCTTGAACACAGTGTTTTCCAAAGTCATTTGGCTTCAAATTCTGACTTCTTTTGTTTTTTCTCTTAATTTTAACCTATCACCTAGAACTGACCCTCAGAGCCAGTAGAACATGCTTTACTTTGTTGTAGAATGAGAGTCTCTGGAATCGTCTAGGGCAGTGGTTCTTGAACGTGAGTATGCATCAGAATCCCAGGAGGTTTGTTAAAATATAGGTTGCTGGGACTGACCCCCAGAGTTTCTGATTTGAGAGGTCCAGGGTGGGCTGAGAATCTACATTTCTCATAAGTTCCCAGGTGATGCTGATTGCTGGTTGGGACCACACTTTGAGAACTACTACTAGTCTGTGGTCAAACTGGAATGAAAACAAAAGTTCCAGGGGGTAGTGGTGGTACCACAGGTGTGCCTCTCTACAGTGTGCAAGTTAATGTACTCACTTCGAGTATACAGATTGAGCCTGCTGTATTCTAGGCACTATGCTGGGCACTGGGGTTGCATACGTGGGTGGTGGATGCAGGCCTGGTCTTTGCCTTCAGGAGCTTACAGTGTCATGGAAAGGCAGGCAGTAAATAGGCACAAGAAATGAGTCAGTTGGTCCATACAAATTGGGAAGGCCTGGTGAAGGAAGCCCACAGTGTGCTATGATCCTGAACAAAAGGTGATCTGGAAAGATCTCTGGGAGGTGGCAGTGACATTCAAGCTGAGATAGGCCATGAAAAACTGGAGGTCCTGAGAATATGAGGTTAATGGGTTTTTTTTTTTAAGTTTATTTATTTTGAGAGAAAGAGAGCATGCACACATGCCAGTGGGGCAGGGGCAGAGAGAGAGAGGGGGGGTAAGAGAGAGAGAGAGAGAGAGAGAGAGAGAGAGAGAGAATCCTAAGCAGACTCTGCCCTGTCGTCGCAGAGCCTGATGTGGGGCTCCAACTGCGACATCATGACCTGAGCCCAAGTTGGACACTTGACCAACTGAGCCACTCAGGTGCCCCAAGCTTAATGTTTTAGTTGGGATAAAGACATGTGTGAAGGCCCTGATGGGCTGAGGGAGAGTGGCAAATTCTGGGAACAGAAAGAAGGCCAGCGTGGCTGGAAGCCAGTCAGCAAGAGAGAAAATGGAAGAAAAGGAGGTTGGAGAGGAGACAAGGAAGGGCCGGGTCATCAGAGCTCAGTGAAGGAGTGTGGGTTTCATTCTAAGTGCAAAAGGCTCTAGTGGTGGTTTAAAGTTGTGTTGTGTGAAGGAAGGAGTGTGAGGAGAAGAGCAGACACTGTGAGAGAACAGCAGGAAGACCGGGAGGCTAGAGTCAGGGTAGAAATGATAAACCTGCAGTGGGGCTGCAGCTCTGGTCAGGGTTGCTGTGGACCCATGAGCTCTAGGGGGCGCCACTCACATGGATTGCTTGTATCTACTGGAGGTGGAGAGACCTGGATTGCTTCCAGGCATATTATGGAAGTGGATCATAACAGGATTTGATGATGGATTAAATGTGGGGCTCAACAAAAGAGAGAGGTGCCAAGAACGATTCCTGGGCTCCTGGCTTGAGCAACAGAGGAGAGAAGAAAAGAGGAAGAGCTGGAGGAGAAGGAGGGGGTGCCAATTCGTTTCTGAGAGAGGGGACAGAACAAAAGAGTTACTTTTCAGGGGACAGTGAAGTGACCATAGCCACAGTTATTCTGCAAATATAGTAATTGGCTTTATGCTGGTACACAAAAGAAATGATGTTGGGGTTTAATAAACATTCTTATTAGAGAGTTGCCCTATATATCACAAATCAATGGCTGCCTGGTTGCCCTGAATTAGAAAACAAATAAGGCCATTTAACACTGAACATAATGTTGTCTTTCTGTAATAATTCAGAGAGCACTTCAGAATCTCACAGAGACCTTTACTGTTGCTGTGTAACAAACCACACCACGATTTAGTGGCGAAAACAGCCATTTTATTGTGCTCATGGATTTTGTGGGTTAGGAACTAAGACAGGGCATAGCAGGATAGCTCTTCTGTGTTCCATGATGTCTGGGCTCAGTTGGAGAGACTTGTCAGCTGGGGGGACTTGACAGATGGGGGCTGGAGTCATCTGGAGATGTCTTCACTTACATGCCTGGCAGGTGATGCTGGCTGTCAGCCTGAACACCTACACATGGCCTCTCCGCGGGGCCCAGGCTTCCTCACAGCAGGGCGCCTACCGGGCACTTGAACTTCTGACATGGCAGCTCTGGGCTCCAAGGGCAGGTCATCACTGCAAAGATCTTGAATCTCTAAATTCTACAGGACAGGTAGCTGAATTCATGTTCTGCCTAATAGAATGCTAGATAAGAAAGGGATTGCAACATGCTCAGCGTGCTGTCTTGGGAATAACCTGACTCGGGGAAGAAGAGTCTGGTAAAAGGGAGGAACTGGATGTTTTGCATTAAACCAGATGACAAGGATATTCTTACGTTGGCTGTGAGCCAGTCATGTGGTAAACAAGTATTTTTCCATTCTCTTCCACTTGCCCAGCCCTGAGAGGTGAAACAACCAAGCATATTTTATACTTACCAGATAATAAAAGGATGTTTATAAACTAGGACATCTAAGAACAGGTTGGAATTATTTAAACATTACAGAGACACAGATTTGCCAAGACCTCTAAGATCCATTCTGGTGGGTTTCACCTCAAGTAGCAATGCACAATGCTTCAAGTTTAGAAATTATTCTTAATTTGGGTTTTGAGTAGCCTTCAAGGATTTTTAACACTAGTCTAAGTTTGATGCTCTAGCTATAAGATAAGATCCTTGATCTAAGGCATCAGATTCCAAAAAGGGAAGTATAAACATGCCAAGAAGCATGCAAGATGATTCACTGCGGGCAGTGGAGTACCTACTTCTATTCCTTGGAAATTATTTTAATATATATTTTTGTGTGCATCTTAGAATATTAAATATGATAATATAGTAATGAGTTTATGAAATTTATAAATGACTAGTTAAGTAAATAACTAACTTTGTTTCTGCTTAAAAAGTTGCTTTTTTCATTGATGGAGCATTTACACCTTATAGCTAATGGTTTTGAAATTTTATGCATACAAATCACCTGGAGAAGCTTGATTTTTCTCAGCTCAGTGCAAGAGTGATTAGAATATGATGAATTGATTCACACTATCTAAGCTACGAGAGACTGACTTATAAACCAAAATGCCAAATTTATCATTTTCTGATAGCTTGAAAACTAGGCTTATCATTTATACATGTTATACTATTTTTCTTTGACAGAGTAATTTCTCTCAGAATACGAAATATCAGGGCCTCCTGGGTGGCTCGGTCTGTTGAGCATCCAACTCTTGATTTTGGCTCAGGTCATGATCTCACAGTTTCATGAGTTCAAGCCCCACATCAGGCTCTGCACGGACAGCACACAGCCTGCTGGAGGTCTCCCTCTTTCTGCCCTTCCCCCACTCATGCTCTCTCTGTATCTCTCAAAATAATAATTAAAAAACTCCAAAATATCAGACAAGAGGCTTGATGAACCTTAAACTAGAAAGAAACTTTGGATTCCTAAAGGATATTTGCAAGAAACCGATGCAGCATAACGGTGGGTTATTCTCGGGATGCAGCATAGAATGGTGGCTAAGAGTGAGTGCTCTAGTGGCCAGACTGCCTGTGTTCCAACTGTGAATTTGCTGCCTACCAGCTGCAATGTGACCTTGGCTAAGTAATTAACCTCTCTGTGCCTGTTTCTCCATCTGTAAAATGGGGATACCCGTAGTTCCTACTCACTCTGAGCTACATCCATGAAAAATGCTTAGATCAGGGCCTGACATATGTTAAGAACCCAATCAACGTTAGTGCTTCTTCTCTATTCTAAGCATGTTTCTTTCTAAAGAACTTAATTTTTGTCTGGAATCAGCAACTCCCACGTCTCTAGGCATGTTCTTATCACATAACATCCTCTTTTCAGTATTCTTCAATTTCATTTGGTGCCTTGGTTATTTCAGTATCTTAATCCCTTATGGTACAGGGATTCTTTGGGTATCCCCAGAACCTATCCCAGTGCCTAGCTCTGAAAAACTGCCCTTAACAGTTTATGGCATTACATGTGCCTTACTTTGGCATTACATGTGCCATTACATGGCATTACATGGCATTACTGTGCATTTGCCTCAGAGCGTGTCTTTGGATTGCAGTTCATTGGGTCCAAATTGTATTGCTTTAAGCCAAAGGCATGGGCATACTTAGAAAGAAAGGTATAGAACCCGGTTGCCCCTTAAAAGGGGGCAGTGGTGGTGCCAGTGAGGAAGGCAGTGGTGGTGGGGGGAGAACTGTGCTGAACTAGAAACATTTGTACCCCAATAAAGACATTCAAATTTAGATTTTAAAAACCTCTATGCTGGCCAGACAAGATATGCGGGTAGATTTAGGGTCTGGGTTTTGAGCTCTGGTATAGATTAAAATAGGTATAGATAAAACCTTACAGTGGCGCCTGGGTGGCTCAGTCGGTTAAGCGGCCGACTTCGGCTCAGGTCATGATCTCGCGGTCCGTGAATTCGAGCCCCGCGTCGGGCTCTGTGCTGACAGCTCAGAGCCTGGAGCCTGTTTCAGATTCTGTGTCTCCCTCTCTCTGACCCTTCCCTGTTCATGCTCTGTCTCTCCCTGTCTCAAAAATAAATAAAACGTTTAAAAAAATTAAAAAAAAATAAATAAAGGTCTTTTTAAAAAAATTAAAAAATTAAAAAAAATAAAAACCTTACAAACATATGTTTTGTTGCCTCTACTAAAGTATGAATTTAAGGGCTAGCACAGTGCCATTTCTCTTTGTTTGAAACCCCTCTCTCCTGGCCCAGTGTAAAAATTATTAGAAAATCCTTCTCATTTCCTAAAATGAGTCAGATCATTTATATAGTCAATATGTCATATCAAGTGCATTATCTAAAATAAGTCCAAGTTTAAATGCCATTACATATAAATAAGTGCTCATAGTTACTACTAAGCATTTCCTTCATTGGGTAAGTTTTAGGGTGGATGTTTCCTGATGCCAGCACCTTTTCTCATCAGTAATGCTTCCACAAATTGTATTTAATGGTGGCTTACTCCTGGGAAAACGCAAGCATTTGGCTAATTTGTCCATTGTCTTTTAGACACAGAACTGCATTTTCTGAGCTTCTCTGGTGTTCAGAGACTCTTCGTACAATCTCTAGTCCTGGCTGCTCACAGGGGCTTGCCCACAGGAAATGAGACATATCGCGTGAACCACTCACTATGGTTGGTGCTCACTCCACCTTTCTGTCACCACAATAATTATAAATGACTGTGACAGCAATTAGAATTTGTTCACCAAAGATGAAGATGAAAGGCTTGTCTGGTCAGCTCTTCTGTCAGGTGTTCCCTCCCACGATACTGAGCATGTTTTGATTTTGTTCATCTAATCTTACGCATCTCTAGCCACGAGACCTGCTAGAGAGGATGTTTATCTGGCCCTTGGACATATTTTCCCTCCTCCTTTTGGATAATGCCATCTTGATTACTCTGGAATTCAGTTGAGAATGGGTTGGACACCTTAACCTCCCCACCTCCGTCCCTACCCTGCCTTCTCTCCCTCCTTCCATCAGCCAGCCAGAAAGGCATGCTGGGGAAAGAGTGAACACACTGATTAAATAACACTGGGCAACATTTGTGCATTGCTAACTATATACTAGGAACTGTGGCAAGGGCTTCATTAGCATCATTTTGTTCCATCTCACAAATCCCCAGGACGCAGGTCTAATCTTATTCCCACTTTACAGACAAAGAAGTGGAGGCTCAGAGGAGGGTCCAGTAAGTTACCTGAGGTCATATAGGTCTACAAAGCAGGGTCAGTCCTTGAACATGGTCGTTCTGCCTCCAGAACCCACTAGGTTGTACTGCCATCCTCAGAGGTTGCTAAAATCCAAGGCAGAATCAACTAAGTGTAAACAAAGCCTGGGGACCACAAAGAGAGGGACTACTACTTCTGAGAGATACTGCTTGGAAAGCATTGCTAGGAGGCCCTGGGGGAGGTTGAGGGCTGGGCCACCTGAAAAAGTAAGAAATCTTAGGGGTGGAGAAAATGAGGAAGAGGCAGGTCTATTGAGCAGAGGTCTGGGGCCAGGAAAGCCAGTGCTCTGTGGCTCCAAGGGGGCCTTTGGCAGTGGTGGGGATGAGAGACATTGGGGTGGGGGCAGCTGCAGGGAGGGGAGCCATGGGAGGTGTGAGAATCCCGTTGCAGGATAACCCTCTCCTCCCATAGAAAATAGACTGTGTGTGTGTGCGTGCGTGTGTGTGCGTGTGTGTGCGTGCGTGTGTGTGCGTGCGTGTGTGTGTGTGTGTGTGTGTGTGTGTGTGTGTGTGTGTGTAGGAGGACGGGCTTCAACATTGCACATGCTCAGTGTGGAGGCAAAGCCCGCCCTTCTTCCATAGACAGTGCTGTGGGAAAGGGCTCTTCTGAGAGCTGCTCTTCAGCTGGGGGCAGTGCATGACCTGCCTGACCCCACAGTGTGGCCCTGGAGAACAGAGGAAAAAGGCTTCCTGTGTCAGCCCCTTCTGGGAACTCCAGGAACACGCAGCTGCACTTCCCTCCCTCCTACTTCAGCCCCGTCTTCCCCACACTCTTGACCTTGTGCTGTGAGAGAGGGTCCTGCTACCCAGGCACAGCTGGTAGTGTCTGAGGCCAGACCTCCGGGGACCTGAGGAATGTACAAAGCCCTCACTCAAGCAGGTTGGAAATAAAGTTCTTTCTCACCCTCTGAATAAAATTTCTCCAGTAACTCTGGTCCTAGCCAAATGACATGGCTGGTCTGGCTTGTGGGTCTCCCAGAGCACCTCAGCCTCTGGGAAATTCATCCTTCTGGGAAATTCTTAAAAATTTTAAAGAGTTAGGTGGGGCACCTAGGTGGTTCAGTTGGTTAAGCATTGGACTTTGGCTCAGGTCATGATCTCATAGTTTGTGAGTTCAAGCCCCACATCAGGCTCTGTGCTGACAGCTCAGAGCCTGGAGCCTGCTTCAGATTTCTCTCTCTCTCTCTCTCTCTCTCTCTCTCTCTCTCTCTGCCCCTCCCCAACTCAGGCTCTGTCTCTCTCAAAAACAAACATTAAAAAAAACTTTTTTAAAAATAAAAAAGACACCACCTGTGACCCTGCTTCTATTTCTTGTCCTTTATATGTTTTTTAATTTGTTTTTGAGAGAGACAGAGACAGAGTATGAGCGGGGGAGGGGCAGAAAGAGAGGGAGACACAGAATCTGAAACAGGCTCCAGGCTCTGAGCTGTCAGCACAGAGCCCGATGCGGGGCCCGAACTCACAGACTGTGAGATCATGACCTGAGCTGAAGTCGGACGCTTGCTTAACCGACTGAGCCACCCAGGTGCCCCTATTTCTTGTCCTTTATAAAGCATGTTGGTGGAACCACTCCTCTGTAATCTCATCAACCCTCTCCTTTTATCCCCAGCACCCTTCCTCAGCACTGGGCCTGCACCAGCCTGTTAATAGTTACAAACCCACGCCTTCTACTTTCCATGACTGTTCCAACATCCAGATTTCCTCTGCCTGGAACTATTCCATACCAGCAGTTTGATTTTAATAGGAGCCTCTGATCATTTCATACACAGGTTTGGGCTAGCAGAGACAAGGAAATAAATGTGCCACAATTAAAAAAAAAAATTTCAGTGTTTTTTCCCTAGTTCCACAAGTCACTAGGTTTCTGGGAACTGGTATTTGTGGCCTGGCCACGGACATTAATACTTCTTGTAGGCGAGGTCTCACAAACCATATCCCTGCAGCAGGCAGCCCTCGTTAAGAGAGAGCACAGGTGAGTGAGCTCAACTGAGAAGAGATGTTAGCTGAGCCTCATAGTTGCTTGTTACAAGCTTCTTAGCAAGCCTTCCTACATACTGGGTAAGTAAGGTGCAAGACCAAGGTCCCAGTTGAGAGCAATAGAATCGATAGGAAGTCTGAAGGGCTGAAGGTTCTAGGATGGTCAAACAGCTTAAAAATTTTGTTTTTATTATTGAAGTAAGATTGGCATACATGTTATATTAGCTTCAGGTGCACAACATAGTGGTTCAACAATTCTGTACATTACACAGTGCTCACCACGGTTAAGTGTAGTTGTCATCTGTCACCATACAACATTATTAAAATATCATTGACTACTTGGGGGCTGTACTTTTCATCACAAACAGCTTTGAAACAAGGCCAAGCCTACCTGTAATGGACTGAGGGGGTTGCTATCTTCAGTCAAGGTTAGAGGTGGATGAGAACCACACACAACCATGACACCCACCCACCCAGACTCTATGGCATCCCTAACCCCTTGTAGACAACCACTCCTCTGTCTCACCACAGAAACCTTCAGGCCATCTTTATATAGACCCTGTTCTTATTGGGGGGTGTATGTTTTGATAAAGAATCTAAGATAAATCAAGACATTACTCCTTTTTATTCCTTCAAGACACATATGTTGAGCACCTACTGTATGCCAGATGTAGTGCTGGGTTGATACAGAGATGAATAAGACTATTTCTGCCCTCTGAGCCCTCAACCTGGTTAGTGGGAGGCATGGAGAAAAGAAGAGTAGACAATTGGATGTGATGGTGCTATAATAGAAACTGTAGAGTAGAGGAAGGGGAATGGGATAGAGGATCAGAGAAGGTTTCAGAGGAATGGACATTTGGGCTGACACTTGAGTGAGGTGACACTCTTCCAGGTAACTGCAAAACCCTAAATCAGTGGCTCCCTGTTTTATGACTTTATTTATTTATTTACATTTTTTTTTTTGAGAGAGAGAGCACCTGTGCACAAGCAGGGGAGGGGCAGAGGGAGAGAGAGACAGAATCATAAACAGGCCCCATGCCCAGTGTGGAGCCTGACACAGGTCCCAATCCCATGACCAATAGTGAGATCATGACCTGAGCTGAAATCAAGAGTTGGACGCTTAACTGACTGAGATACTCAGGTGTCCCCTGTTTTGTGACTTTAAAATAAAATGTCCTTAATTATACTTGAATTCAAAAAAATTAATTAAAAACATCCTTTTGTCAAATGTTCCTGCTTCTTTTCAAGAGGGAACTGTTTTCTGTTGAGGGTCTCACTCAGAGCATCACACTTTGACATTTACATCTCTCTGAAACTTGGCTTTCCATCAGGTTACCCCAGATGGTAGTCTTTGCTTTGGTGAGGAAAAGGTGGAAGAAACTCATCAGGTTCATAGAAGCAGGAAATACAGATTCTTAGACATAAAATGGTGTGTAACAAGTAGGCCAAGAAGACCCATTCTTGTTTTCCCTATGCTGCCAGAAGCCAGATTGTTGAATGAGGATCTTAAGGGGGTCTTAACCCACATGAAAAAGTCTAGTTAGTTGGGAAATACAGTAATTTAAAGTTGATATGGGGGAAAAAATTTCCCTTACAGCCCAAGTTTATGAGGCCAAGTGCATCTCAGTGACCATTTTCTCTGATGGTTGTTCTCAAGTGCTATAGGTTTATTAGAGGTTGCCTGGAGGTGAAGAGGTACATCTCCCATATCCCTTGTCTCCAAGAAGCATGTTATGTAACCTTCTTCAGGTTCTGGGACCGCTACTATCAGTCTGTAATTGAGGGGCTTGCTAAGCCTGCCATTTTGCAATCTACCTTCTCTAAGCTGACTCTTCTATATGGAATCTTTGCAGTGTGGTTAGCTTTCTACCCGATTGTTTGAATTTGGTAAGGGCATAAATGAATATTTCCTTCCTTGTTGATTTGGAAGGTGACCCCCAGGTTATCTTCCTGAGGAACTTTAACAATTCTGTGGTGGATTTCTAATAAGTTAATGAGGGGAACTATCATTGATAGCATAGGTGTCGTGAGTGTCAAAACCGTCTTATTAAGTGTTAGAAAGGTTTGGCAAGGGTGTTCTAGCTTGGGGATGCCTGGTTCAAAGGTTTTCAGCTTTGGAGAAGGAAAGAAAGCACAGCATCCAAACCCTTAGGGCAGCCCCCATCTGTCCAGGTTGCAACCAGATCTGACTCTGCTGAGCTACCAAGAATAAGTGACAAAAGAGGCCTTCAGGACAGTAGGGATATTTTCTGAACAAGGATTTAGAACTGCTGAGGTGTGGGTCTTTTAGGTCATTCTGTGAGAGGAAAAGACTCCACTGTGAATTACATGAGATAAAGGATGAATCATGCAAGGCCCAACTCTAGAGTCTGGGAAAGGCTTTGGTTACCTTTGGTTGAGGTTGGACAGGATACAATGGCCAAACTTTTGGGGGGTGACTGCTTCAGGCAGGAAAGGAGACAGGCAAAACACTGCTATTGGCCAGCTTTGAGTAGGTAGCCTCAGCCCTTCTACTGGTAAACAAATATCATGTCTTTACTTCTTTTTAAGATTTTATTTTTTAAGTAATCTCTACACCCAATGAGGGGCCCAGCTTACAACCCCAAGATCAAGAGTCACATGCTCTACTCACTGAGCCACCTACGTGCCCCAACAAATATCATTACTTGACAGTAAAATTGTTTCTCCAGTAAAATTGTTGCTCTGAATCTCCTTCTTGTTTTCTCTAAGCCCAAGAGGAACTGAAAAAAATCAGGATAAGCTGCAAAGATGTCTGTAGTAATAATGATAATAGGGTGGCTAATATTTATCTAACATCCACTTTGTACCTGTTGGAGAGATAGTCCATTTTCATTTTACAGAAAAGGAAAATGAGTCTCAGAGGTTGATATATTTGCTCAAGGTCACACAGCTCGTAAGTGGCAGAGGAGGGGTTCAAAGTTATGTCACTCTTACTCCAGAGTATATGCTCTTTTAGCCACAAGAAGATGCCTCTAATGAAGGTGTGTGTGTGTGTGTGTGTGTGTGTGTGTGTGTCCCTATCCTGAAGGACACTTGACAGAAAAGGTCCCATTAGGACCAAAGGCCTCCAAAGGCCGTGAAAAGGGTGGAAACAGGTTTTTCTTTGGAAAGGAATGTTACTGATTAGTAAGGCTTTATATGGTATTGAGAGAGAACACGGAGGACTCTGGACAAGTCATTTAACTCTCCCAATCAGCCTTGATTCCTGTCTTGCAAAATGGGGACAACAATACCACTTGATTAGTTCCCTTGAGTTTTCTCAAGAATTAGATGATGCACTGTGTAGGACAGTGCTCTGGCAAGGCTATGGAGCATTAGAATCCTCCCATGTTTAGTCATAAACATAATGTTTTGTCATTTGCACAGAAACACATTTGCATATTATAACCTACTACAAGATGATTAAGGCTTTGGACAATAAATAATGTCCAGTGCATTACATTTATATGCAGTTAGTTAAAACTGACTCTTGTTATTTTTTTATAGGAAAGTCTTTTCTTATTTACAAAAGGAATTGTGTTTTCTTGTTTCTAAACTGCATTATGTACAAAGTCTTGAAAGACAGGCAAAGAAAGAAGAAAGTAAAGAACACTCATAAAATTGTTCACCCAGAGGTAATCACTGTAACCATCTTAGTACATTGAGCCGATCTGATATGTCCACAACTGCATTGGTGGTTTTTATTATTAGTATTACATACAAACTGTTTCTAAAATATCCACCTGGAGGCTGGAAAAAAAACTTGTGAAGAGCTACTAAATCTTTTCAGTTAGGAGGATTTTCTATGACTGCAGAAACAGTTTTTCTAAGATTTAGTTTTAATTCCCCTCCCCCCAACCAAATGCACACGTGAGAGACAAAAACAGACCCAAGAACTAAGTTATTGTTGTATCCAGACTGGACGCCTTTGAGCATTGTCTCCTTTTATACCACACTCTTTCTTTCTCTCTTTGGCATTTTCTACACTGTGTTATGTGTGTTTGCTCTTTGCTGACTGGTGTGATTAATCTAATATTAGTCTACTGTAGTAAAGAGCCCATCACCATAGTCAAGAGAGCAAGATCCTTTGAGGTTCCTGTGAGGGGAGGGACTTGTATCTTGAACGCAGCTGCATTCTAGAACTGAGCATGCTGTCTGGCACATAGAAGACCCTAGTAAATATTTTGTCATTTGCATTAGTGAAGGATTCTACCACTGCCATTAATAGCCATGTGACCTTGGGCCAATCAATTAAACTCTCTGGATGTCTCTAATGCTTTCCAGTTCTAATATTTTATAAATTTAGGTTTCCTCTTCTGAGATTTTGATTCTGACACTGTGTGGCCATTTACCTGATGTCAAATTTTCACGCTTGCTAGCCCCTGATAGGTGTGAAAAGCTAGCAACTGCTTTCTTTTTACTCTTTCATCAATAGAAGATAATTTTCCAATTAATTTATTTTCTTAGTTATGTGCCTTTCCTATTAGGCACCAATGTTTTCTTGAGTAAGCTGGTTAATGAAGTAATTAAAAGAGACAGTGAGCCGGGGGTGGGGCCCCAACTGAAACTAGACTCCTCACCTCATTGGTTAGTTCATTGGAACCAAGAGCAATTCCAATCTCTGAGTTTCCTTAAATACCCTTAGTAGTAAAACATTCCCACTTGTACAACAATTAGGGTTTCTTCATAAAAACTATTTAACAAATGCATTAAAAGGTACTGCTCCTTAATATGCTTGAGATACTGCACAGAACAGCTGTGAACTTTATTAGTTTGTAGGATGCGAGGGGAGGTAGTGCTTTGAAGACATGCTTTGGTTTTCATCAGACACTCCTGATGATGTCTTTGCAGTGGCTGGATGTATATTACTGTTTCACTGGCAACAAAGCACAAGCATCTTGGCCAGTTTTCCGTTCTGTAGCAGTTGAGGAGTAGAATCCTTTTCTATATCCTGTTTGCACTGTCAAGAAATTTTGCTGGCCAAATGATATCAGAGCAACAGAACAAATAGTTGGCACTCCATCAACTTTCCTAGGCAGAAATCGATGTAAAAGGGCTTCTGGCATTTGGGAATCTCGGGGTACTGTGGTAAGATCCCATAAGTCCCTTGGTAATCCGCTGACATGCTGCAATGTACCCACAGGTTAGGCATAGACCATCCATCTTCCCACTCGTACTTGATTTTCTGGATTTATTTTCTACATCCTTACTCAATACACACTAGTCACAGGTTTCTTTTAGGAAATGTAAGTGTTCCAAGGGATTTTGAAGAGAACTCTTTCTTGTGCCTCTGTTTAAAGCATGTAGACGTAAATCCAACACCCTATTCTTTTGCAAGGGCTTCACTTTTATGTCTCTACATGAGTGGGACATAACATGAGTTGCCTCTAAAATTAATACATTATTGGTTGATCAGATTCTATTTCTTTTCTCCTATTAACTGAATTTATATTATTGCCTAGGTGTATTTTTTTAACTCATAAATATCCCCTTCTTTATGTTACACAAGCGACAGAAAGTTTTATTTGCCCGCTTGTGTATTTTCACAACAGCTTAATTGAGATATAATTGGCATATGATATACCATACATGCCTAAAGTGTACAATTTGCAAAGTTTTGACATATTTATATCCATGAAACCATTACCACAATTGAGATAATGAACCTATCTATCATTCCCAAAAGCTTCCTTGTGCCCCTTGGTAATCCTTAACCCCCGCCCCTTCCAATCTCTGCTCCAGCCACCTCAGGGAACCACTGATCTGCTTTCCATTGTTGTACATTAGTTTGCATTTCCTAGAATTTTATGTAAATGAATTCATACAGTGTGTACTCTTTTTTTATGCTAGCTTCTTTCACTCAACGTAATTATTTTGATTCGTCCATGTTGTGACACACAGCAATAGTTCATTCCTTTTAATTACTGAATAGTGTTCCATTGTGTGGAAATAACACCATTCATCTGCTGATGGAGATTTTGGATTGTTTCCAGTTTTTGGCTATTACACATAAAACTTGTGAACGTTTATGTGCAAATCCTTGTATGGACATATACTTTCATTTCTCTAGGGCAAATTCCTAGGATTCTGGATCGTAAAGCACATGTGTGTTTGACTTTTTAAAAAATTGTCAAACTGTTTTCTCAAGTGGTTGTACCATTTTATGTTCCTACCAGCATGTCTGCATGTTCCGGTTTCTCCGCATCCTCAACACCTGATATCACCAGTCCTTTTAATGTTAGCTAATTTAATGAGTATATAATTTTGATTTACATTTCCCTAATGGTTAATGATATTGAGCTTCATTTTATATGCTTATTTGCTATCTGTATACTTTCCTTGGTGAAATATCTGTTCAGATATTTTCTCTAGTTTTTAAATGGATTGTTTGCTTTCATGTTAGTGAATTTTGAGTTTTTGTATAGTCTAGATAGAAATCTTCTATTCAATAGATATGCTTTAAAAATATTTTCTTCTAGTCTGTGGCTCATCTTTGCATTCACCTAATGGTGTATTTCAAAGAGCAGACGTTACTAATGTTGATGGAATACAGTTTATCAGTTTGTTCTTTTCTGGGTTATGCTTTGGAGTTACATCTAAGAAATTTGTGTCCAACCCAAGGTCGCAAGGGATTTCTCTTGTGTTTCCTTCAGATATTTTATAGTTTTACATTTTACATTTAGTTCTGTGATCTTGATTTAATTTTTGTCTAGGGTGCAAGGTACAGATCAAAGTTCATTTTATTTGCATATGAATATCTAATTGTGTCAATGCTGTTTGTTGACAATGCTATCCTTTCACCAGTGAATTGCCATTTTCCCTTTTTTGAAAATCCAGTAAGTTGTGCATATATGCGTCTTTGCACCAGTACCCAATTGTCTTGAGTACTGTAGCTTTATGATAAGCATTAAAAGTCAGGTAATGTTAATTCTCCAACTCTATTCTACTTGCCTGCTTGCACTTTTTACTTATGAGAATTTTGTCCTCAGGTCTAGAGTACTAGGTCAAGAGTGTTAATTGTAATGAAAAATAACTTGCATTTTGTTTACCCAGGCTTGTTAATAACTATTCAGAGAGTCAGCAAGAGCATGAACAATGGAATCGGATCTGGTTCGGAGTCCTGGTTCTGCCATGACTGGCTGTGTGACTCTGGCCACATTACTCATCATCTCAAAATCTCATGCTTTTCTACTGCAAAATGGGAAGGAATGACAATATGTACCTTACCACAGTGTTTCAAGGATCAAATTAGGAAATATATAATCTCTGATACAATTTTTATTTAGTACGCATCTTAGTTTAAAAAATTAGCGTAATGTAAAAATATCCAATATTTAATTACCTAAGGCAGATACAATCAGAACACTTTTGGCATTCTTATTTCCCTTATTTTACCTTCGTTTCAAGTGATTTTTGAATGATTCTTGTTTCATTTTAAGAATTGGGTATCGGGGCGCCTGGGTGGCGCAGTCAGTTAAGCGTCCGACTTCAGCCAGGTCACGATCTCGCGGTCCGTGAGTTCGAGCCCCGCGTCGGGCTCTGGGCTGATGGCTCAGAGCCTGGAGCCTGTTTCCGATTCTGTGTCTCCCTCTCTCTCTGCCCCTCCCCCGTTCATGCTCTGTCTCTCTCTGTCCCAAAAATAAATAAACGTTGAAAAAAAAATTAAAAAAAAAAAAAGAATTGGGTATCATTTTGAGGTTTGGACTTGTCATTTGAACATGTTTAGATGTCACAAAATATACTGGTGTTTCTCATACACTCATTTAAATTCAAATGGATGGGTTAAAATACCAACAGAATGATGACTGAATAAAGTTGTTTGATGCTGGAGGTATGTAGGGGCAGAGATTTGCTGTCACATTTGAGATGTAGAAAATTCCAGCTGAGGAAAATCCAGCTCCATAGGATAGATGAATACTGACTATCAATCTGAATTTTTCTCCTATGATAACTTGGGGTAGACATCAATTCATCTCTGCTGTGTCTAGCTGAAGGCATAACTTGAGTTTCCATTGAAAGTTGAACTACATAAAAACTCTACATATCATAAGAAGAAGACTGACAACTGAACTTAGAAGTGAGTAAAGGATATGTACAGGCAATATGCAGTTGAAGAAGCCAAAACTTAAAAAGAAAACAACATATGAAAAAATCTTAATTTCACTTGTACGTAGTGAAATGTAAATCAAAGCAACAATGAAATATCGTGTCAGGCACATCATATTGGCAAAAAGTAATATGGTCAGTAGCATCAAATATTGGCAAGGATGTTGGAGAAAGGAGCAAATTTATGGCTAGAGAGTATAAATTGTACTTCAAGTTATTTTCAAAACCATTGCAAGTCACAATACTCCTGGCACTTTACCCCTAAAGCTATTTTTTGAAACAGAGTTCTGAGGCAGATAGAGAAAAATGTCAACATGTTTGATTTTGCTGGTGGCAACATACAAATCTGTTATTTTCTGTACCTCTCGTATTTGTGAGATGTTAAAACTTGAAAGTAAACATGAAAATTTTAAAAAGAAACATGACGTTTGTTTCTCTGCTTTAATTCTTTACAAATTTCTTTTAATTCCTCACCTTAAGACCCATCTTTCCCATTTTGCGTCTTGTTTGATGTCAACCTATAACATAACATGTCTTGAGCTGTTTTCTTCACATGATTTGAAGTATCTCCAAGGTAACTGTTTTGTGTTCAGAGTTTTTTTTTAGACATCTCCTTCCTTCTAGCGATCTCTGTTCAATATCATATTAAACTTATTGGGCCTAAGTTGTCCGTTATTTCCTTGCTTCTTTGCTCTTCATGGGAGTTTGGATTGACAATTGAAACTTAACTGCTGTGTTTCATGACAGCAAGGCTTTGCAGGGCTTCTTTTCTTAATACTGCTCCATCCGCCTGTCTTGGTACGTAAGATATTTATATGTAGGGAGGGATATTTGTTTTAGTGTATGATAGATACTTATAATGAAGATTAGATCATGCACTTCTAGCTGAGAATTTCTAAAGCATATAATAAGCAATTCTTAATCTTCAGAGCAGAGGCTTGGGGTACCCCCTCAGTCTGCCTGCCTACACCGTATTTTTGGCTGCCACAATGGCTTCTCTGCCCATGTCAAACTCACTTTATGTGTATATACTTCAAGTTCCCTATTTTCTTTCATCTGCCTCTTTGGTAAACAGACGACAGAAACTTCCTCTGCCTGATCTCTCTATGACATACTGCAAATTTAGCTCAGACGCGAGCTGGCTGTGTGTGTCTCTGGCTATTCATAGAAAGGAAGGGTTTACCTTCCTTCCTTCTGGAGAAACCGTCTTTTCATGGCTACGAATCTGTTTTCAAAAGGCTATTTGGAATCGGAGCTACTGGTTAATGGGAAAAGGTTTTTTTTTTTGTGATACTTGAACAATCTTTTAAAAAATACACGATGTGGGGCACCTGGGTGGCTCAGTCAGTTAAGTGTCCAACTTTGGCTCAGGTTGCAAGCTCACTGTTCGTGAGTTTGAGCTCACATCGGGCTCTGTGCTGTCAGTGTGGATAAGTCACCGATGAGTCATTTCCAATGTGTGTTGAATTTACTGTGGTTGCTTTTGCATTATTTTCTCCTTTTGTATGATTAGTGTTGGAAAGACCATAATGACCATCCATCAACTCTTGGTCATTGTGGAACATCCACTTGAGGACCAGGTGTCAGTGAATGCAAATGAAGCAGAACACTTAGCTCAGCCACTATATCTGAACGTTCCTCTCTGGTCCTGACCTGGTCCTCGATTCTAACTTTGATCCAGAAAAGATCCCTAAGTCAGCCCTGTAAGATATAGGCTGGGCTCTGTGGCTAAAGTGAAAGTCTCTCCCTGGGTTTCTGAAGTTCCTAGGTAAACTGGAGCCAGTACGGTTTCTAGAGAGCCCTGGGCAAAATGTGCTTATTTCCCAATTCAGAAGTGATTTTTCTCTTGTCAGTTTAGATTTGCTGCCCAGGGCAGTTCAGAATGGGGTGGGTTTCAGGGCAGTATTCACTAAGACATTAGTCTCATCACTTACGGTAATTTTCACAAATCATTGAACATCACAAGTGTCACTAATTGCCACTTGCTTCTTATTTTTATTCTAATGTCCTAGATACGGAAACTGGTAACTGGGTTGTAAGTTTCTTTAGGGCAAGGCCTGGATGTTTTTCATTTGCATTCTTAACATCCACCACAATATCTGGGGTATAATAACTTCTCAACTAAAGGTCTATGTCTAGAAAATATGGCTGAAAAATGATTGTAAAACATACCCCAAAGTCACTGTCCTTATTTTTTCTTCTCCTTTCCTTCTTGTTTACCCTTCTTGTTTTCATCTGTCTTAGTCCAGAGCTTTAGATGATTGGCAGCATCATGTGTTTATACTACTTCCTGAAACTCTTCCTGCACACTTCTCCCCCAAATTTTGTTCATTAAAAAAAAAATAATGGTTTTTTTTTTTCTTCTTGGGCCTTGCCTTTTACATCTTAAATTATTTTAAACACTACTCATATGTTTATCTGATTCTTCTGTTATCTCAAGTTCTCTCTGGTGGTTGTGCCTGCTGATTCTTGGTTATATTTAATTGCTTCCACATGGGTCTTGTGGCTTAGGCTTGTGAGCTCATCTTCGGGGGTGGCTCAGCTGTGGGTGTCTGTTGTTGCTTTTATTGAGGACACATCCCTCCAGAGAGGTCTTGTTTCTTCTTGTCACCCTAAGGATGTCCTAAACCTAGAACCAATTTTATGCCTGTTTTTCAGCTTGAAATTTCCTGGAATACGCAAGTATTGTGAATTCAAAACTCCAAACCACATCAGGGTAAATTGTGGGAATGCTCAGAGGAGATACTTTTATTCCCCCACCAAGAGCCTAGGCCAACGCATTGCTCTTCCATTTACCTGTGAGCATGTTTGGCCTTTTTTCAACATCAACTTATTTCAAGAATCTTTCTTCAAGACCACTACAAGGGTTTCTCTCTCTGTGAGGGTCAGTTCTAATTCTTCACCTCATCTCCTATCCCCGAGTGTTGGGCAAGTCATACAGAATGCTCAGAGTCCCTAGCTTTTCAATCTAAAACATCATAGCTTTCAAATGACGATAATAAGGCTTAACAACATGATTCTGAAAGGCATGTCTCCCCGATAGGGATGTTATGAGATCCAAGTAGTAGAATAGATTAAAAGGCATTTTGAAAAAAAAAAAAAATTAAAGCACTCTGTAATTAGGTTTTGTTTTTAGATACTCTAGGAGTATCATTGGCCTAGAACATGTTTTTCTAGTATTATTGCTAGTCTCCTGTTTTCCCCAGACCCTTTTCCTTCCTTCTCCTACCATCACATCTTCTTGTCCAATTGTCTAGCTTGTGGCAAAGTAGAGCAGCCTTATACTTAGGCAGAGGATGAACTGCAGCCTCTGAGCTGATTTTACCTGATTGAGTTTGGTGAGTACTGTGGCTCTCTTATTTACCTCTCAGCTCAGGACCCTGTATATCATTCAGGTTCCTGCCAGAGAGCTGGTGTTGGTGACCCTTGGTCAATAGTGGACATGATTTGTTATTTTAGTTAAGATCTTAATAGCACATGAAATTGTTTATCTAGTTCTGATGCTTTAGAGAACCAAAGACCTGCTGCCGGAATACAGGTCTTCTCTGCAGTTACCTGTCTGTGGCATGTCACTGAAGGAGAGTATCAATCGGTATAGTTGTTCTGGAAGCTACAGGAAACCTTTAAATACATTTCAACAGGAACACTGGTATTTGCAACCCAGCATTTTTACAATATGATCTCATGTAACACATCTATTTTATATTCTAAAAACTTCAGTTTGAACAAGCCATGTCATAAAAGGGGCCACAGAATCAGCAAAGCCAGTCTTATAATGACAGGCCAAACAGTTTTAGATATTGGGGTTTTCTTGATTTTTTATTTGAGGCCAAGCTCTCACACAGAGCATTGACTTTGCTTCAGGTCAAATGAAGTCATACTTTAGACCGGGTTAGTCCTTGTTTAAATCGCTTAGGTAAGGTTTAATTTGTTGAGCCAAACCCTGGAACCCGTTCAGTTCACAGAAGAACATATAATTATGTAACTTTTGTCACAAGACTCAAGAAAAATGTTTTATAGTCACAGCAGGGATTCAAAGAGGTGAGGCTAAGATGGAAAATGCTTGTAGAGATAACAGTAGAAGAAAAAGAAATGGAAAGCATTTGTGAAAGTCTAGTCTCAGTTCTTAGTGTAGCTCTTTGCACAAATTAATACATTTGAGATATTTTTCAGGTTTCAAATACTGAATCTCTATTTTCATGGAAAGGATGGTATAACTAAGAGGGTTAACCATGGTTATATAGCTTTCTGAATTTTCTACAGCATACCCTTACTTTATATGGAATAGTTACATGACTGTCCTATTTCCACTTATCAGTAATAATTGCCTGCAACATACATAGGAAACATAAATTCCCAGCTAATTCAGACCCCTCTTTTTACCCACTTAAGAGTTAGTCCAACCCTTTATAAAACCTATTTCCCAAACCTCCTAACATATAGACTGGTTTGAACATCAGTTCTTGTCATGTCCCCTGCCTGCCATCTGTTTTAGATATTAGTGAGTCACAAAATGCCTAAAAGCAGTGGTCTGAAAGAGACTGAGAAGGAGCAGAGGGTCTGAATTGTCAGAAAACAGAATCGTGTCCTTGGGCAAATCCAAGGGTGGTTGGGTAGGTTGTATCATCAAGTGATAATAGGAACGATGATTAAAACCAACAGCAACTTCACAAATCTTGAAACTAAAATGCATGCTGGTTTTAGGGGAAACCTCCAATACACAGCATACAAACTTTGATTACTGTCGTGGAGCAATCAATGGAAGTTTGTAGAAGACGCAACGCACGTAGACTGGTTCAATTTGGCCAATTTACACTGAGCGTCTAGTTGGCCGCTACTGTGGGGATAAAGGGAGCAAGTTCTTTACCTTGTGGAATTCTTGGTCTTGGAGGGGAGATATCACACAACCATCTATGCTCATGACGAAGACAGCTTTGCCTGGAACTCATGGCATGCACAGGCCAAGCTTCGTGCCTGCCTAGGGCTCTATTTACTTACATTGTCTTGAATTCTCTCATCACATCCTCCAGTTTACAGATGGAGAAGCAATATTTTTTTCCGCTGCATTTTATCATCTTAACAACACGATATGTTAAATGCTTTGCCATGGACTTAGAATGGAGTCTGACAGGCAAAAGTCCAGCCTTCGCTCTGCTATATACCCGTGGGGTCTGGAGGAAATTTCTTAATTTATTTGAGCCACAGTTTTCTCATCTGTAAAACAGAGATAATGGTATTTACCTCAGCTCTCGGCTTCAATGTCAATATTTTCAGAAAGGCCTTATTCCATCATTCTGAGGAATCTTGTTCCCATCACGCCAGTCACGGGATCCCATTACCCTGTTTTAGTTTTGTTACAGCCTTTATCACCATCTGAAGTGTTGTCTTGTAACTGGTTTCCAGGACTATTGGCAGCCTCCCCATTTGAATGTAAATTTCACAAGGACAGGGACTGAACCCAAAATCTGGTTCCTGGCACACAGTAGGCACTCATTATGTGTTACATGAATGGGCAGCGAACCAGGCAACAGTTAATAGAGATGGAAAGGAGAAAGTGACTGTACTTATATTTAATGTCCTTGAGAACAATTCTATGTTCGCTTTGAAAGAAATCATTGTATGCTTTGAACACTGCTATTACAGTAGGTAGAAGGGTTTGAGTTTTTTCTCTTTTGCCATAACGAAGGTCTGAAAATAAATTGAATGTCATCATCCATTGCACGATAGTCCATCCCTGACCTGAGCTGGGCTCCAATAAAAGGAGCAGGGACACAAATGCAACACACAGACCCAGAACGGGATCTTTTGTACGTGTGACTGTGGGAGACGCTGAGAGAAATGTGGAACCAGAGCTCACCTGAGTAGGTTTTGGCCTTCATTCTCCCCACAAACATTAACCTCAGAGTAAGTGACATGTCTGACTGTGTCTACAAAAGGCACCTCCGGCCTCCACTGACTTGTTTATCTTTGCCGCTGTTTCAGGATTCTGAGAAGCGAACCCCGCTTCATGTGGCTGCGTTTCTGGGAGATGCAGAGATCATTGAACTCCTGATTCTGTCAGGTAAATACCAGATCTACTTAAAAGTCAATTGCAGATAAAAATTTAAATGACCAACTCACTAGATTGACTATGACAATGAACCCAAACGAAATTTCTTTATTGTGCTCATGGAAGTTTATTTGATCAGTGATTTTATCAGTAGACAAAAACAAAAAAAGAAAACAAAACAAAACAAAAAAACAACAATGCAAGAAGTTATTCTTATATGAAAAATGGCGTAGCCATTGAAACATTTTATTACTTTGAAAGTCTGATTTGACTAATCAGGCCCAGTATTATAGATGAATTCAGTAGATTTGTATATCTTTTCATTTTTTTGTCATTAAAAAAATGAACAAACAAAACTGACTCCTTAAAGCCTGCATGAAAAACACAAATGTATCTGTGTATTTACATACATTTAAATTGTGTGGCAAAATAATACTATGTTTTGTTTATGGATACATGACTGTGACTATGTAATAAAAAATGGAAGGAAAGGAAATATACCAATTTCCAGATGGTGGTTACCTCTGAAGAGGCTGGTTGAGTGAGAGATATTTTCAGGGAAGGGTAAAGAAGAGACTACAACTCTGTAAAATATTTTGTTTAAAAAAAATTGGAAGCAAACATGGCAAACGTGGTTTGGGGGCTATTATTCTCTTTATATTTTATATTTTATGAATTTTAAAGATCTCATTGGATCTAGAAATACCAATGCTTTCATTTTTGGAAACCTGTATGCTTGGTACATCTCACCAAACTGGTTTCCAAAACCAATATGTGCTTTCTCCCTTGAGTATTTGCTAGACAAATCCCTAGAATGAATCTGAGCACATGCACGTGTCTCGGTGTGGATTGCAGATCGGCTGGCTTTTTCCCCTCCTCCTTTTTGTTTGGGAAGATTAAAATCTGGAAGAAATACCTCTGCCCGCAGACTACGCAAAAGGCCTATATTAAGATTTTGCCTTTGTTTGCAATAGTAAAGGGGAACTGTAGAAATCCAAAGTACGCTATGCAAAGGTAGGAGCTAATGCATGTATTCAAACAGACGTGGGGAACACCGTAGAAGAAACTAACAAGAATTGTGCTGTGATACACCAGGAAGGTTCACATTGCCCTTACTTTTGTTGTGTTCGTGTTCTTGAGGTGGATTTTCCCAGGAAGCAAGTATTGAGTGCCTTATGACGTGTGTGTGCTCTGTGCTCCTGACAATTGCACGGAGCTTAGGTTAGATTCTGTGTGACATTCCTTGTGCTTTAAAGAACAGGCCTAACTGCTAATATATTGAGATTTATTTTTGCAAGTCATTTCTTATTTTATGTTTAATGTACATTGTTTCCTCCTTTTTTTCACTTTCCATTTGATAGACTGATTTTTAACCTGGATTAAAGGTTGTATTTACTGAAAAAAAAAAAATAAAGAAAGAAAGAACAGGCCTTCCTTCTGACAGTTTTAAAGATGTTCCAGGGCTGTGTTCCAAACAAACATGTATTGTTTGGTGTGACACAGACTATGGCTGAGAGCCAGTACATACCTGGCTGGTTGCCCTATAGCTGTAGAAACTTGGGCCATGGAAAATTGTAGGCAAAACCAGTGGGGGTGTAAAATAAGAATTTTGTGGCACGACAGCTAAGGGGTCCCAACCAACCAAGTGTTGTATTAAGAGACATCTCAGCGTCTCAGAGGAATGTTTAGTTCATGAAGGTGCAAATTCAAAACTTTGTCTTAGACCCCCAACTTTGGTTTTTTGTTTGTTTGTTTTTCCACATCCGAAGGAAGATTTTAATTCTGCAGCATGAAGTTGACCCCCTGTGTTCCTCAGGCATCTGTGGGCTGGTGACTGTTTGAGAAACTTGGTTTCGTATCACCTTCACGTGGGATGGAGTCCATCAACCTCACTTACATGGGGCTCATCTACTAGAGCCTGGAGAAATTTTTCCATAGATCCTGATCTGCACACCTGTTTAGTCTCTGGTATAATTTTGGATGGCACATGCAATGGAATTTTTCCTCCTCCTCATATCCAATTAGGAAGACGTAGGGTACAGGAGAGCATTGGGAAAGTTCTTTCGAAATTTTACTCAACTGTGGAAGCTTAGACAAACTCTTGGAATTCACATGGCTTTAATTTCCTTGAAAGGTCCTTTATTCAATTTGTATATTAAATTCCTAAAGAAATATCCTTGTAAGAGCACGATGATTTCATTTCTGAGCTTGCATCTGGCAGCTGACCCTTTAGGGAATCCAACCAAACTGCTTTCCAGTTTAATAATGGATGAGGTGCTAATGATTCCCATGTTGGACAAATGATTTGGCCTTGCCGGAATAGCCCATTACAGCTGTGTACTCCATTGTTGTATTAACTTACAGAGCATAGTGTAACCCAAGCCCACTAAATTCCCACTGACATTATCTCCTATTAGCCAGGCGGATGGAACCCTGAATGCCTCTGAGTAGAAAGGGAGGAATTCAGGCCTTGAAACTTTCCTCTTCTTATAACTGCCAGTTCAGATTCTGGCTCTATTCTCCCCACCCCATCCCCAGTCTGGCCTCTGGCTTCTGTTTGGGAACTAGCCGAGTCAGGATTTAAGGCAAAGAGAAGGTGAAGAGCATGCTAAATCATTTGCTGGAGATGCATGAATGAGATCAGCGTGAACCAATCAGTGGATCCGTGGCTAAGAGTTAAGAGATTGGGGTTGAGCTAGAGGAAGCAGAGCACACAGGAAACCGAGCACTGTCACAATACCCTGTAGAGAAACTGGGAAGAAAACTGGAGGTACCCACCTGCTAACGTGGGAGTGTTTGTGAGGTGCAACTGCTAACTAAAAATGATATATTTATTAGACATAGGCCACCAAACAAGTGTATTCTTGTAAAATCATTTCCTGTGATTTGTCAAAATGTGATTACCACGGTCAATGCAAATTGCCACCAGTGCCAGGGGCAGGTCATTCTTTTGATTCTTTTATGCATAACAAATATTCATTATTCATCCTTTGAGGTTGGATTTGATTGGTGTTTGTTTGTTTGTTTGTTCTGGTGAGAGAGGGGTGATTAAACCAGGCACCCTCAGTGTGGTGTGATTACAAAGTAATGAGCCATTTTCTGGTGGGTGTGTAAACTGGTTCTAAAGGCAGGTCCAAAGGGAGTCTGAAAAATGTTTTAAGCAATTGTCACATACACTGAATTATCATACACTCTTCCAAGGTTATTGCTTTGAAGGACAGTGCTCCTGGGCTGTGATAACATTTGGTCTGTTTGCTTAAAAGCAAAATCAATAGCAAGCTGATCTCATTACATTGAAGTCATATTTCATATGATCTTTCGTATGTATTTATTTCTACAATTAAAAGTCAAACTTTGGATAAACCAGACTTAAGAATCAATTATCCTTTCTGGGCCTGTAAGGTTTTTCAGTCACTTAGTCTACCTTTTTCCTTTGTTTTACTTCTTCCTAGATGACAAGGCTGAGAGAACAGGAATATTGCCTCTGGGAAAGATACTTAGTTCCTTTACTCTTGATCTCCATAGAAAAAAAAATCAAGCACTAATAGGGATAAGATGAAAACATACTTAATTTATAATTAGAGTTTATGCCTGACAACTTTTAGTTGGGTCTTTGTTTCTGAAGAATCAGTATTTTTTTTTTTTTTTTTTTTTTTTTTTTTTTTATGTTTAAGGTTGAAAATGTCCTTGGGTAAAAAGCATTTGCCTTTAAATCATTAGACATGCAGACTCTGTGTCCTTCAGTGCACAATGGCGCCTGACAGGCAGGTAAATAACATGAAGCTTCCTTTAGAAAAATCAGTTATAAATATTCAACTCAAAACCATCTGACGTCTCCCTCTGACATGTAAACAAGACTCTTGGACGTGTTCAGCGGAAGAGGATGAGGAAACCAGTGGCAGGGGATGACACTGATGAAATACTGCTTGGTCCCCATTCAGATAACTCTGCTTTTGTCATAATAATTTTGTTGTTCAGGGAGAGGAGATTTTCCTGGCAGCTGCCCGTTTAACCTTCTGGAGGAGGAGAAGTGGAGGGATAGAAACTGAAGGAAGCTACTTCCTAGATTTCTAATTATTTTTCAATTCCTCAAGTGACGCTAAAGCTGCAAGAGGGGCGCCTGGGTGGCGCAAGTCGGTTGAGCGTCCGACTTCAGCCAGGTCACGATCTCGCGGTCCGGGAGTTCGAGCCCCGCATCGGGCTCTGGGCTGATGGCTCAGAGCCTGGAGCCTGTTTCCGGTTCTGTGTCTCCCTCTCTCTCTGCCCCTCCCCCGTTCGTGCTCTGTCTCTCTCTGTCCCAAAAATAAATAAACGTTGAAAAAAAAAATTAAAAAAAAAAAAAGCTGCAAGGAAACAATGCTGGCATTGGTTGGTTGTTACACGCCGGGTGTGGATTGTTTTCTGATATCAGCAAGCTCGGGGTCATCTTTCTCCTTGAAAGAATGTTAATATTAAAAGCCACATTGAGCACTACATAAAACTGAAAGTTTGCAGACTATATAAATAATAATACTAATAACAATATAATGTAAATGTATAATATAAATAACAAGAGAAAACAGTCATAGAAAAATAGAGGAAACAGGCAAAAAATATGAACACGCAGTTCTCAGAGAATAAATTGCAAATGTCCAGTAAACAAACCTATTAGAAGATGCCCAACCTCACTATTAAACAGGAACAGAAAAATGTGATACTGCTTCCTTCCAATCAGATTTGCAATATTTTATTGGCTGATAATATCAAGTATTGATGAGGATGTGGGGAACGAGGCAATCTCACACGTTAGCACTCTTTGGAGGATTGAGACTAAGGATTAAAACCGAAAGTGTGTGTGACCCATGACACAGAAAGTCCATTTCTAATTATCTATCCTAGACAAATACTTGCACGTTTGTAGGAGGAATCATTTTGTGGGTGTTCACAGCAGCATTTTTTGAATAATGAAATACTGGAAACAACTGAAATACCCATCAATGGACAGAATGTCTAAAAAATGTACTGTGTTTATATGTTGGAATACATGTGGTAATTAAAAAGAATGGCATCATAAGTATCAACAGAGATAGCTATGAAAAATATATCGTGTGAAACAATGCAGAATGTCAATTCAGAAACAATTCAGGAACTCAGAGTGTTATAGTAGGATACAATATTCAGAGGGTTATTACAATATGATATAATCTATGTAAAAGCATACTTATAAAACACTATAGATTTTTAAAAATTACTGTGTAATGTTTTAAATATGCAAAAAAGAATATTGTACTGACCACTCAGCTTAATTCTCTTAGTTTTCCTTGGTACACATATTGGCCTGCGTGGGGGTAAAGGAAACTGGAGGCTTATGTACCAGGCTCAGGGCAGTGATTTTTTTTTTTTTTCCTTCAGTAAGTGGGGAGAGTCCAGCATTGAGAATGATTCTCCAGAGGACTTTACTCAAATCTTTAATAATTCATGTTTTAGGGATGCCTGGGTGGCTCAGTCGGTTGAATGTCCGACTTCAGCTCAGGTCATGATCTCACAGTCCGTGAGTTTGAGCCCCGCATTGGGCTCTGTGCTGACAGCCCAGAACCTGGAGCCTGCTTCCGATTCTGTGTCTCCCCCTCTCTCTGCCCCTCCGCTGTTCATGCTCTGTCTCTCTCTGTCTCAAAAATAAATAAAAACATTTAAAAAAAAACCAATTCATGTTTTAAAGAGAATGCATTATTTGTATGAGGAAACCATGAAGTAAAATAGGTCTGATTTTCATTATGTTAGGCAGATTTTCATAGCTGCTGTATAAACTAGCTCAGTGAAGGAGACATTGAGGAATCTCTCTTTTAACCAGAAAGCTTCCTTCAATTAGCAACTGTTAATTTAGGACTGCCCTGGGCTTGGACCTAAATTGGCACATCGTGCCAAAGACAGATGCCCCCAGTTTCTATTCCTTAGTCCCTGATTCTGCTCTGATAATAGTTAACAAGCAATTATGTAGTGCTTACCATGTGTCAGAAAGTGATCTCAGGTCTTTTGTGGTTTATCCTTCTAGAATGTTCAATATTTTTACAAAAGCAGGCTCATATAATATTTTGGTACTTACTTTTTCCACATAACAATGGTTTGTGAACATCCCTCCACATTAAGAATTCTTATAAAGCACCACAGCCACCGCGTATGGCTATATACTAATTTATTTAACCAACTCTTCTCTGTCTAACACCAAGATTGTTTCCTGTATATTACTTTTTTGGCTAACCTTTTTTTAACACATTCTTGAAGATTAGTCTTAACATTAGCCCATAGTTATTTCCTTTAGAAACATGTTATAGAGCATTCTAATACACTTACACAAAGACAGAAATAGGTTGTGGGTAAGAGAGAGAGAGAAAGGGAGAAGAGAGAAGGGGAGAGAAAGGGAGGAAAAAGGGGAGGCAGAACACAGAGGGAGACTGAAGGTAAGATTTGGACATGCCATGGCAAAAGCTGGTGAACACAGGTACCATGCACGTGCCCTCTGCCCCTCGTTGGTATCCTGGTGATCTGCCTGGTGAGGAGCTACTGGGGTGAGATGTTTAGATTCAAAATGTGGTGATAAAAATTGGGAAGGCAGCAAAAGATTCCCTGAGATTCTCGAGCTCTCTCACCTCTGGGTAGTCACGAACTTCTGTGGTCCCACCTTTTCTGGGTGTGCTGACCTTGCTTCTGTTCTACAGCTGGGGGTCTATCTGTGGGATCAGCTACAGTGATTGAGGAGGGAAGAAGAGAGCATGAGAACACACTGTTAACTTGAAAATGTCGGGGCGCCTGGGTGGCGCAGTCGGTTAAGCGTCCGACTTCAGCCAGGTCACGATCTCGCGGTCCGTGAGTTCGAGCCCCGCGTCGGGCTCTGTGCTGACAGCTCGGAGCCTGGGGCCTGTTTCCGATTCTGTGTCTCCCTCTCTCTCTGGCCCTCCCCCGTTCATGCTCTGTCTCTCTCTGTCTCAAAAATAAATAAAACGTTAAAAAAATAAAAAAAAAAAAATAAAAAAAAAAAAAAATAAAAAAAAAAGAAAATGTCTTTTCAAATTGGACTGTGCCACTGAGGTTATCTACAAATCCAACAGCAGTTGTGGTTCCTAATCAATTATATACCTGGAGTGAGCCTTCGCAAAATCCTGGAAGAGACTGTGCCTGGGCCACTTTATATGAAAATGTCATTTTTTTTTTTTTATCCATGAGAAGGGCCACTGACCAAGAAAAAATAGCATAAGAAAAAGCATCATAATCTTCCCCATTTTTTAAAGCTTACTTATTTATTTAAAAAGAGAGCGAGAGAGAGCACAAGCTGGGGAGGGGCAGAGAGAGAGAGAGAGAGAGAGAGAGAGAGAGAGAGAGAGTCCCAAGCAGGCTCTGCACAATCAGCATGGAGCCTGAGTTAGGGCGTAAACTCACAAACCGCGAGATCATGACCTGAGCCAAAATCAAGAGTCTGAACCACCCAAGTGTCCCAAACTTCCCTATTTTTATTAAGAAACATAAAACTCCAAATGCACTGCTTTCTTAGAAATGTTTAATAGTAAATATTTCAAACATACAGAAAATATGGAGAAAAATATAAGTAATACCCATGTACAGCAAGCTTTAAGATATCCTAACGTTTTCCATGTTTGTATCATATCTGTTTTCTAAAGAAAATATTGAAGATACACTTCCAGCCCATTTGGCATACTTCATCCTTTTTTCTCTACCATCCCTTCCTAGAAGCAACCACTGTCTAGAATTGCTATTTGTTTTCTTTAGCCATATCTGTTACTTTTGTTTCACACCTATGCATCCACAAACATCATGTAGAATTGTTTTTGTAAATTTAAAAACTTTATATAACTGACATTACGTAATAGGTATTATTTGTAACTTCATTTGTTCATTCACGTTATTCATCTGAAGTGCATCTGTTTGTTTATATATATATATATATATATATATATATATATATATATATCAAAAACTTCAGTCTGTTCATTTCCATGACAGTATGACATTCCATTGTACACATATACCACAATGTATTTATCCATTTTCCTTTTGACCAGCATTTAGGATTTCAATTTCTTGCTGTTACAAACATGCTGCAGTAAACATTTTTCCACATGTGCGAAAGTTTGTCCAGGGTATATGTTTGGGATGGGTCGCTGGGTAGGAGGGCACATGCAATGTCAGTTTTACTGGGTAGCAGCAAATTGCTTCCCAGAGGTGGTTGTACCAGTTCATACTCCCACCAGCTGTATGTAAATCTTTTTTTTTTAACATTTATTATTGAGAGACAGAGAGAGACAGAGCACGAGAAGGGGTGGGGCGGAGAGAGAGGGGGACACAGAATCTGAAGCAGGCTCCAGGCTCTGAGCCGTCAGCCCAGAGCCTGACACGGGGCTCGAACTCACAAACCGCGAGATCATGACCTGAGCTGAAGTCGGACGCTTAACCGACGGAGCCACCCAGGCACCCCAATATAAGTGTTAATATTACCCCCTACCCTTACTAACTCTTGGGATTGTCATACTTTAGAATTTTCACCAATTTGATGGGTGTGAAATGGTATGTTAATGTTGCTTTCATTTGCTTCTCCCGGATAAATTTTGAGAAGTATATTTTCATATGTATCTTGCCATTTGGGATTCTTCTTGCATTAGCTTTTTAAGCTTACACACAGGCAATGCAAAATTTGCTCTGTCAAAGACCATGAATAATGAAGTATGTATTTTTGTTTCATATTATTATAACCAGTGTTTGGAGCTAAAAGGAGAAATGTAGGGGAAAAGGAAATGAAATCAAGGGGGAATGTATATGTATAAATACTTGAAATATATGTGTGTATATATATATATATATGAAAATGGAAAAAGAGAAAGATGGAAAGATAGAGGGAGAGAGGAATGAATCTAAGGAAGGCAGAGAAAGATTGGAGAAAGTAGAAGGGAAATTTAATCAATGTTTAGTGGAAAGTTAGTTGTGAAGTGAGGCACACTGCCTAAGAGCTTGGGCTTTGAAGTCAGACTGCCTGGGTTCAAATCTACCATTTCCTAGCTGGGTACCTGGAGCTTATTACTTCTCATGGCCTTAGTTCCTTCATCTACAAAATTAGCATCTTAATAGCATCTCCCTATTAAATGGACTACACATTTGTTAGTATACCAAGCAAGAGCTCAGATTATATTAGCAGTTTCTAACAAGGCTGTTAGCAATTGCACAGCTGTAATAATAGAATTTTAGCTCTTCCGAACTAAAGGGAGCTTTTAAGCAAATGAGTAGACAAGTTGGGCTTTACCACTTAACATTTAGAACTACACTGTCCAACACGGTAGTCACAAACCTGCGGTGGCTACTGAGCCCTTGAAGTGTGGCCAGTTCCAGTGCGGATGTGCTGTAAGGGTAAAATACACTCTGGATTTTGAGGCTTTTGCATGAGAAAAAGAATAAATTACCTGAATAATTTTTAAACTCAATTACATGATAATAGTTTGGGTATATTGAGTTAAATAAGATATATTACTAAAATTAATTTTGCTTCTTTTTTTTATCCCCCTTTTTAATGTGGCTACCGGAAAATTTAAAATTGCATCCTTGGCTCCCATGACATTCCCACTGGACTGCACTGACTCTGAGGCTCCGAGTCTGAAGGGATGCGGTACCCACAGCAGGTACCACATCTGACACACATAGCGTTTCTTCCTACGAACGTACTAAAGGAGGGGGTGACTACAGTGGTTAATGGGACAGCGTGCAGACAGTTCAGTGACACCTCAGACTCAGACACAGGGTGTGATGCGACCAGGTGTTGTCCCTCTCAGACGACTGGTTTGACTTTGTGACATGAAGTCAAAACTGGACAGGGCAAGTGAACGGGATACCCTGATGCAGGCATCCCCACCAGGCGTCCACCCCTATAGGACGTTCACTCCAGAGCGTTTAGCTCAGGACTTCTTGCTACAGGACAAGGAGATAACCTGCCACTGTTGATTCTTAGCATGCCCAAACTGATTTTATTTCATCCTTATTGATGTAAGGGGCTTCAGCCTTTTCGGGTAAACTGCCTGGACAGAGTTAGTAGAATTAGGATTCAAGTAATTTTAAGCTTGATGAACTAAGCAACAATTTATCAGTGGCTTTCAACCTTGACAGCATATTAAAATAACCTTGGGTCTTGGGGAGCTTTTAAAAAATACCTGCACTTGGCTCTATCTCAAGCCAATGAAGTCAGAAGGAGGGGAGGGGAGGAGAGACCTCTCTCTCTCTTGTTTTAGGGATTATTATGTTCTTGCTCTCTGTAATTAATATTGTTGATGGTATTTGTTCTTCAGTTAAGGAGAAAAAAATAGGGTAAGTTCTATGATTTGTTATTTCCTTTTAGCTGGTGGCTTAAACTAAATGGCTAGCTCACTTTTACCCATGAAAGTCTCCTGTCGCCTTTTTTTTTTCCTTTTCTTTTTAAAACAAGGTTTCTATTTTTCAGCTCTCAGCTGGCCTTGGCCTCACTGAGATTAGTCACTCCCTGATTCCACTTGACTCACTTTCTCGGCCCTTGTCCCAGAGGCACCCCCTCCACACTTCCCCTCCTGTGCCTTACTTTCTAGTTTCTTTGATTCACGTCTCCACTCTTCGTCCTCACAAGCTTCCTTCCTTGTTGTCCTGAGGCTAACATAGTCTCCTCAGGTTGCAGCTATAAAGATATCACACATATTTATCTTATCCTCCTCTTTTATAGCCCTTTAAAGAAATTTTCCATCTGGGCAAAACACTAATCAAAACCCTGGACCCAAAAAAGGGAAGCTCATATTGGGTGTTTCCACAGTTCAGTTGTAGACTCAGTGAACTTGCACTCATAGATATGGTGAGGGTATCGTGGAAGGAGGGCACGCTCTACTCTCTGGAAATCCATTCACATAGAGCTTCTGTTCCGTGATGGCGACGTGGCTCCCAGAAAGTTGAGCATGGGTGGCACATCCCTGAGTGTGCGCTTGGTTCTGGCCTATGTGTGAGCCTGTCTGCCCACCCCATAGTGGCGGGGGAGGGAAGGCCGTGATCAACCTGTATAGACTTCATGTTGTGTCTGTCCAAATGCTTTGGAAGCTGGCTTCTTCCTGCCGAGATACCTGGCTAGTGTCAGAGAAATAATTGGGATTCCTGGATAGAACAGATTTCTGCTAATCCCCTCAGCCCAGATCAAGTCTCGTGAGAACTCAACCTTACAAGACTTGTTTGAAATCCCCCTGGCCTCTAGTATACTTTTATTGGAAGGCTGCTCATCCTAAGCAGTTTGCCAAGAAGGGTATTGTGTGTCCTGCGTGGTAAGTGTACTTGAAGACTAAAACTAACATATGTGATTATATATTGTATATTGTCTATAAAACATTTTATATTTATACATTGTATATACATATATACAGCCATACATATATACATATATACATATATACATACATATACATATACATATACATATATACATATATACATATATACATACACACATACCTGCGAAGTTCTTCATTCTTCAGAATCGACATTTCCCTGCTCCTGGAGAATCTCCACCTTCTTACATCTGTGTTTCCTATCCAATGAGGCACTGCACTTCTCACACAGTCTTTATGCAATTCTGGTGACATTTTCAGCTGCTGGTTTCACTTTTTCTACTATCCTAGGTCTCTCCTCCTGGCTGGTGGCTAGCAAATGCATGACCGGTACAAAGAGAAAACAAAACAAAATATGGTGGTTGTATCAGGCAAATGAGAGCACAAGATATCACATTTGATTTAACATCAATAGAATTTCCCTGACTGCATTATGCCTCTAACTTGTGCTTTTGGTTCCAGGAGCTCGTGTAAATGCCAAGGACAACATGTGGCTGACCCCACTGCACCGGGCTGTTGCCTCCAGAAGTGAAGTGAGTGATTATCTTATATAATCTAGCACCTCCAGACCACAGAAAGAGAAAAATGCTTTCTGCTGAATTCGGTATTGTTGCTTGTGAACAAAAGGCTTTTCCTTCTAATACAAGAGGGTTACCAAAAAACAGTTTGTTCTTTTGAGCACCTCCTTCATGCCAGGCATGGTGCTGGGGGTGGTGACTGGAGTAGTCCCAGGTAGACAGTGTGATACTTGACTTCAGTGAGTTCTCAGTCTGAAGGGGGTGCTAAACATGTAAGCAGATCAGTACACTATCATAACTTAATTGGAGGAGGAAGAAGATAACTGCCTGAGTAGAGAAGTCTTCCAAGAAGAGAGGTCGGTTGAGCTGGTGCTTAGAGGACGAGTAGGGACTTACCAGGCCAGAAGGAGGGGGGAGGCTGGAGGCAGGACAGTAGACGTGCTAGAGGACAAGGGCCATGGACATGAATGAATGGCAGGTTCAGATGGCTATAGATGGAACAAGGGATGTGGTGGAAGATAAGTCTGATGGCAGAGGCTGGGGTCCTCTGAGCAGTAGGGTACAGTCACGGCAAGATAAGAATGAACCTGACAGGACTTGGGACCTTGTGAGGGTGAGGTAGAAGAGAGGTCACTGGGTGAATGGTGATGCCATCGATTGAGAAGGCAGAGGCAGAGGAGCAGGGAAGGGAAGTTAATCAGTTCTGTATGAACATGTCACATTTGGCAAACATATTACCAGAATGTAAGCTCTATAAGGGCACAGACCTGTTTGTTGTTGTTGTTGTTGTTGTTGTTTTGTTCCTTGATGTG
Organism: Herpailurus yagouaroundi; assembly: GCF_014898765.1. Taxonomy (NCBI): domain Eukaryota; kingdom Metazoa; phylum Chordata; class Mammalia; order Carnivora; family Felidae; genus Herpailurus; species Herpailurus yagouaroundi. Next base: position 76,279,846 of record NW_024412395.1, on the reverse strand, counting down.
TCCCAAGCCTGGGATATTGTAGGTGCTCAAGAAAGAATTTATTTTAAATTCCAAAAATGCAGGTGAAGATGGTTAATAGATGATCATTTTTTATACACGTCTAGCACTGAGGAACTGAGAGGATGTTCATTGAAGCTATAGCAAATCTTAAAAAAAAAGGGGGGGGAGGGGCGCCTGGGTGGCTCAGTCAGTTAAGCTTCCGACTTCGGCTCAGGTCATGATCTCACAGTTCATGGGTTCGAGCCCCACGTTGAGCTCTGTGCTAACAGCTCAGAGCCTGCAGCCTGCTTTGGATTCTGTGTCTCCCTTTGTCTCTGTCCCTCCACTGCTCACTCTCTGTCTCTTTCTCAAAATAAATAAACATTTAAAAAAATTTTAAAAAGAAACTACAGCAAATGGCTCAGCTGGTTCAGGGAAAGTATAACAGATGGGAAGAGAGAACCAGTGTGGGGGAGGGGTGGCCAGGAATGCTGGTGAATATGAACCTTGCAACCTTGTCAGAGGGGATGCCCACCATCCAGGGATACAAGAGGCTGTCACCTAGGGGGCACTTGTCATTGGATGACTAGTTTTTGTAGCTGATTTTTTACCAAATGAGGCTTCTCTGCTGCTGGAGAAGGTGCTGTTCTCCAGGTACAGCTAGGAGCAAGTGGTGTTGCTGACGTGTTGATGGCTATCATCAGCGTCAGCTTTTCCTCTTTGGCAAACTATCTGGACATTTCACAATATGCTTCGTAGATGACAGTTAACTTAGTGCTCATAATCTTCCTTGCTGTGCTGTGTGATTTGAGTAGTTTTTATAAGATGCGGTCTGTTCTCTTTCCCAACAGCCCACATGGAATGAGGGAAACAAATGATCCTAAGTTGCCTGACTCAGATCCTGGGGAATCCAGAATCTCCTTATGGTCTCACATTTCATTTCTGTTTTACCTGGGAAAGCAGGTACAGTGGGCTGCTTGAGTTTGTATGACCAGTGTCATGTGTCATGAGACTAGCTCCTTCACAGAGTATTCCTTGGTCTTTGAAGACTGTTTGATCTTCAGTAAATTTCTTTTTTTAAGTATTCTTCAAAAACTATGAGTTTTATTCCTCTTTTAACATGAACCAGGTCTTTTTAGTTAAAAAAAAAATTCACCAAGCACTTCCAACATGCCAGGAACTGTGCTTAGGAGGCTTGTAGTCTAGTGGCACAGAAAGATGTAAAACCAGATGATTTCAGTATTATGTGATCTTTCCCAAGTGATCTCCCCCTTTGTGAGCTCAGCTACTTGCTTTAAATCTTCAAAACACCCATTTGCCAGCAACCATCAGCTTGCCTTCCTTACATGTCTTTAGTGTATTTGATTGAGTTCAGTCAACCCAATGATGATTCAACCTTTATGTCTGAGACAGGCGTTTGTTGCTTCCCTGAGGAACCAGCTCCCTCTACAGGTTTGCCGAGGGAAAAATATCCCTTGCAGGTGTCTCTTGTTAGGAAGGAATTAAAGGCAAGCCGACCCTGAGTTGTAGTCAGGGTCATATCTTCATATTAATATCTGTCACAACAAGTCAAAAAGATTCTTATGAAAATCGAAGTCTCTGTGACTGTCATTGGAACAGACTGTGGACATCTGAACTCCAACACAGCACTTGGCTGTGGAAGTCCTAAATTCAGATTTTCTTCTTCCTCTGAATTTGATTTATTATGTGATTATTACATTCCATTATATCTCCCCTAAATAATAGCTGAGAAAAGAGAAGCAGGCTTGAGGAGAAAACAACAGAGAAGGTTTGGATTGTGTTTTGGAACTTGTCTGTTAGCATTTGCCAAAGGAGATGTGTGTGCTCAGCTTGAGAGTTGGCACATCTGTCTGTTGCTTAGATTGGCAAACACTGGTGTATGACTTACGCGAATGTGAATTAAAAACCGTTTCTGCATTGAACGGCTTATGAACTCTCTTCTGTCCTCAAAGCCCTTTGCCTCTGAAATGTAGGCAATTGATGTCTCGGGGCTCAGGGTTCAGTCAGGGACCCAGAACCACCATGAGAGATACAGAATAAGATATTTATTGTAGTAATTAAGCCTCACACAATTGTGTGAGCTGCTGGAGAAGTTTGTGTAAGGCCATCACCTTGGTTTCTGTGTGGTTCTGAAGTCACTGCTGGTGGGCAGGGTCTGCAGTTGCAAAGAAAAGCTGGACGTGAAATGGGGGAGAACAAGAACAAACTAGAACCCCTGACTCTCACTGCCTCAACATTGCAGACTTGGGAGACTTGCAGAAGGTGCTGTGTGCTTCACCTTAGAGCTTGTGGGCACCTGACCCAAGAACAGGAGAACCCGAGGGAGATACTGTAAGTTCTGAAGAAGCACCAACCATGTCCTGTGCCAACACAGGGTCCAGCTGGTCAGTGACAGTGTGTGCAAGCTGCAGCGGCACCTGGCACCCAACACACCAATCAGGCTGTGGTTTCATCTATGCCTCCCAAAATCCAGGCAGATTTCCCTTGTGGCAAACAGGGCTGGGGAGGGGATTCTGGGAAATATAGTTCAGCTTGGCTATGTTGACACAACATAAAACTATCACTGAAGTTATTATTCTATTCTAATTAAAAAGACATTCTCAGGGCACCTGGGTGTCTCAGTTGGTTAAGTGCCCGACTTCAGCTCAGGTCATGATCTTGTAGTCCATGAGTTCGAGCCCTGCGTCAGGCTCTGTGCTAACAACTCAGAGCCTGGAGCCTGCTTCAGATTCTGTGTCTCTCTCTTTCTCTGCCCCTCCCCCGCTCATGCCTCTGTCTCTCTGTCTCTCTCTCTCTCAAAAGTAAATAAATATTTTTTAAAAATTTTTTCAATGACATTCTGGATAGTAAGTTCCTTGAAATGAGTGTCATGCCTGTTGCTTGTCACTGTGTTTCCAGCATCTAGCCTGCTCAGTAAACAACTGTTTTTTGAGTGATTCATTAAAGACTAGATTTCTAACTTAAGCTATGTTCATGTGATTCTCTGTACAACTGCTAACATAGAACTAGTGTGCACCACAGAGAATGCCGATGGTAATCATCCTTCATGCATGCAAGGTAAACTGACTCGAAGCTTGTTTATGGAAGTGTGGCACAGGAAGCTGTTTAAGCTACTGGAACCCGCGAGATCAGGGTGAGTTTCAAAATTGTATGCAGCACAGATATCAGTAGAAGTCAAAGATATCGATATCAGTCAAATTTTCTGAGCTTTCTTTCCATCCAGGCAAGTTTTATGTTCAGGTTTCTATGCCTGGAAAAATCATATTCATTGCTAAATGTATTTCCTGAGCCTGTAATAGCAATAGGAGTATCAGATTATAATATTGCTTAAACATCAACCCATGCCTGACAGAAAAGCTCCTACACACACAGGAAAGTAGATCAAGACGTGGTCATACCCTCCGAAGACTGTCCAGCATTGACTGGGATCTGGAGATAAACCTTCAAGACTTTCTTGCTACTGACCAGGCTGTGTTGTGTGCTTCCTTCTGATGCTTCCCCGCGTCCCCCTCCTTCCTCCCCACCTCCTCACACCTGGGATTCCCAGGGAGGAGACAGCCAAACCAATAATTGGAGCCATAGCACTGTCTTCTGCACGACCCCCCAAAGGCTTCTTTCACCACCACCTCCCCTTTCTCTGACTACTCCCACTGCTGAGAAGAAATGAAGACATCTCTTGCCAAAGTGTTAGGGAAACATATTTTGAGATTCTAGATAACACAGATGAGCAACATTTGGGGCTTCCAGGAAGAGTTTTCTGAAGTGTGAATTATTTCTGATTGTTCCTCCTGTTTAACTTATTCTTTTTTTTTTTTAATTTATTTTTAACATTTATTTATTTTTGAGACAGAGAGAGACAGAGCATGAACAGGGGAGGGTCAGAGAGAGAGGGAGACACAGAATCCAAAACAAGCTCCTGACTCTGAGCTGTCAGCACAGAGCCCGACGCGAGGCTCGAACTCACGGACCGTGAGATCACGACCTGAGCCGAAGTCGGCCGCTTAACCAAAACTGAGCCACCCAGGCGCCCCCCTGCTTAACTTATTCTTATTGCTTTTTTGTTTTTCTGTCTTAGAAAAGAGCAGCCATAGGGGACAGGAATTAAATGCATATGAACCTGGACAGTTTAATACCTTGTTTATTAGAAGCCACCCAGTGGAGGACACTGTTAAGTGTGCTACAGGGGCCTTGAAGGGTCACAGAGTGTGTCTTCCAGGACATGGTATTTAGGGCAGACACCCAGGCACCCAGCCTACTGTGGCCTGCGTCCAAATGCAGCCGGCTTTTCACACATGCCTTTTCTTCTAGAATGAACTGAAGGTAGCACCGAAGGAGAATGGCTGAACTTTTCACTTTCCTGTTCTAGCGGCTGTCTTTTGGTTAACAGCGTTAAAAATGATTGTGTCCTGTCTTTAGGCTGTAGAAGTGAGGATGTTGAGTCCAAATATATATTGTCACAGTGAACGTTTATTGAAACCTTAGTGTGTGCTAGGCAGAATGCTAGGCACTTTCTGTGCGCGATCCCGTTTTAACCTCCGGGCCACTCTTTGAGACTGATAATGCTATTAATCCTAATTTAGGAAAGGTAATCTCAGTGAAGTTAGGTAACGAGCCTAACATGCCGCAGCCAGTAAGTGGAGGAGCATGTAACTCGTGAATCTGCTCTCTTAACCACCATGATCTGCTGCTTCCCTCAGATCAACCGAGCCCCCTGATGGATACTGCTCGTACCCATAAAATGGGTCTGCTTTTGTGTCTGTGCAGACAGAAGTCCTGACAAGTATAAAAATGTTTCCCAGAGCCAAGCAGGATAAGCATTTTATCATATAGCTCAAATTTTAATACTCAGGCTTTCCCCCTTTCCCTAAAAAGCATTGTCATTATTGTGAGCTAAATGCTAGTAGACAAGAGGATTGGAAGAATTATATGGGAGACGGGAATGTTATTGCTTTCCTTAAGTTATTCCATGATTATAAAAAGATGATCACATAGAGGACGTAGTACCAGGAATGAAAGAAAGTAAGCACTCTATGACCTATTACTTAGAATCTAGGTGAGTGATACTCAGATTTACTGTGCATTCATATTATCTGGGGTGCTTGTCACAAGTACCTGTTCTAGAACCTCATCTCCAGAGATTCTGATATAGCCTGTGGTCGCGCCCAGAAATCTGCATTTTAAAAAGAAGATTGTGACGCATGTGGTCTCCACACCACACTCTGAGAGCTGAGGTCTAACACCGGGAATACTTTAGTATCTGGCCTTCCCTGTGTCAAAAGGCAGCACTTCTTCAACAGTTGCCTTTGAGTTCCTCCATACCCCAGAGTCTCCAGGGAGCCCCCTTTGTACTACTAGTTCTTAGAATAATTGAACTCCAATAATAATTATAATAATGAAGGGCAAGTTTAATTTAATAAGGAGGGCTTTTGGAGAAATATTCAATTAATTGAACAAATTACTTGGGCACCGATTTATGCAATTCTTTCAGAATATGAAATTGCTGTAATCAATAGAGGGTGAAAGCCCCAAATGATTTCAGTAATAGAGTAAATGCTGTCAGGACTGTGGGAAATGTCTTGTTAATACTGGCATATTTTTACTTAGAGAGTTTCTAATGATTACACCAATGCATTTATTCTACCCAAATATACTGAGTGTATACAGTATGCACAAGGCACCTGCCAGGCTTTGGGGAGAGTTTCTACAGAAAACTGGGTGAGACTCAGACCCCGGTCTAAACCAACTTACAGTTTATAACATTTGACATTGCTTATGCCTGCATGGACTCTCTCTAGTCACAAACAATTACTTTTCCATGAGTAATTTATGACCACTTAAATGCAATGCACATTTGGAAGTGAAAAAACAAACATTAAGGGTGACAGTTTTTAAGACACATGCTTCCTATTTCTTTTCATCTTTTCCATGTGCCGCTGTGTATGTTTCTACTTCTTATTACAGGGTTCGGGTGGCCTTTTGTAAAAAGAGAAAGTCGTAAAAAGTAGCAATAAAGTGACTGCAAATGCCGTCTCCAATTCCCTTCTGCGTGGCATCCCATGACAGTTGCTCACTATTATTTCCATGATTGATACAGAGCAGCCTACTGTGGAGTGTAATCCAACTAGGTCTACAGTCCTAACACTGAATGCTAACTGGGCTGATGCCCCCATTCAGGAGAAATGCCGGACTCCTCACATGTGCTTGTTCATTACAAAGAAACAGTCTTTGCAGGAGCCCTACTCACAGTGTGGGTTGTATACCCATCTAAGCCCATGAGCTTTTGTCTTAAGACAAAATGATAAGAGTAAGCATTCAGAAACTTTTAGAGCAATTTGATGGAGCAATTTTTTTAGAGCAATTTTTCATTTCACGCCTGCTAAATTTAATAATAAAAGAATCAAGTTCAAAATTTGTCTTTGTCTTTTTAAATTTTATTACCCTACTAAATACTTTTTATTGTATTTCACAAAAGCATTGACTCATGATTGATTTGAAATAATATTTTTTTAAAAACTGGTCCTTCACAGATAGTTTGAGAAACACTGTTTAGGTATTTTTTTTTAATGCTTATTTTTAAGAGACAGAGAGAGACAGAGCATGAGCAGGCGAGGGGCAGAGAGGGAGACACAGAATTGGAAGCAGGCTCCAGGTTCTGAGCTGTCAGCACAGAGCCCAATGCTAGGCTCAAACCCACAAATTGTGAGATCATGACCTGAGCTGAAGTTGGAGGCTTAACTGACTGAGCCGCCCAGGCTCCCCTAAGTATCTTTTCTTGATTCAGAAAGTGTTCAGTGTCCCTTGCCCCACATTAGTTTTCTTCTTTTCTTAATGCTGATTTATTTTTTTTTGAGAGAGAGAGAGAGCACACACACGTGAACAGGGGAGGGGCAGAGCGAGAGGGGGGACAGAGGATCCGAAGTGGGCTCTGTGCTGACAGCAGAGAGTTCAACCGTGGGGCTCAAACTCACAAACCATGAAATCATGATCTGAGCAAAGTTGGCCACTGAACTGACTGAACTACCCGGCTGCCCCTAGTTTTCTTTTATCTTGTAAATTCCTGTCAGGGCCAACTCCTAGATTTTAGCTAGTGGGTGATACTAGGAGAGAAAGGCTTCTTTTGATTACAAAAATTATTAACTTCCTAAACAGCCATAAAATTACTCCCTCTTAAAACCAAATTAAAGTGCTTCCAAGATTAAAATTTTTGAAAGAGAAATGCAATTTTAAAGAAGGAAATTACTGTCTTTCTAAATCAAAGCTTTGTTTTTTACTGAAGTATTATATTAAATTTCTATTAATGTTTAAGCAGGTTTGGTCGGCTAAAACAGAGTTAAAAATTTTAAATAACTAAGGAGAATTAACATTTAAAAGTACTTATGTCAGCATGTTTGGCTGAAACTGTCCGGTGAGTAAGCTCTGGCCTGGTAGAAAATACATAAGCCAGGCTCTTAATCAGCCAGGCTGACAGATCACTCCCCTTGACTCATTCACCCTATCACATGAAGCTGCCTATTCAAATGAAGAGGTCAGGCCAGATGACCCCTGAAGCCTTCTACTACTACTTCTTCTTTTTTTTTTTTTTTATGTTTATTTATTTTTGAGAGAGAGAGAGAGAGAGAGAGTGTGTGTGAGCAGGGGAGGGACTGAGAGAAAGAGAGAGACACAGATTCTGAAGCAGGCTCCAGGCTCTGAGCTGTCAGCACAGAGCCCCATGTGGGGCTTGAAATCACGAACGGTGAGATGAGGACCTGAGCCGAAGTCAGATGCTCAACCGACTGAGCCACCGAGGGGCTCCAGCCTTCTCTACTTCTAATATCCCATGTCTATGAAGTTAATTCCATAATAAGTTTAGAATACTTGTATTTTCATTAAGAAAAAAATAGTTAATTTTGGGGGGCCTCTGGGTGGCTCAGTCAGTTAAGCACCTGACTGTTGATTTCAGCTTAGGCCACAATCTCATGGGTTGTAGGATCGAACCCCGTGACAGGCTCTGCACTGACAGCATGGAGCCTGTTTGGGATTCTCTCTCTCCCTCTCTCTCTGCCCCTCCCCTGCTCACTCTCAAAATAAGTAAATAAACATTTAAAAAAGTGTTAATTTTTGGAAAATAAGTAAGATACCCTCCTTTGTATACTAAGTATTTCTAGATAGAGTCCTTTCTTGTCAAGTAAGATGAAAACAATGCAATCCATTGCATAAGCAGATAGAGAATAAAAATGAAGAATGGCAAAGCTAAAACATTTTATAAAAGTAGATAAATAAAAGTAATGGTTATTCTAGGCGTCCTTGAGCTATGGCAGTTGAGTGTTGGTATGAGAGACAAATGTGATGAAGTTGGCACTCACATGGTACTTGCTTAAAGTTCACGTGAAAGGAGACTTATTAGAAAGCCTACCTGCTTCTATTTTTTTCCCCATCCAGTCAATGAACTTGAACCTTTAACTTGTCTAATTTTGGGGGTGTAACTCCGATGCTGGTTGGGGCACCTTGCCTTCTAAATGGATATAACTGGCTGGAAACGATGTGCCATATCTTGTGCAAAGTCTAGCATTCTTCCAGTGATCCCAAAGAATTCCTGGAGATCTGAGCGTTTGGTTGCCTGGCTCCACCAACCTGCTCCTGATGTTTGTTTGGTTTATGTATCAGCTTTCTCTTCTTCATAGCCTGCTGACTCTGTTCCTGCCCAGACGTACACCTCTGCCCTGGGGTACAGGGCCCAAGTCCTCTCTCCTTTCTCTCTGTCCTCACCCCTTCCTTCCTACCAAGCTCCAAATGCTGCTTGTTGTATTATGCCCCAAAATGCAGCTTGGTACATCCCCCTCCCAAATTCACTATAGACCCACCACTGCATAGCAAGGACTGAACACAGAGGCTTCTGCCCTCCTTATAAGACTGTTTGGACTCAAAACAGTATTTTTTCGTGTTGGTAAATAACAAAATTTTATTTTAACGAGATTTGATCATTTGCAATTTGTGGTAATTCAAACAAGGAGCAAGATGGACCAGGGCATCTGCAAACTTTTTCCAGCAAAAGCCAGATAGTAAATATGTTGA
>NW_024412395.1:76240102-76270782 GCF_014898765.1 Herpailurus yagouaroundi | reverse complement strand
GCATCTGCAAACTTTTTCCAGCAAAAGCCAGATAGTAAATATGTTGAGTTTTGATGGCTGCATACTCTATTACAATTCAAACAAGCCATAGATAATATGTAAAGAAATGAATGACTCTGTGTTTTAAGAAAGCTTTATTTACAAAAACAGACCAAAATTTTTCTGTTTAAACTATTTTTAGAAGTATTGCCTATTTAACAATACAGATTTTCTTCCCGACAAGCTCTAATACTACTTATTTATATATAAGCTATAACTGGTATGTAAATATATATTTTCTTGGCTTAACCTGTTACTTTGAATGAAATGTAAATCATTCTTAATCATTTAAAAGTAGGGCCTCTCCTAGGTAACATCTTATTCACCTAGTCTGAGTTACTCTGAAAGTAATCATATTTTGTTATCTTAAAAAAAAGGTTTTTGGGGCACCAAGGTGGCTCAGTTGGTTTAACGTCCGACTCTTGATTTCAGCTAAGGTCATGATCACAAGGTCGTGGAGTTGAGTCCTGTGTTGACCTCTGCACCAAGCGTGGAGTCTTCTTGGGATTCTCTCTCTCTTGCTCCGCCCCACCCCTCTCTCTCAAAATAAAATAAATAAATAAATATATTAATTAATTAATTAAAATAAAATTTTTTCATGAATTCATTGGTTTATGTCCGAACAGTATAAATTTGTGAAATGTTCATGTATAGTTTCTATTTTGTTAGTCTATTCTGAATTTAAAGAATATTTAGTGCAAAGCAATAATCTGTATAAATACAGTAAAATAACACACAAGACAAAGGAATTAAAAATATAGTGTATATTCTTATTTGCTGTGAATATGTACAATACCACTTTTATATTATTGCTTTATGATGGTTATCTCCAACCTTTTTGGCTGTATCTCTGCAAAACTTTTTCAGCATGCATCTTCAAGATATGCATCTTATTTACTTATAAATTATATATAGGAATGACTATTATTAGCTAATATTTCAAGTATATCACAATATACTTAGGGTGAGGCTTTTCATTTATCATAGTCTTACATAACCATGTAGCTAATAGACTTCTGATGATTTTCTTCTGTTTTGGCCAATCTCTTGTCAGATCTGATTAAATTTGTCATTATTTTTACCCTGTAATGTGGATGATAGAAACCTTTTACTCAGAGTAGAACTGTCAGCTCTGTGACTGCACATTATTTACACTTGCATTTGTATTATCATCTTTAATCTGCAGGTTCCTTGCATACATCTTTTTAGTTTAAGCGTACATATTACAATCTGTAGATTGATTTGGCAGGCCCGTCACTGTGCATTTCAGTGCATTCGGAGCAAATGAATGGAGAGGGCAAGGCTCACCCCCTCTGTGCCTGGAGGCCCCACTGTTCCTGGAGGGCATCTCATTTCCTGCGAGGCAAGATTTTCTGTGGAGCTGAGGGCACAATGCCAACCCAGAAGTTAAATACCGGCTAAAATGCTTTCCTTTTTAAAGAAAACAAACATGAATGGAGGTTCCAATATTTTCTTTCCACATCACAATAGATTGTATGTGCATCTGCATAAATCTCACAACTTTTGAGACCAAAGTTGATAAAAAATACCATCTTTTTCTTATGTAAATCTTAATCCTTATATTGTAGCTTAGCTCTTTCTTTGTTTATTTTTTTTTCACCCAGCTAGCTTTTAAAACAGAGTCTGGAGGCATCTGGGTGGCTCACTTGGTTGAGCATTTGACTCTTGATTTCAGCTCAGGTCATTATCTCAGGTTGGTGGGATCAAGCCCCATGTGGAGCTCTGCGCTGACAGTGTGGAGCCTGCTTGGGAAATCTTTCTCTCTCTCCCTCTCTCTCTCTGTCTCCTTCTGCACCCTCCCCCCCCCCCCCTTGCACATGCAGTCTGTCTGTCTCGTTCTCTTTCTAAAAAAAAAAAAGAATGTGACTAATGTTTCTTAGAATCTTGTGCAGTGTTTCACATATCATGGTTGAGCATTAAGAATACACATATACAAGGGCCCCTGGGTGGCTCAGTCGGTTAAGTGGACGACTTCAGCTCAGGTCATGATCTCCTGGTTTGAGTTCAGGCCCCACATCAAGCTCTGCACTGACAGTGTGGGGCCTGCTTAGGATTCTTTCTCTTTCTCCCTCTCTCTCTCTGCTCCTCCCCCCACTTTCTCTCTCTCTCTCTCTCTTTAAAATAAGTAAACTTAAAAAAAAAAGAGAGAGAGAAGAATGCACGTAGACATGTTTCACTCTAACATGAGCTCCAGGAATGTTTTGTGGACTTTATTGCCTTGCTGAGGAGGTGTGGCATATATCCTTTTTTTTTTTTTTCCTTTTTGGTAATTTTAACAAATTACTTGCTTGGACCCTCTCAGTTTATTGTTTATAGCATCTAAATGGAGTCACACCGCATATTTAAACTGTATTCTCTAATTTGCAAAATTAAATGTTTTTGCTCTCATTCTACTGTCCAGGTTAGCCATTCATCTTAATGTGTTGCTGCTACTGATTCCTAGAATATTCTTCTTCATTATTTATGTCCCTGATAAAAATGTTAATTTCAAGAGTTCAAATAATTTACTCTCTGGGCACTTTTATGTACCTGCATAATAAAGTAGATCAGACAGTCCAGGCCTGTGAGGAATAAGGTGGACAGGGTAAGTTCTTGATCTATGAAGGGTGGCAGGAGCGTGGTACCTTTCATTGCGTTTTATTGGTTTATTGATGCCACACTGACAAGATGTTCATAAAGGCATCCCACTCATTGGCTCTAGGGTTGTCTCTAGAAGTAAAGAGAAACAGTCAACAGTCATTCCCATCTTGAGAGAAGCTATATCATTTTCTTGCTGTAACAGAAGAGTGTCCTAAATCTTAGCTGTATAACAAAATCCCCAGATGGCTTTACAGAAATTCTGAGGCCAGTTAGAATCTCTGGTGTGGGACCAGCCATCTGTATTTTTAAGAGTTCCCCAGGTGATTCCATTGCACAGCCAAGGTTGAGGTTTCAAGAGGCTAATAAGCGGATTAAATCAATAGAAGGAAAATTAAAAGTGTAAGTCTCAATAAAGGTGAAGGAACTCAACAGTAGGAAAAAATTACCTCACCATAACATGGAAAAAAGTTGGGAAAGGATGGAACAATTTTGTAGCTTCAAGTTGAGGTAGTAATAGACATCTTCCCTTGATTGCTATGGATCACACAGTGAAGGTTAAGATGTTGGCAGAGAAAACCAAAGATTTATGAATTGATCCAAGAATGTCTGAAGGACTTTGAGGTCTTTGGCTTTGGATGATGGAGGCTTATGGACAAACCCTTCCAACTTTACATTATCTTTGGGGGCTTTTTGACCTATGGATATTTTTACCCTGGCATGCGTACCTACGCATGAGTGCTCACATTTAACCTAAGGCTGCTTATACCTCATTAAGAAACCTTACGTTTAGGGGTGCCTGGGTGGCTCAGTCGGTTGAGCGGCCGACTTCAGCTCAGGTCATGATCTCATGGTCCGTGAGTTCGAGCCCCGCGTCAGGCTCTGTGCTGACTGCTCAGAGCCTGGAGCCTGTTTCAGATTCTGTGTCTCCCTCTCTCTCTGACCCTCCCCTGTTCATGCTCTGTCTCTCTCTGTCTCAAAAATAAATAAACATTAAAAAAATTTTTTAAAAAGAAACCTTACGTTTAGAAGGTTTATTTGGTTTTGAAGATGTGCCAAGACTCCTGGTCTAGCAAATAAAGATAAAGTGGATCTGTTTTCACCTGTGCCACTCTTTTGATCTTTATCATATATTACCTAGCTTTTCTCAGAAGAATATACATCATGAGCCAGCCTCTGAGGGCATGGAGCCTTCCCTTCCTGTAGTTCTGGGGTCTGGTAAAGCATCTTCTATTCAATAAGTACTGACTGAGCATTTGTCAGTGACCCCTGCAAACTCCGCTTTCGTTGCAGGAAGCAGTACAAGTATTGATTAAGCACTCGGCTGACGTCAATGCGAGGGACAAGAACTGGCAGACCCCCCTCCACGTGGCAGCTGCCAATAAGGCTGTCAAGTGTGCAGAAGTGATCATTCCCCTGCTGAGCAGCGTCAACGTCTCCGATCGAGGGGGGCGCACAGCCTTGCACCATGCTGCCCTGAATGGCCATGTGGAGGTGAGTGCCCTCATCACTGGGAGCAACAATTCTTACTACAGACTCCCTTAGCCCCAGGTGAGACCTAATCTTAGTGCTGAGGGTTTTAGAGAGTGTGATGCTTACATCTGTATACCAAACCTTAGGCAACCATAGCAATTTTTAAATTCACAGCCAGTGGGTTAAAAAAGTAGCCATCACCTCAGTCTTTTCCTCTGACACACATGCCTCGCGGTTGTCTGTGACATCATCTTCATACTTTGTGTGAACTCCAGGTTTCTGACCCGCCTTGAGATTTGATGTTAATTTGACTCAGAGTATCTGCATGTTGGTTTTCTTCCAGATGGTCAACTTACTCTTGGCCAAAGGAGCAAACATCAACGCATTTGACAAAAAGGACCGGCGTGCTCTGCACTGGGCAGCATATATGGGTAAGGATTCCATGAATGGAAGGCAAAGTGCAGATACCTGTACCTAAAGAAGCCACAGCCCTGCCATTAACCATGTAGGCCTTCTCTTGGGCAGGCCTGACTTCGTTCCAAGGTTGGAATTCACCCAAGTTAAGATTTGGTCCCTTTTACTGGCATGCATAGAGCACTCTAGTTACACAGTTGCTTTCTCAGAGATTCGTTTACCCCACAGAGAGGAAGAGGGATGAATCATGGCCCAGACCTCATTGAATGGGTTTCAGTCGGGACTGGAGAGTGGCGTGAATTGAGCTTCTTTTGAGCTTGTCATGGCAGCAAAATGAAGTGTTCAAAAAGAAAGAGGGCTGGCTAGCAAAGCAAGGACATAAATTCCATTTGTCCTTTTATTTATAAATATTTTTGAAATAAACAAAAAGGAAGGAAGGGCAGCCCCCTGGCTGTTACGGAGGTTGAAGTGACGAGAGTAACCATGGAGTATCCTGCTTCTGTACCACCGCGAGGCTGGGGCTTGCCACTCGCGCTTCTGCCAGCTCGCTGGGGAGAGATGAAGGGAGCCGTGACATTTCCGTGTTTTTCCTTTTCACTTCTGTTGGCACGAATACCACTCACAAATGACAGACCTCATGGAATTTATTCTCAGTGTAGACTTGTGGGAAATGAAGAGCTAAGATCCTTCCTTTGTGTTTCTAACTGGAGAACGTCCTGCAATTTGAAAAGCTGATAGGATTCTGTCAGCCCCAAGTTATAAACAACCCGAATGCCCATCCACAGGAGATTGTGTTGGTGAATTATAAAGATAAGCACAATGGGACACTATCCTGTAACTATAGTGATGATGTCATTAGTATTTATTAACATACAAAGATTCTGTGATATGTTAAGTAAAAACAGATCAATACACAGTATGGATATTATGATCCTCATTTTTGTAAAAAAAAAAAAATCCATGCAATCTAAACTATCTGTTTGGCTGTCTATTCAGTATACACTGAAATGTCTGTTCAGTATTACACACTGAAATGTTGGCTGATCATCTCAAGGGATTGGCGATTATGGATGATTTTGGTTTCCTTTTAACACCGTTTTGCCTTTTCCGAAATCTTTTTAGTAGGCATACAGGCCTTTTATTATCATAAAAATAATAACATTAATTGTGGGGAGAAAAAAGAGTGGATTGGGTAGGGATGAAATAAATTATGTGGCTGTAGATGAGTCTGCATGGACATTTGTGCTTAAAACATCAGAATCTTAAGATCTTGCAAGCATTATCATTTTTTTTTAAAGACAGCAGGGACTTTTGTGCCGATTGAAGCAGATTGGATGTCTGCATGGTACCTGCAGGACTGGAGTCAAGAGGACATTTGCCAGACTGGTGTTTGTGTAGAGCACACACTAGACTAGTGTGAGATGGGACTCAAAGAACCTGGGGTTTCAAGTTTGTTCTTTGCTAACATATAGTTAAAACATTCGTGTAGAATTGCTTTCAGCATTTGTATGGAATTGCTTTTTGTGTGTCATCAGGATACAAATAGGAAAAAAATATATAGATGACTATCTTTAGGGAATAAAGGACAAAACCAGGACAAAAGATAACACCACTTAAGCTTAAGATAGCACCACTAGTAATTGAAAGTAATTTTTCCATATACAAGTCTTGGGGGAAAAGAGTCAAATTTTAATACAACAAGCCATGGCCAAATGCTCTCTCTGTGTCTCATACACACACACACACACACACACACACACACACACACACACACACACCTTCCGCCCCCCCCCCAATACACCCCTCCCTCCGTCTCTCTCTTTCTCACACATATGCACACACAATCCCACATGCATCTTAGACCCTTGGAGTTAGTACTTACCTTCTACCCTTCAATTATGAACCATGTTTAGAGCAATGACCCAAAGCATCAAATAATCTCCAGTCACAATATAAAGGCCAAACACATTTATCATACTATTTATATAGTGAGATAGGGTATAAAGGAAAATATTCTAGAAAATATGTCAACAGGAGTTGAAACTAGAAGGGTTTCTATTTAGCCAGTAATTCACAAGAATACTTTTAAGTTGAACCATATGAATTGCCACTTCTGTGATCCACAACTATGGTCAAGCAGCAGCAATATAATTTAACAATAATCTGGAGTTATTCCGATTGATTTTTTTTCTTCCATTAGTTTTTCCAAACCAAACTGTCATTGTTGGACTTTTCAGTGAGGAATGGCAATTGCTTTCAAAAGCATTGCTTTTATTTTAACATATTTTAGGTTGTGGTACTAACATATTTAGCAGGATTTGCAATATTGGTGACAGTAGAAGCTAATAGTGATGTTTTAGGTGGAATAAATCATCAAATTATCCTAAAAAGGTTCACCATGTCGTCTGTTGTTTTGTTTGTAAAGGCCACCTGGATGTTGTGGCATTGCTCATTAACCACGGCGCAGAAGTGACTTGTAAGGATAAGAAGGGTTATACCCCCCTGCACGCTGCAGCCTCCAACGGACAGATCAACGTTGTCAAACATCTCCTGAATCTAGGGGTGGAGGTGAGCTATGCTTAATGCATCAACCCATGGTGTATTTGTGGGTTTTCTGTTGTTCTGAAATTGAATCCTGTTTGATTTTTAATTCCAGAGGGTAAAAAAAAAAAAAAAAACCCACCTTCTATTCTAGCGTCCTGTCTTTTTGAGTTTACAGGGGCAATCAATGAAGGGCAATGGGGGCATATAGCAAGTAATGAAAAACCAGAAACAGGCTAACTTTCTGTATCAACATAGAGAATTATAAACATATATGTTGCCTGTAGTACATATTATTAACCTGTTGTTTTTTATTTATTTTTGGGACAGAGAGAGACAGAGCATGAACGGGGGAGGGGCAGAGAGAGAGGGAGACACAGAATCGGAAACAGGCTCCAGGCTCCGAGCCATCAGCCCAGAGCCCGACGCGGGGCTCGAACTCACGGACCGCGAGATCGTGACCTGGCTGAAGTCGGACGCTCAACCGACTGCGCCACCCAGGCGCCCCAACCTGTTGTTTTTTAAATAGGCTACGGTTCTCCATCCCACCTTCAGAATTCAGCCTTCTAAGTTGTGGTGTACACGCAGAAATAAAGGAGTGAGTGGCAGGGACAAACAGCAGAAATGTCCAATGCTGAGCTGGAGAAGTCAGCCCCATCCCAGCCCCTCCCTCAACTAGCAGAACAGGGGCAGTGTGGGGCTTTGGAACATCCCTGTCCCTGGAGGAAAGGAAAACCAAGTTGCAATGCTGAGACTGAGATAGTGAAACCCAGCAGTGCAGCAGTTCTGGGACAGCAGGAGAGAGCCCTGAGCTAAATCCCTAAGACAGCTCTTGGCTCTGCAGCTGGGACGTGGCCGTGGGAGGTGTCGGACGGCAGAGCCAAACCAAGTGGCTTCTGAGCCCAACTCCTAGTTTAGAATCTGCAGCACCTCCCTGCATATCTCCCAACCCTTCGCTTCCCGTTCTCTGTTGAGTTTTGGCTCTTTTCTTCCCTGATTCAGTTCTCCTCTGCCATTTTGAGGCAGTTTTGCCTTTCACTCTTTATCCCTTCCCTTGCTGAAAAATCTCTCCCCATGACTTGAAACCTCCAACTCTTCCTCCCAGTTCACTTTTTGTCACATTCACTTTTTGCTGTCTTTATCTCGGGATGACAGGCATTCCCAGGATGACCACACCGGGACAAGAGAAAGCTCTGAATAATTATGTTGGCAGATGGAAGTTTACTTCCCTTAGTGTAGCCATTAGGCTTTCTTGTGGAAAATGCAATAAAGTGGCTCTGGTGATTTTACCCATCCTGTGTTGGACTCATTTGCAGATTGATGAAATCAACATCTATGGAAACACGGCCCTTCACCTGGCCTGCTACAATGGGCAAGATGCTGTAGTTAATGAGCTGACTGACTACGGTGCTAACGTGAACCAGCCCAACAACAGCGGGTTCACCCCTTTGCATTTCGCTGCTGCCTCCACACACGGTGCTTTGTGTCTTGAACTATTGGTAAACAACGGGGCGGATGTTAACATCCAGGTACGACATTCTCAGTCTCTCTCTGGGCTAAATACCTTTGCGTTGAGCCTCTGTGTGAGCAAAATCAACTGTTGTAAATTATGTCCTGTTTTAGTAAACAACAGCCTTGCCCTGTGTGGGTGTGTTACAGAAACTTAGCTGTGTTGTTACCACAGAAATGGTAGGACCGGGTGGAAGACATTGAGGGTCTAGCCACATGCTTTTGGTAGCTTAGTGAATGTTCTAGAGCAAATACTGGTCTCAGGGATGTTGACTTGGCTTGGTTTCTAACACTGAGGTGAATGTTGAGCTAACATGGCAGAACTGCTTGAGAATCAAAAGGAAAGCCTAAGCCAATGATCTCAGGTCTGCTCCTAACCCTGGCATGGCCCTCCAAAAAGTTTCTCAGGCACTGTCCAATAGTAAACCCTAGATAGTGGCTTTAGTAATGTAACATTGACCTGGACCTGATAGTCTTTATTCAGCACACTTACTGAAGATCATCTCGTGCCCTCTGTTTAGTTCGGAAGGAGTACTCCAAGATGACATATGAGTTCTGCCTTCAAGGAATTTACAGTACGGTAAGGAGATAGTGTGCTCAAGTGTTCGTGAGGCAAGAGAGGAATGTGCTGAGTGGCTCGAGGAAATAATAGAGTGCTGCAAACTGTAAGAAGCAGTGCTTATTTCTCGAGGATCAAAAATGGAGCCTGCTTTTGAGCTGAGACTCAGAAGATTGATATCAGTTGATATGAGGAGGGATAGAGAGAATCTGAGAGAGAGCACTCCAGGTAAAGAGAACCACATGAAAGGGTTTGGGAATTCTGGATAGGAAAAGCTCTGGGTAGACTCTAGGTTAGTAGTTAGCTCACTATAACAGGTAACCAAGAGGAGCTTATGCGTGCAGCCCTCACCATCCAGGTTACATCATTTGAATGCATTCAGGTTGTAGCAGAATATCCTAACCTGTACCAAGTGACCTTGTACTCATCCTCAGCTTCTCTTATCCCAAGCACACAGGAATCTTAAAGCAAGGTCCCAATGTGTTCTGCCTCTGCTTTTGAAAAATTACCATTCCTGAAATTTAATTTTAAGAATATTGGATCAATCTGTTTTATTTTTTTTCAACGTTTTATTTTATTTTTGGGACAGAGAGAGACAGAGCATGAACGGGGGAGGGGCAGAGAGAGAGGGAGACACAGAATAGGAAACAGGCTCCAGGCTCTGAGCCATCAGCCCAGAGCCCGACGCGGGGCTCGAACCCACGGACCGCGAGATCGTGACCTGGCTGAAGTCGGACGCTTAACCGACTGCGCCACCCAGGCGCCCCTGTTTTATTTTTTTTAAGATTTATTTACTTAAGTTATCTCTCTACCCAACTTGGAGTTCAAACTCACAACCCCAAGATCAAGTGTCATATGCTCTACCAACTGAGCCGGCCAGGTGCCCGTGGATCAATCTATTTTAACGACCTTTCCCATTCACTATTAAAATCTTTTTACTTTTTTTGTTACAATTTTTAATAGTGAGGAAATATGAGATGAATTTTCAGAATGGTGATTTATTGTGCTTGAATGAAATGTATGAAAGAAAGTACCCAGGAGCAAGGTGAGATGTGACCTGACCAATGAAAGGGCTTATCAACTAGCTGAGGAGTTTGGGCTTCTATAAGCTGTGGGGACCAATACTCATTATAGAGGTCATGTGATCTAAACTGACAATTAGAAATAGTAATCTGGGGGCGCCTGGGTGGCGTAGTCAGTTAAGCGTCCGACTTCAGCCAGGTCACGATCTCGCACTCCGTGAGTTCGAGCCCCGCGTCAGGCTCTGGGCTGATGGCTCAGAGCCTGGAGCCTGTTTCCGATTCTGTGTCTCCCTCTCTCTCTGCCCCTCCCCCATTCATGCTCTGTCTCTCTCTGTCCCAAAAATAATAAACGTTAAAAAAAAATTAATAAAATAAAAAAATAATAAAAGAAATAGTAATCTGGCCACAGAACACCAGAGAAAAAATTGTATATATGACTACATAAAATTTTTAAATGTTTATATGGCAAAACAAAACAATCCCCCAAAAAACAAAACAAAACAAAACAAAACAAAAAAACGCAGACATAAACTAAATTGAAAGAGGAACAACTCAAAAGAATTTTTTCTGTAATACACATGATAAACAAAATGTTAACACATTTAATATATAAAGAGCTCATAAAAATCAATAAGAAAAAGTCTGATTGGGTACCTGGGTGGCTCATTCGTTAAGCATCTGACTTTGGCTCAGGTCACGATCACACAGTTTGTGGTTTCGAGCCCCACATCAGGCTCTGTGCTGACAGCTCAGAGATTGGAGCCTGCTTCAGATTCTGTGTCTCCCTCTCTCTCTGCCCCTCCCCTGCTTACTCTCTCTCTCTCCAAAATGAAAAAACATAAAAAAAAAAGTCTGAAAATCTTCTATAAAATCTGGGCAAAGGCCGATCACAAGACTGATAATACAATATCCATTAAACCTATGAAAAATATTCAGTGTCATTAGTAACTAGAAAAATGCAAACTAACACACAGGTATATTTGCCTTTAAGATTGGCAAATATGAAAAGAAAGGAAAAAAGTAAAAGAAAAAAAGATTGGCAAATGTGAACAAGACTTATAATACCTAGTGTTATCAGTGAAAAAATTAATATGCAGTAACTAAATATCTAATTTTTTAATTTAAAAAAGTATGTGTCTGTGTATATGAATAAAAAGAGAAAAATATTTGGAATATATACCAATATAATATCACTGCAGAGAGGCTAAATTATGATTTGGGTTTTTGGTTTCTTTTTTATATACTTGTTTTAATCTTCTGATTGTGATACATAAGCATGTGTTATTTTTATATCCAGGTGAGAAAAAACTATTTTCATTTTTATAAAAAGAAAATTCAGGTGTAGTGGACCTAGAGAGAGGACAATTAGAGAATAAATGAAAGTCAATAAAACTGGTCTAGATAAGAAGTAATGAGCCTAGGGGAGTTGGGACAACCAACAGAAGAGAGAGGCTTCGCAGAAAGAAAATCAATGAAATTTGGATGGATAGGAGATAGAGGAATTGAAGACAAATGTGAGAAATGAAATCGGGTTAAGAGATAATACAGAATAGTAGTTAAGTGTTCAGTTCTGAGGCTGGACTGCCTATATTCCAATCCTAGCCTTGACTTTCAGTAATTATGTAATCATAAACAACCTCTCTGTGTGTCCGTTTATCTGTAAAGTTGGGGAAACAGTAGCTTCTTCTTCATGGAACTGCTGTGAGGACCAAACAAGTTACCTCACATAAATTACTTAGAACAGTGTCTTCCACAGGGCAAGCACTCAATAAACAATTATCGTTATTAAGGGGGATGTTAGGAGAAAGAGTAGGCTTAGGAGGTAAAACTGGTAAGTTTAGTTTTTGAGAAGGTGATTTTGAGCCTTTGGTACAGTCTGAGAAAACCAGCAATGGAAAATGTGATCCTCCAGCATGGGAGAGCAGTAGAAAATAGAAGAAAAAAAATTAGGCTGCCTCATTCACACAGAGGTGATCGATAGTGGAGGTTCAGAGAAAAGGTTGAGGTCACCCAAGGAGGGAGTGCATCACAGCATGAGGAGAGGAAGGATGAAGGATGCCAGAAACCCTTTGATCTTAGGATCAGGAAGAGGAGGAAGAGCCAGAGAAAGGGATGAAAAAAGAAGAGTTGGAGAAGATAGAAAGGAAGTGGAGGGGAGTATAATGTCTTCATGAAGGTGGAAAACAGGCAGAAATGAAGAAGAGAGTGTTGAGTGGAGTCAATCCAGGGTGCTAGGTGGGGGTAAGAGACGAAGGGGCATCAAAGAGACTGAGGACCTGTAACCCAAGGTGGGAAGAGTCATCATATGGCGTTGAAGTCACAGAGGACAGTGGTGAGAAGGCAGGAGGTTTACAGGTGGCCAAACTTCTTGTCCCCAAAACTTGTGACACTTGTATTGCCATACTGGTATCTGAAGGAAATCCTTGAATTCTCCAAAGAAAGGAAGATTATTGAAGTTAAATAAAGTAGCTCGCTTCACCAACCTTCAGTTAATTAATTCAAAGAGCTGTCTGATGTTCTCTATTCCCTCTTCAAACCATGCCAACTGGTGCTCTCAGTGTACCTGAGAACAAGGCTAGAAGGCCACTTTATGGCACACCTCCCTACTTCTCCCAGTTAACTATGCTGTCTCAGTTTATGGTAGCCTTCTCTCTCATAAAATGTGCCTGGAAAGCATGACCACTTAATTTAAAGAATTAATTTTTCCTGTACACTGCTAATCATCAATACAATATGGAAATACCCCCCCTTTTTTTTTTTAAATCTGAGACTTAGGTTTATGTAATAGCTGATCTGTGTCAGTGGGACTTTGGTTCAAATCTAGCCTTCTCCTTCAGTCTCCTTCAATCTACTCTGTTTACATCGGATTTCCTTCTCTTGAATCCTCCTTCAGGATTCCGGATTCACCCTGGAGCCATAATCTGTCTCCCATTTCCGTAGAGTCATTCTGTCTGACTCTGGAGGTAGCTTTCTAATTGAAGTTGTTATCTCTGTGTACCACAGTGCTCCCTGGATTTTGAAAGTGTTTGTAGATTCCCAGACAATTTGTATTTGTTTAGATCTTCCAGAGTTTGACAGAAATAGCATATTGAAATGTGGCCAATACCCAGGCACATGTTCACGTTGTTTTCCTCTATCATTACAAAGTACTAAGAGTGATGTCTTCATGAGCAATTACAAGATGATGGAGAGGGGAAGGAGAACGTGTGTCCTACACACATTTTACAATCCCTCATTTTGCTTCGATTGACCATGGCCCTACCTCTGACTTTGTAGTGTTGGTTTAATTATGATAAAATAATAAAGACACAATACTTTATACAATAATCCATTGAAGGTTCACTTGTATTTTGAAAATAGGAAGAGCCCGAGAAGATACAAAATAATTTTTCTTCTCCATTACACATTACATTGTAATTCTGTGGCATTTTGGAATGCTCAAAGCTCTTTTTGGAAGCATTCAAAATGTTAAAGAAGGCACTAAATACATAGCTATTCCAAATACTACTCAGATAGATTCAGAAATTACCATTGCCAAGTTTCCTGCCTCCAGATGACTAGTATTCAGCCTGCCATGGTCTGAATTCTTTTCCATCCGTGGGCCCTTAGTCTTTTTAGCCCTCAGACACTGGAGCTGAAGCCCATCACACATCTATTGAAGTGAACCAGCTCTCTTCTGTATATGTACCAGGTCTGAATTATAGAATGAGTTGCACAGCAGAGGTTAAAGGTGAAATGGGACAGGCGAGAGAAAGAAAGCAGTGATAAGGACATGACGACTTTGGAGAGGATGTGAGGAAAAAAGAGAGAAATGGATGAGGACTAACCATGTACCATCTCTGGCTCTTAGAACCATTTAAAAAATTGGACTACGTACGGCCTTTTGCAAATTAGGGTTTTATATTACTCTTCCATTGAATTAGGAAACCCTTTTGCGCTTCTGACACATTCCCCCTAACCCTTGCAGGCTGACCTTAATGTTATCTTCTAGATGCTCTATTGCCTTCCAGTAGGACCATTGAGCTGTGTGACTCCAGGAGACATGTGCCACAGACAACACAATGCCTTCAAGTTCCTGGGTAGTAAGAATGTCTGGGTTTAGGGAGGGTTTGGGGGATGTTGGAGGATGAGGAAAGAAGGCATTCAAAGTGAAAGCAATGAAAGGATTTCTCAGGAGAATGGTGGTCAAGGAAATTGAGATACCCCATTTAGTGAAGGATATTTCATTCTGTCCTGGAAGAGTACTAATGTTTATAAAATATTCTTTATCTTTATTAGTTTTTCTTCGTGAGCATGGCTGAACCATGCCTACATCAATAGAAGGGCTTCTGGCTTAATTTTTTTTTTTTATTTTTTATTTTTTATTTATTTATTTATTTTTAATTTTTTTTTTTTAACGTTTATTTATTTTTGGGACAGAGAGAGACAGAGCATGAATGGGGGAGGGGCAGAGGGAGAGGGAGACACAGAATTGGAAACAGGCTCCGGGCTCCGAATGGCTTAATTTTTAAAAATTCTCAAAATAACAGAATTTTCCAAGCACTAACTACAATGGGGAAATGAGTCTAGAAATAGGAAAGAGACTAGGAATTAAGAAAAAATCTTATAAAAGCAGAGATTTGAATAAATGGAAGAACTGAACATATCCTCTCTTTTGAGAATGCAAAGAATGTTTTATCCTTCTCTGAAGTTCTTAAAACAGCAGCAGTAACAACAAACACCCAGTGTGACAGATATCTCAGGCAGATAATGAAACTCAGTAGGATCCCTAGTCTCAACCTGAGTATCCTGAGTTCTAACTTGTAAAGACTAAATAAAAAGTATTATCGATTGGACCTTCATTAGTTTCCAATGGCTTTTTGAAATAGCAAGTTCCCTTTACATCCATGCCATATAAACATAATTGTTCCCAAATGGCTGCCATGATTCTCTCAATGCTTCCTGGCCCCACCTCCGGCCACCATATCCCTAAGGGGGAAAAATCAGCTAAGGACTGGACTCAGTGGTTGATGAACCCAGGCAAAGATTGATCTGATATAGCTGTCGTTTGTATTTTATGAAAATTTGGTTGCCCTATTTATTTGTCCCCTTACCAAATGCACAACCACTCCATGGGAGAAAAGGGTGCAGTGTTTTCTGTCCCTGAAATGGAACCAGCATTGTCAATGGCAAGATACAGAAACCAGTTATTTCTGCTTTGGTTCTCTGGCTGCAGTTTAGGTAGTTAGCAGCCTTTAAGCTATTTTCTAGACACAGAAAAGTTCTTAGCTAAATATTTATAAAGATATTATCTAAACACTGAAATATTTATGGTTTTATATATATTTAACTAAATGCTAGTTAGTTATGTTTTCAATTAAATTTAAGAGAAAATATTGGAGCAAAATTTAAAGAAATAGCACCACCTAGGGACAAGTTAATGTCAACTCTGCAATTTCTGCAATTGTGTCCTTATTCTCTTGGTTGCTGATCCTTTTCCTCTAAAAATATCATTTCAGTAAAGCCTCAAGCTTACTTCCATCTTCCTTTCTTAATCTTTTCTGACTCAGCTTATAATCATATAAGGATCCTATTTTTCTCCCATCTTCCTGTTGACTTTTCACTATAAAGATTATTTTTCAACTGATGCACTTACTGCTCTGATTAACTCTTTCCTTGGCACAGAGTGTGCATAACTCCTTTCTTACTTCCTAAGGGATGGACTTTTAGGATATAATAAAAATTCTTCTGTTAAACCCTTGTGGTTTTTATAACCTATTCCAGCCCACAGTCTAAAGCCTTTTTATGGCTGCATAATATTCCTCTGTGTGTGTGTGTGTGTGTGTGTGTGTGTGTGTGTGTGTGTGTGTGTGTGTTTATGTACCACATTTTCCTTATCCATTCATCTGTTGATGGACAATTATGGTGTCTCCATATCTTGGCTATTGTAAATAATGCTGTAGTAAAAGTAGGGGTGCATATATCTTTTTAAATTAGTGTTTTCATTTTCTTTAGGTAGATACCCCGTAGTGGAATTACTAGATCATGTGGTATTTCTGTTTTTAAGTTTTTGAGGAACCTCCATACTGTTTTCCACAGTGGCTGCACCAATTTGCATTCCTACCAACAGTGCATTTTAAAGCACAGGTATATGGGTTTCATTTCAAAAATGAATTTGCATTTTTGACATCTCATATTTAACCTCAGACTTTGGAAAATGTTCCTCCTGAGACTTAGAAAAATAAAGTACATGTATTTCTTTCTCTTCTTTTTTTTTTTTTTTTTTTTTTTTTTTTGTTAACAATACCTGAATGAAAGGATACATTCTGTCCTTTGGGGATACTTAATATTTTCTTTTTGGTATTATTATTTTCAGATGAATTCCTATAAATGGCTATTTCTTAATAAATATGTAGGACTTTGGTATTTGGCATAATAATGATCACTATATAGATTTTTGTACATTTTTCATGTTTTTTGCTTAATCTCCGTCCAGGAGTTCTATCATTTATATCTTGAATAATAAAGACATGTGTAAATTCAGCACCTTTCCAGGTGATCATTAAAATGGCAATTTGTTAAACCATTGCATGTTGTAATCCTGTGATTTCTAATGAGTTAAATGAAGCATGCATTTCTGTTTTGGAACAATAAAAAGTTGTGCTATGGAATTCGAGTATAGGAAATGGTGGAGGGTTCCAAGTCTGTTTTGAGAGTTACAGTCATTTATAGCAGCATAGTCAACGTTAGGTCAAACAGGGCCAAGCCAGTTAACACATCATTTGTCTTTTCTCATGTACTTTTGACAAAAGTTGAAAAAAAAAAACACCTTTGAGGAAACCGTCTTCATCAGTAAATCACAGGAGAGGAAAAAAACATTTTGGATGATTGTTTCGGTTTGAAACAGGATAGTTTAAAAATTATCAGTGTAACTAGACATTTCACATTTCCTCTCTAAAATAATTTTCACTTCTTGGGGCGCCTGGGTGGCTCAGTCCATTCACCATCTGCCTTCAGCTCAGGTTACGATCTCACAGTTTGTGAGTGCAAGCCCCACATTGGGCTGTACGTGCAGAGCCTACTTCAGATCATCTGTCCCCTCCCTCCCTCCCTCTAGGTCCCTCCCCGACTTGTAGGCACGTGCTCACGCTCTCTCTCTCTCTCTCTCAAAAAATAAATAAAACTTTAAGAAAATAAATAAAATGCAATGTTATGCAGTCACTTGAGGCTTCATATATATTTTACCTTTTGCTTTCAAAATTATCGTTGGCTTCTTATAATTTTTGATCATATTTAAAAAAAATTAAATTGGTTTTTTCAAGGCATTGGCAGTAGTATTCATAGGGATGTTTCAGATTGGTGTCACTGATCAACTGTTTCTCTCTCTCTCATTTTTTAGAGTAAAGATGGCAAAAGTCCACTGCACATGACAGCTGTCCATGGAAGGTTCACACGGTCACAAACTCTCATTCAGAATGGTAAGAGAGATTCTTCCGCAGTGTTGTTTTTTGAACAGTGTCCTGATCTGAGCTTGTCTGTCAGTTATCTGGACATGAAAGATGATGCTCTGTTTTAGATAATGGTCTATTTTATGAAGCTTAGATTTACACTGTCCTTTGATGCACTTTGCTAAAAGCTCTTTATCAGACATATCATCACCATCCAGCTTAGGAGCAAGAACATAAAGCCACTATTTCTCAGTTAATGCCCAGTCAGTCAAAGAACATATGAGTTTCGAAACTGGAAATGATGTCCTTGTATGGGCTCAAGGTCCTGCATTCTTCACTCAGAATCTAATACAAATAACTATCATACATTTTCTAGCAGCAAATCGTATTATTTTTAACTTTTAGAATTCACCATAGTTTGCTAAGTTAAACCTCTTTAAGCTACTTGGACAAAGGTAGGAAAAATGAGATGACTCAGAGGAAAAGCAATTAAGTGCCTGATATAAAGGATGATAAAGTCACAGGCTTGATAGAAACCTTGGAAAGTCACGTAACCTAGTAATTTTCCAGGCTCACTTGGAAAGGTGTACTTGAACCACTGGGTTGTCTCTGTAGCCAAAGTACTAGGGAGTATCACTTCACATTATGGTTTATAATACTATTATGGGTTGTGGCCAGCATCTGTGAGTGGATTGACCTTGACCACAGTAGAACTACTGCTTTCTTAGCAAATCTTAGACACACACACACAAAAAAAAAACAGGTTTAGTGCAAAATTTATGCTGACATTCCAGGTAAGTTCAGCAGTTCCTAAACTATCTTTAGTTGACCCACGTTTGTACTTTTTAAAGTTTTGGCATTAGTCAACTTCTTGGACCTGTCTTTTTCTCATCTTTAAAAGCTTTGGATGAATTGTTAGTGGTACCGTGTTATATCTTAGATACCGAAGTCGTAAAACCAAAAAGTCATTTGACATTTGGATGGAAGATCAGCCAGGAAAATTACGCTTAGGAAGCAAAATATCTGCAGCAGAGCGAAGGAAATTTATAAGCATTTCAGTGTAACTATAGGGAAAAATAAACCCTGACAGGTTTCCAGTGAACAAAGGAAGATAAAATGAAAATTAGTTGCATAGCACCCAGTAATTCTAATTTGAAATATGAGGTATGTCTTTGACATTCAGTTTATTGAAAGGGCCACATTAGTTGTTTTGTTTTGCTTGAAGTAACAAGGGGAGGTGGGGAGTGACCCTCGAAACTCTCATTCTCACACTTTCTTCATCACACATGTTTCTCAACTGTTTTTTCAGAAATAGTGTCCACTGCCTTAAAAATAAATAAAACCAGGGTGATTTTTGGATCCATTTTTTTTTTTTAAATTTTTTTTTTTAACGTTTATTATTTTTGGGACAGAGAGAGACAGAGCATGAACGGGGGAGGGGCAGAGAGAGAGGGAGACACAGAATCGGAAACAGGCTCCAGGCTCCGAGCCATCAGCCCAGAGCCTGACGCGGGGCTCGAACTCACGGAGCGCGAGATCGTGACCTGGCTGAAGTCGGACGCTTAACCGACTGCGCCACCCAGGCGCCCCTGGATCCATTTTTTAAAATTTAGTGTGAATTTGGGGTGCCTGGGTGGCTCAATCGGTTAAGTGTCCAACTCGTGATTTTGGCTCAGGTCATGATCCTGCAGTTCATGAGATTGAGCCCACATTGAGCTCTGTGCTGACAGTACAGAGACTGCTCGGGATTCTCTTTCTCCCTCTCTCGTTTCTGATCCCACCTCTCAAAATAAATAAATAAACTTAAAAAATAAAATTTAGTCTGAATTTAATCAATAGGCCTTACTTCTTTGGTATAAAAAGCTTTGCTTCCTGTTAAAGCGTATTCAAGAACCAGTGATCAGATCAAAGAGAGAGTAAGTTTTCTCTTTGTGCGTACTGCCTTCCTACAGGTCCTTCCCTGTGGCCAGACCATACTGACCATCTCCTTTATATCAAGCCCATGACGCATCTCCCTGTGTAACGTTAGTGTGCTGACAGCAGTCTGGGGGTGTTGCTGGCTGTTTTGACCTCTCCAAAAGCCATTCCAGTGGACTTGAAAGACTTCCATGCCTTCTCCAGACATTGTTGCTAGATTTTTGAGTTGCGATGAGACCTGAAAGAGAACCCACCTCTTGTCCTCTATGATCAAGGAGCTTGTTCAGAGCCTCATTCTTGGCTGGCCTGGAATCTTACTTGTGAGTTGGGTGGGGTCCAGGGGCCTGAAATGATGAAGATATGGTGGCAATAATACATAGCCCATTATATACAATGATACAGCTAATGTTCATTAAGTGTTCACACTGCCAGGTGCTTGAGTAAGCACTCCACATAAATCCTTTCAACCACCCCATGAGAAAGAGGTGCTGTTGTCATCCGCATTTCAAAGATGGGGAAACTGAGGCATGGAGGTTGTCACTTCTGTCAGGATACATGGCAGGTTTGTCGAGGAACAGGGATTGGAACACAGCCAGTCTAACATCAGAGACTGAACTCTCAAGCACTACACTTACAAATGCATCTCTGGATGCACGGTGGCATATTTTTTTTTTAATTTTTTAATGTTTATTTATTTTTGAAGGAAAGAGAGACAGAGCGTGAGTGGGGGAGGGGCAGAGAGAGAGGGAGACACGGAATCTGAAATGGGCTCCAGGCTTTGAGCTGTCAGTGGCAGAGCCCGACGCAGGGCTCGAATTCACAAACCATGAGATCATGACCTGAGCTGAAGTTGGTCGCTTAACCGACTGAGCCACCCAGGTGCCCCGCACAGTGACATATTTAAAAAAAATTTTTTTAACTTGAATTATTTACTCTAAGAGTCACATATCTGGAGTAGAGTCCTCCCTGTGGAAGGATGATTTGCCATTCTCTTCTGTCAGCTGACAATTCTTTGCATTCATTACACATCTGAGAACTGTGAGTTCTTCCATCTGACATTTTCAAAAATGCCCTTAGGGAGAAGAATAGGAAGCTCTTTTCTTTCCTTCTGTTTGCTGGCTTCCTTCTGGGAAAAATCCAGAGGCTCACACCCCCGGACCTGGTGTCTGTCCTCCAGAATGGGTCACTGCACAACCGGATTCAGAATGCTGGTCCCACGTGGGGACATCAGTTGGCTCCCTAAACCAACTGAGCATACTCCTGAGGAACATTCTTTGTGTTTATTTATTTGTTTTGTTGCATCACCCTGGTGTTTGGACTTTGTACAGCATTTCTCTACTTCCCTGACTATTCTCTAGTCAAGAGTTATTAGTTCTTCATAACTTTGTTTTTCCAGGATCATTCAGCATTGGTGAGACAGTTGTGAAAAAAGAAGAAAAAGAGAAACAAACAGAAAACACACACACACACACACACACACACACACACACACACACACCTCTTTTATTTTTATAGGTGGTAGCGGACTACCTCTGAGGTTCAATCACGTTGTTTGTTGTCTGAAGGTATGTTGCCCCAGCCACTGTGTGACACTGTGTGATACTGGGAGGCATGTGATCCAGCCATTTGCACTAGGCAGCTGCCTCAGATGCTGTGCAGCAGGTTACAAGAGTTCAAATGTGATGTTTGCTTCATGGAAGCTTTAAAAATAGAGTTTAAAAAGGAAGAGTCAAGTGATAGGTTA
Organism: Herpailurus yagouaroundi; assembly: GCF_014898765.1. NCBI lineage: Eukaryota > Metazoa > Chordata > Mammalia > Carnivora > Felidae > Herpailurus > Herpailurus yagouaroundi. The sequence continues at coordinate 76,249,539 of NW_024412395.1, read as the reverse complement.
GGATGATTCATTGTGAGATTTTTGACCTTTTGGCTCACAATACTTTTGAGGCAATTTAATAAGATGACCATTCTTTTTATTTATGCAGGAAAAACTAACTTCAGAGGAATGTTTAGATAATGCTGCATAAATTATCCTTTCTGACATGCTTGGCATACTTCTAAATTCACGGATGTTTATTTTCCTCACTAATTATCAGTAATCAATTACCGGCATTTAACTTGCAACCATCAAATGAATTGTAAAGGTATTTAATTTACAATCCAGGCAAATCGTAAAGATTTTCAGGTGAAAATGGAAAGGTTTGGGGAATAACTATAAAATAGAAATTCATTCATCTAGAGGTCCTACTTTAATATAAAACATATTTCTGAATAACAAATACAATCCTTATTTTTCCACTATTTAAGATGTTTTTCTGAAATATATCTTAAATGACAACAAATGCATATGTGGAAAGTAATTAAATATATGTTTATAGTTTTAAACTGACTTATAAAATGGTAGTAACAACAGTAAGAAATTTATCAACTCAGCCCCTTACCTTTTCCAATATTTTTCACTCTTTTCTTTCCCTACCCAATATTGGACATATTTGGGGCTATAAACACGGAGGCTGTAACACTTCTTAAGAAAGGTTTGGTGCCTCTTGGCTGGGAAGGACATGGAGTGATACAGTATTTGTCCAGAGCAAAGGTTTCTCTGGAGTCTGGGAATCGGCCTCTCTCATCTCCCTGGATCAGCTCTGGGGGCTGGTGGGGGCGGGGGGGAACTTTCAGGCAACCACTGCAGGCAGTTCTTAGATACATGGGCCCTGGATTGCTCTGAGGTATCTGTGGAGACAGTATTGCAAATAGTTTCACCTGTGTCGGTTTATTGTCAGGATATGGGGAAAACCTTTCTAACCTCAATGCAAAATCTAAATAGTATAATAGACAAGACATGAATTCCAAAAATTCAGAGTGAAAAACAAAGAAAAATGAAAATCTAGGGTGAAAATATTTGTAATACGTATTACTGGTAAATGGTGAATCTCCTACGTATTTTAAGAGTCCTTGAAAATCAAGGAGTAAAAAAAACTATACACGTACACACACACACTTAGAAAAATGGTCAAAAGCCATGAATAAATAGTTCATGGAAAAAGATAAATAGTCCTTCAGTATAGGAAAAGATGCTCAGCTTTTATTATGAGAAATGCAAATGAAGACTACACTGAGATAGTACTTCCCTCCATCACACGGCAGGTATTCAAAGGCTTGATTAGGCTGTGGGGAAAAGGCACTCTCATACGTGGTTCGTGTGAACAGTAAAATGGCACAGCACCTGAAGGAAGAAATGTGGCAAAATTGAACAAAACTACACAGTTCTTTCTTTGACCGAGAAACTCCCTTTCTAGGAATTTACCCTGAAGATTCACCCCACAAATAGGAAACAACATATGCATGAGTTTCTTCACTGCAGCATTCCTGATAATAGCAAAATGATATTTACTACCTAAATGCCCACCCTACTAGGATAAGTAGTATATCCATGCAATGGAAGACAATAAGGCTGTATAAAAATGAGGAAGACCTCCAAGAAGTGATTTGTAAAAGTATATTTAGGAGGTTTTCAGGGTATATTGTTAAGTTTTAAAAAAGCAAGGTATAAAGAGTCTGTGTGTTTATTTTTGCCAAGAGAAACAAAGAAAGCATAAACCAAAACTAATGGAAATGATTAGTGCAGGATGTGGTTGAGAATGAAGTGGAAGGGATGGAGATGAGAGTGAGGCTTTTAAAGAACATAATTTTGACCTTTGAATGTTTTACATGTTGGTAAAATTAAATCAAAAGCTGGTAAAATTTTCGGAAACAGACAGAATCCAATGAACTATGTATCAAGTTGATAATATAAGCATCCACAATAAAGAATTCAGGTAACTTTTGAACAAAGTACTCCCTGTTTATGTTAAAATCCTCGCCGGAAACTTTGTTGGGAAATAGGATATTTGCACAGTCTTGAAGTACCACCCACAAATTGCTTGTTAATTACAAAGGGGAAAAGACATTTTGAGGTGGAGAGTTCTGGTGGGTGTCACCTTAACCAAGTAATCAAGCCCCCCCTTTTTTTTATTGTGTTAAAATATACATAACATAAAAATCTACCATTTTAACTATTTTTAACTGTACAGTTCAGTGGTGCTAACTACATTCACATTTTGCATAACCAACACCACTGTCCATTTCTAGAACTTTTTCATCTTTCCAAACTGAAACTGTGCGCATCGCATAATCAAAATTTGCATCATCTAGTTGAATATCCTGACCTTATATGTGTGCTGTGGAGATGCAATGGGAAGGGCACATCAACTCTGGGGTGTTCTTGCCAAAAATTCAGCCTGAATCTAATCGAGGAAATAATCAGACAACTCCAGAATGCAGGATATTCCACACAATTCCTGGCTTGGCATCCAAAGATATCAATGACATAGGAGATGAATGAATGAATGAATGGCAGGAGGATTGTTTTAGATTAAAGGAAACTAGAGGGACATGACGACCAAATGGTAGTAGAATCTTTTATTGGATCCCGGACTTAAAAAAAATAACAGCTATAATACACATTTTGAGGATAATTGGAGAGATTGGAATATGTTGTATGTTACATAAGATTGTGATATCAACATTAAATTTCTTAAGTATACTAATAGAATTGTAGTTGTGTAGGAGAATGTCTTTGTTCTCAGGAGTGAAATGTTACAATGTCTAACTTATTTTAAAATGGTTCCTCAAATAAATGAATAGATAGACTGACTGTATTTACATATATATTTATGAAAAGGGGAGAGAAAGAATGAAATGTAGTAAAACAAAAAGCTGGGGGAAAAGAAGACAAAATAAAATAAATGAAAATACTGTATTATTAAAGGGACTATTGGTGATTAATGTGATAGTTTTTATAAATGTAGACATTTTCATTCCATAGTTTATGCATTTATTCATTTTACTCATCATGTTTTAAACCAAATACTCAAACTACATAAAATATTTTCCTGAACTTTCTATTCTCTTTGGTTCATATGCTTTAATATAAAGTTTTTATAAAAGTTTTGTAAAGTTTTAATGTAAAGTTTTTAATCCAGCAGGTAAAAGTAAAATGGAATGTATCTTCAGAATTACATTTTATGGAATTTGATTACACTGTTCCTTCAAAGCAGGAATTCAGTTGTTAAGTTTTTAGATCTTTAAAATTTTTTTCTGTTTATTTATTTTTGAAAGTCAGAGAGACAGAGCATGAGTGGGGGAGGGACAGAGAAAGAGGGAGACACAGAATCTAAAGCAGGCTCCAGGCTCCAAGCTGTCAGCACAGAGCCCGACACAGGGCTTGAACCCATAAACTGTGAGATCATGACCTGAGCGGAAGTCGGACGCTCAACTGACTGAGCCACCCAGGTGCCCCTGGATTTTAGAGCTTTAAATAAGACAATATGGAAAGACTCTTCCAGAGCATTTCTAATAGACTTCCCTCTACGTAGATTTAATAACACTACTACTTTAGATGGTGACCTGATCCCTGTAAAGACATTCTTGTACTTCAGAATAGAGATGTATACAGAGGGGAAGAGAAATCAACATTTGGACAACAGGAGTGACTAGCACAGAATGTAGTGTCTGAATCAACTTGAATCCTTATGTTATCCTGTTTTAAAACATCTCTTTCAGGAGGTGAAATTGACTGTGTGGATAAGGATGGCAACACTCCTCTGCATGTGGCTGCAAGATACGGTCATGAGCTTTTGATTAACACCTTAATAACCAGCGGAGCTGACACAGCCAAGTAGGTTACTGCAAAAGGGATTCTGCCATGCAGTAGATCATTTCCATTTATCTAGGTTAAGGTGGATCTGTACCATTGTGCTAAATACAAATTAAATTTAAACTGAATTAAGGGACTTTAAATGATGGATGCAAGGAAGAGCCAATTTTATTTTCAGCTACATCAGTGGTTTTAACCAAGAGGACTTGAACTCTATTCTTAACTCTACTTTCTAATATTCTGTTCTTCCCAATGTTTATTGTTAGTTAAGCAGAATGCTAAAACATAATTGGACAAATTCAAATTTTATTCAGGGTGATTGCTTGGTTTTAATGATATAATTATGGGGTACAGTTGAGTCAATCTGCTACATTGGGAAGGGGGACCTGACTTCATTTTACATTTCAATTCAAGAAGAATATACAAAGCAGCTGTATAAGTCTGTCACAATGTGGGGTGCGATGGGAAATTTCAGAAATAAGTCACCTGGCTAGTACCTTCAAGGAGCTCATAATTTTGTTGGAGGCCCAAGGGCCTCTTAAGACAAAGAACCATGCAAGATAGTATATAATAAAGTTATATGAAGCAGGACTTAAGTGGCAAAATGTTTGGTGCAGACAATATATACCATAGAGTGTAGCCATGAAGGAGAGAGTTCAAAGGTAGCCAAAGTTTTCAGAAAAGCCTTTAAGCAGAATGTGAGTTTTAGGTAGGCTTTGAAGGATCACAATGATTTGGGTAGAGCAGAAGGCAGCAGACATCCTGAGCAGGGAGGAACGCAGGAACGAGAGTCACAAGAGTACAGTTCCACGATTCTCTGCCCTGAAGTTGTAATCATGTTGCAAGGGAGCCCAGGTTTTCACTGGCACTACGTGGCTCCAGTCCAAGCTACCCTGCGTATGAACTGTGTGACCTTGAGCCATTGCTTAAGGCAATGTCTTAAGTCTCTGTGCTTTGGTTTCCTCATTCAAAAATGGAAGTAATAATAGTACTTGCCCATGGGCTTGTTATGAGGATTAAAGGACATAATTATTAGTAAATCTCTCTGCTATAGGTTAATATCTGTATGAGTTACATAAATATATCTGCTAACATTATCAAACAAGATAATCCATGTTAAAAGCTCTTTGAAGAGTGCCTAGCACATAGGAAGCTATCAGTAACTGTTTTTTGTTTTATTACTTAATGATATGTAGTAGAACCAAATTAAAGAGAGTTTTAAATGACTGAATGGGGGCGCCTGGGTGGCGCAGTCGGTTAAGCGTCCGACTTCAGCCAGGTCACGATCTCGTGGTCCGTGAGTTCGAGCCCCGCATCGGGCTCTGGGCTGATGGCTCAGAGCCTGGAGCCTGTTTCCGATTCTGTGTCTCCCTCTCTCTCTGCCCCTCCCCCGTTCATGCTCTGTCTCCCTCTGTCCCAAAAATAAATAAACGTTGAAAAAAAAAATTTTTTTTAAATGACTGAATGAAGAGTATAGCTTTGATCACAGAGACTGTGGGAAAGAAAAACTAGATGTTCAGGAAAACGATATAAGGACAGAGTAACGTAAGGAATTCCATTTTATCTGCCAAGTGTTGTGCAACAGAATTGAAAATCTTGCTTGAGGATGAGCTGAAATTTAAATAGTCCATGGAAGGCATCAGTGGGTTCCAGAGACCTTCTGGGACCCCAGTCCAGTGGTGGGAATAAGATCCAGAGCAGATGACTACGGTATTATGAGGTTTGCACCATGCTATAGGAATAGGCAGGGAGATGCTGACTCTGTGGGTTTCACAAAAGAGGGGGCATTTCAGCAAAAGGAAGGATGGATAGGTGTTTGCCAGGAGAACAAAACTGTGTGAGGTTAAAAGATAGAGGGAAAGCAAGAAAGGCCATTCCAGGGAGAGGGAACAGTATTTACAAAAGCACAAGCATGTGCATGTGTTGAAAGCAGATTCCATGCTTGGCTTATCTGAGGTGTGTGGAGGAATGGAAAGAAATTAGGTGCAAAGGCAGAAGAGCCACATCTTGAAGGACCTTGCATGTCCCACTAAGGAGTTGGATTCTGTTCTGAGGCATTCGGAAACTGTTAAAGAAGTCTAAGTGGATGTAGGGACGTTTGTGTCTAATGATCCCATTTGTATGTGAGAAAGATCACTCTGACAATAGCCCGGACGTGCAAGAGGTGGTCCAGACCAGAAACACGTGGCAGTCTCTTGCAAATGTCCAGGGAGGAAAAGACGAGGGCTTGGGCTCAGGGCGAGGCTGCGGGGGGTGGAAAGAGAGGGACATGCTGACAAATAGTAAGAGCAGTGGGCTGTCTCCTTTCAGAATAAAGGACCTTTTTGACTGGGATATTGCAAGCTAAAAGAAACAGTTCAGTCTTGTGGAAAGAGTGCTCTTACCAGATTCTGAGTCCTGAACCAGATCATGGCTCCCCAAAGCCAGAGACTGTAAATGCTCAGTGTTCATTAAGCAGAAGTAGACTATCTAGACACATGCACTTCACCTGTGATATGTTAATATTTTCAGTGATACTTTTGTTTCAACTTAGGGTTACTTGGGGAGTTTTAACCAAACAACCATGATTTTCTGATTTTCTTTCAGATTTGGATCCACATGAGGGATAAATGGGGCCCACTACTTATTTAAAATTTCCCAAAATACATTTACTCAATAAGCCCAAAGTTCATTTCTGGGTAATGATTTTGCCTTCACTTTATGCAAACACACACCATGTGGCTAAAGTGCCTTAGAGATGGCATTGTTGTTCAAGTAGACTTTCCTTCCATTGACTGTGCTGTGTCCTGGGGATGCCACTGAGGCAAACATTGTCCCAGCTTCAAAGAGCCACATCTGCTTTTGTCACAGGGGATATCTGGGGATAAGAACGCTCCCTGCAGTGGGGGGCCCTGGGTGGCTCAGTTGGTTAAGCGTCTGACTCTTGGCTTCAGCTCAGGTCATGATCTCACGGTTCCTAAGTTCGAGCGCTGCATCGGGCTCTGTGCTAACAGTGCAGAGCCTGCTTGAGATTCTCTCTCTCTCCCTCTCTGTCTGCCCCAGCCCCACTTGGGCTGTCTCTGCCTCTCTCAAAAGAAATAAACTTAAAAAAAAAAACAAAACCAGAAGGCCTCCTGCAGCAAACTGTGGTTCATTAGGCTGCAATCATGTGTGTTGTGGTGTGTGTGTGTGTGTGTGTGTGTGTGTGTGTGTAGTGCGTGGGGAGAGAAATCACTTGAGAGGGAATATCAAAATGAGGTGCGAGGTGGGGGTAGTGTTGGAGAAGATTAACTTTGCTAAAGGCCTCTGGAAAATCATTGCGTGATCTCTGGGCTCCTTGTAGATCTATGTAGAGTAGCTTATTAAAGAGGAGGAAGGTAGGACTTTGCTTCTATAAATAAGAAAACAAACAAATCGTATTTATGAAAATTAACCTATCCTCACTCACAAACAATATGACCAAATGTATTTTAAAAGATCTCCATCTGACAAATGCTATGGTCCTTACTTTCTTATGAATTTATTTGAATCTCATTCTAGGGCCAAATGAATGTTTTTGGTATTCTTTTTCCTTGTCTGAATTTCAAGTCAGAGCACTTCTGCAACTTGACTCAGTGCTCACGCAACTTTATGTGGTGTCAAAGCCCTTTGGTTTTTCTTCTTTAAGTTTTTTAGGTTTGGGGCACTTTTCTCTGGGATTTTAATTTGTCTTCCACCTTACTGATTATGCTCTCACGTGTTTTTCTGCCTCAACCGCAGCAAAATTAGGGGTATTACAGTTACACAGGTAACTGATTCCAGCATCTGTTCACTCACTAAATGTTTGTTGAAGGTCTGTGAAGTATAACCCCCTGTGTCCGTTTCTGGGGTTACAGAATTCCCTGCCCTCAAGGAATTTATAATTCCACTGGGGGCAAGAAATAAACAAGCGGTTACAATCATGCATGCAAAGTGTGATACCAGAATAATCGCTGGGTGCTACTGGATACAGAACATATGTGGAACATGGCAGGGCTGGGGGTGGGGTTTCCGGAAGGAGCAATGGTTACTGAAGATTGCAAGGTGTGTAGCGATGAGTTAGGTCATGGGAGTCTGCAGATCTTAAGTGTAGACAAATTGTTTTTATTATAGTGTTACTTTAATATGTATAAACGCAAGACTAGATAGAAACTCCTTAAGCTTTTGACTCTATTTTATCAATAAATCCAAAAAAAAATTACAAAACACATGCAAACAGCACTCAACTTTAACAGGCTTACAGTAGTAGCAAACGTTCATGAGTCCTTACTCATGCTAAGTTCCACTCTGAGGAGGAATTACCTTCAATTACCACAACAACTCCATGGAGTAAGTGATATGATTATTGCCATCTTATAGGTGAAGTGAATGAGGCACAGAGAGGTTCAGTTACTTGCCCACGGTCACAGAGCTTGTGAGGGGCTGGAAATGAGACTCTGTCCATCTGGATTGGGAGGTGAGGCTCCTCAGCAAGAAGCTTGCTGCCCCTCTATGTAGTGGATGATATGATAGTGCACAATTTGCCAAAATTCAATCACCATTTCCATGGAGTTGTCTTGGTGGCCAAGGTGCTGACTCTTTAGAGGTCAGTACATGCTGTGGGAGTAGAGGTTTTGCAGTGGCTTCAAACGCAATAGAGGGACCATGAGCTCATCACACAACACAAAGGCCAACTATTGCCAAATTCTGTACATATAGAAGGCTCAGCATACTGCATTATCACTGGCCCTTCCCACGTCTAGACATCATTTGTCTATTAAGTCCACCTTTCTTCTGTTTTTATTGGCCCCTGCCAATCACAGTAGTTCCACATGGCAGCACTGTGACCCTAAATACACACTCAGGCGCTGACATTTGGTGGAGGTCTGTAGTAAGAAGGTGGTTGTTGAGGGAAGCCAAAATATGCTTTTATACCACTTGCTTTAGGTTATCATCAAAAGGAAAAGAGAGTTTAACAGTTTCCACAGAGAACTCTTGAAAGCCCAAAGGTATTTCCAGTGGCCTCCAGAGATGCACTAACTAGTTTGAGAAAGGCTACAAGAAGCCAGGCAGAAGGATGAATTTCAAGAGGGGACCTGCATGTACCAACAAAGCCTGGGCAGGAATGAGCCTTGGTTCCTCCAGGACAAAGGGATAGAAGTCCACTGAGATTCTAGAATACTGGCTGGTTAAGCAACACCTTGACCCTGAAGGGACCTTGTAAGCCACATTAGAGTGTTTGGTCTTGATTCCAAAGAAACCACTAAAAGTGTCAGTAGGTTGCAAACAGCAAGAACCAGGCCTCACTGTTGCCGGTTATACCCAAATGCCTATAGCTTAGGGGTGCATGATAATACTTGGAATGACATAGATAAAATTAATAGGAAACTGATTTTTTGATTTGGGTTGATCAGCTGAGTAAGAATCATAAAATCATTTGAGGATCAAAAACCATCACATGTTTTTATCTCACCTGCTCAGTGAGCAAAACTAAATCAATCCACCTTCCCTAGGGGACTTGTGAGATAATTATCATAAAGAATTTTGAAATGTAGGAAGATAGCAGAAATGCTAGCAGATCACAAGTTATTCTTGGCTTTTAAAGAAATACAAACCGAAAGAAAGAAAGAAAGAAAGAAAGAAAGAAAGAAAGAAAGAAAGAA
>NW_024412395.1:76198650-76240092 GCF_014898765.1 Herpailurus yagouaroundi | reverse complement strand
GAAAGAAAGAAAGAAAGAAAGAAAGAAAGAAAGAAAGAAAGAAAGAAAGAAAGAAAGAAAGAATCACAAACCTGATTTTAAGGAATCATTGCCTGATTACAACTTTAAAACTCATAGACTGCCAATTTTCCAACTAAGCTAATAATAATTTCAAGGGCAATAATACAATACTTGTATGGTAAAGGCTTATCATGGCCAGACCCCTTATTTAGCACTTGGTGTGCATTATTAATTAGCCCTTACAATTGTTCTGTGAGATTGACACTATTATTATATTTATTTTCTGGATGAAGGAATCTTAGTTATTTTCTGGATGAGGGAACCATTGTGTACTTCCCAAAGATCCAGTAGCTAGCAAGTGTCCAAACTAGGACTCAAACCCAAGGTTTCTGATCCCATCACCTTAACCGCAGTGTTTTTTTTTAGCATACAGCCCAAGGGAAAGTTCTAGAAAGCACTGGAGGTGGGAAGTGACCGCAGTAGCTCTCTGATGCTAAGGGAAAAGCTTAAGAGAACTTTTATTCTAATCCTGCACGAACCCTCTCCTTACTTCTGATAGGTCCCTACAGTTTATGCTGACCTTATTTGTTCTGAAGTAACTGGGTAGGAGACACAGGTAACAGCTAAATTGGAAATAGCTGGGGCGCCTGGGTGGCGCAGTCGGTTAAGCGTCCGACTTCAGCCAGGTCACGATCTCGCGGTCCGTGAGTTCGAGCCCCGCGTCAGGCTCTGGGCTGATGGCTCAGGGCCTGGAGCCTGTTTCCGATTCTGTGTCTCCCTCTCTCTCTGCCCCTCCCCCGTTCATGCTCTGTCTCTCTCTGTCCCAAAAATAAATAGACGTTGAAATAAAAAAAAAAAAGAAAAAAAGAAATAGCTAATACAGGGGTACCTGGGTGGCTCAGTTGGTTAAGTATCCGATTTCAGCTCAGAGCACGATCTCACAGTTCACAAGTTCGAGCCCCGCATTGGGCGTTGTGCTGACAGCTCAGAGCCTGCTGCTTGCTTTGGATTCTTTGTCTCCTTCTCTCTCTCTCTCTGTCCCTCCCCTGCTCTCTCTCTGTCCCTCCCCTGCTCTCTCTCTCTCTCAAAAATAAATAAAAACATGAAAAAAAAAAGAAAGAAAAGAAATAGCTAATACAAATGTATCTCATTAATTTTATGACTGGTCAAATAAATGTAGCATTTTAGGTAGAATTGGTCTCCTCTCTCCTGCAATTTATGCATTGTTAAGTTTACGGTTATCTGACATCTTTATTTCTTGATCTTCTTTGATATATACCTGATGAAGTAAGATGATGCTTCTTATTTGACTAAGGCAGCCAAACCCTAATTTTCCTGCCAAAGGTTTTATGGCCTTTCCTTATAAGTAGTTTTACTTTATAACAGTAAAGGAATAATTTTATTTTGAAATGCATGAATCATTTCTAAAGTGATTCAGAGATTATGAATTTAATTTTTATTCTCTTTCCAATCTTGGCCTAATATTTGCCAATAATACTTGAGTCTAAATTAATATGTTTTCAAAACTTAATTGAGGTAGTGATTTTTTATTAACTATGGAATAAAAAACATATACCAAATAGAGTTTTTGCTAGATCTTTTAGAATGGTTCTACCTCCTTTATCTTCTCAAGTTTACAAGTAGCAGGAAAAAAAGAATTAGCTAATGTAGAGTATGATGAATTATCTGAAAACAATGATGAAGTGTATGGAATATGTTACAATACTATTGCTGTTATACTATCATTTACACTTTTTATGTTTTCCTAATTGGTTTCTTATAGATATTGATGCTATTTTCTCCAGTGCATTTGCTTGTATTATTGTATATAAAGATATATACTTTGGGGCGCCTGGGTGGCGCAGTCGGTTAAGCGTCCGACTTCAGCCAGGTCACGATCTCGCGGTCCGTGAGTTCGAGCCCCGCGTCAGGCTCTGGGCTGATAGCTCAGAGCCTGGAGCCTGTTTCCGATTGTGTGTCTCCCTCTCTCTGACCCTCCCCCGTTCATGCTCTGTCTCTCTCTGTCCCAAAAAAAATAAATAAATGTTGAAAAAAAAATTAAAGATATATACTTTTTGTATCCTTAAAAATATATATTTTATTGCATATATACATATGTGTGTGCATATGTATGTGTATATATATGTGTTTAATATATAAAATTTTAATATATTTATATTTTACATATATTTGTACACATGTTTATATATTTTTATTAAAATTATTTTTTAATGTTTATTTATTTTTGAGAGAGAGAGACAGACTGTGAGCAGGGGAGGGACGGAGAGAGAGGGAGGCACAGAATCTGAAGCAGGCTCCAGGCTCTGAGCTGTCAGCATAGAGCCCGACATGGGGCTTGAACTCACGAACTGTGAGATCATGACCTGAGCAGAAGTCAGATGTTTAACCAGCTGAGCCACCCAGGTGCCTCTTAAAATTATTTTTAACGAATGAGGAAAGGATCAAAGAAATCTTGAGAGATCCAATCTAATTTCAGGCACATTCTTTCAGGAACTTGAAACCATCCTAGAAAATATTGTTGTTCTCTTGAAAATATCCAGAGATATTCATATAATCATATATTTTTGCCTTACTTGCCCTAAACAAACAAAAATGGGTAGGTAAAGTCTCGTTGGCTTAAAATTCCATTTAGTAAGGTGTTTTTAAAGCATGTTAGACATTTTACAAAATTACTAATTGTTCAAGAGGGAACAATTTAAATAGCAGCATAGATAGAAAGGCTTCCCTCCCATCCCCCAACTCACTCTTCCTTTCCATGAGCATCAAGGTTGTCACTGGTGCAATTGCTTTTCAGAATTTTTTTTGTAAATGATGAGAGAGGCAATTACAAGCAGTTCTCCTCCACATGACACTGCCCAGAAGACAAGCAAATTGCATCTCTTGATGGATGCCAGCTATTATATACACTGGGTTGGAAATCTCCATATAGGGAAAGAGAAACGAACAGAGGGAAGACTGAACAAAAACACCGATCTGCAGAGAGAAGTTTTGATGGAAAGAGAGAGGTGGTTAATTGCTGGCAAACTCAGATTTGGCAAAACACTGCATACCATGAAATATCTGTGAATATGTAGATACTTTCACACATTCACACACATCATAATAGCTTTTAGGATAGCAAATAAAATTCATGTATCTGAAACCTAACAAATTCAAACTGTATGTGGTTTTCAACGCAGTGTAGAATCTGAAAACGGCAACTTTGTGGCAGAGAAGAAACTTAGGTCATTAATACTGCAGGTGTAAGTATATATACTAGTGTTATGCAGAGGATTTACAAAATCTGAAATACAGTATTTGAATATAACAAGATGCTCTGAGAAGTGAACACTAACATTATAAATGCTTATAAGTACACAGGAAACTCCTGATGATGCTGTTTGTTAGGAACTACAGTTCCGCACACGGCTTTGGGTCCTTGTTCGAGGAGAGGTGATGGGCAAGAGGAGGATTTGATTCTGAAAGCAAAAAGCACTGCCATCAGAAGGCTGCCGATCCCTTAAGGGATCATCCTGGGGACTGTTTTATGGTGGAGTATCAGTCCAAAAAGTCCTTTTCTAGATTCTTTCTGTAATACTGTTAGGGAAAATATGCTAGATTGATGAAATGTACGCAAGATAATGTTTACTGCTTCAGCACATTTTCATGACTCGTGTCCTGATGTGGGTTAATGTGCAATATAAAAGTTTATTAGGAAGATGACATTGCACCTGCAAAAGGTAAACATTAGTTTTTATTCTCATCCAAAGTTTTATTTTCAATAATATAGTCATTATTAATTCTTAGCAAAGTGCTTAGCACATAATGAGTCAATAGTATTTATTCATCAATTCAAGGAATAGAACAGGTTGCTGAGTAAAACAGGTTGCTGACATAAAATTGCTAAGCTGAAAAAAAAAAGGTAAATTAATTCTCAGTGTAGAGTCACCATTTATGGGGAATATTTTCTTGAAGACATACATTCCTCGGGGCACCTGCGTGGCTCAGTAGATCATGATCTCACAGTTCGTGTGTTCAAGCTCTGCTTTGGGCTCTATCCTGACAGCTCAGAGCCTGGAGCTGCTTCAGATTCTGTGTCTCCCTCTCTCTGTCTCTGCCCCTCCACCCCTCATGCTCTGTCTCTCTTGCTCTCAAAAATAAACATTAAAAAAATTTTTTTTAATTAAAAAGAAAAGAAGTTATACATTCCGTGTTGTTAGGGCTTTTTAATTCTGTTCTGGGTTTAGGATTTTATTATTTTAAGAAAATGATTGCACAATTCCTGTCTGAGTGAAAGAATTATAAAATTATTTCAGGCAAGAGTCCCTAAGCGAGGTGTTGTGGATTTCATTTTCATCAGAGAACTTCTAGAAAGGTTGTTGTTCTTCTGCATGTATCTTGAGATCTGTTACCGTTGAGCTGCTCCGTTCTTTTCCTCCTCAGGTGTGGAATCCATAGCATGTTCCCCTTACATTTAGCTGCCCTAAATGCTCACTCTGACTGCTGCAGAAAGCTGCTATCATCGGGTAAGTAACCCCATTACCACAGATGAGGCTTAATGTGTCCTGTAAATGAGCCAGACGGCTCTAGGTGTCTGATTAGAGTAAGTGGCTGCCTGCACTTCATGATATTCCTGACCTGGTCTGGGGACAGCTCCCAGCAGTACTTGGTGCTGTTACTGTTTGAGTGTCCGTATTCCTGCCCCAGAGTGAGAGCCTTGTCTGTTTTTCAAGTTAAAGCTTGGGTGATCCAGAGTGAGAGGCAGGAAGGGATGGCTGTAGCTTACCGGAAGTTTGTTGTAATCAGAAAAAACACCTTCGAGGCTGAAAATGGCGGATTTAACAGTGAATCTTTTCAACAAAGGAAAAAGGGCAATTCCCCACATTTTGACAGTAGAAATGTCATGTTACCTCCCCATTCTGTGGCCTCTGAAAAATCACTACATTTCGATCCCCTCCACCTATGTTTAATTTTTATTTTTTTTAAGTATGGGACTGTTTAGAACCAAGAAATTCTTTCTGGTTTGGAGCTTTGCTAATCTTTCTTATCACTGCTTCTGCCAACCTCCATGTATTAAGAAGTTCCTGGCTTTCAAAGGTGATAGAGGTCTGCAAGGCAAAGATTGTTTATGAATTAATTCAACAGACATCCCAGAGGCATTTTTTTCCTTTTAAGTGCTTTACCTATGGTTGATTCTGCTTTCACTGCTTTTGGCATGTTTAAAAATAATCCCTGCATGAAAGCATGTTTCCCAGATCTTAAACCAACTGAAAGCTAATAATACACATAAGAAAATATCTACTACTCCAGCATGTTAAGATTACTCCTTTGCTGTCCATGTTTTCTCCATGTGTTCTGTCTGCCTGTCTATTGCCCTACTTATCTCAAATTGGTTTCATAAATTTCTACCCTGGGATTGAAATATGGGGCTGTGGTTCACCCAGGGCTGAATGTGAAAATAAATTCTTCTAGACTTCACGGTTCTTCCTATAAAATTGCCAAGCTTGAGCAGTTACCATTCGTTTCCATGACAACCTCTTTCTGACTACAATTGCTTGCATTCTGGTTTTTCTACTAACTGATTTTTCTGTCTCTGCAATGTTTCTTGTGGTTTAACTAGGACAAAAGTATAGCATAGTATCCTTGTTTAGTAATGAGCACGTGCTGTCTGCAGGCTTTGAAATAGACACCCCAGATAAATTTGGAAGAACGTGCCTTCATGCTGCCGCTGCAGGAGGGTGAGTAGTTAGCAATTTCAGTTGTTATTTCATGACTTAACTCCTCTAATTTATCTTCATTGACTCAAGTTGTCTGTGAATCAAAGTCAATTTCTGTAGTAAGATGGGTAAAGAATCATTTCTACCAACACCAAATATCACTATCACTATTGCACTTGCAGATTAATTGTACGTTTGTTCTTCTAAAGAAAAATTGTTGGCCCATCTCATATAGAAAATCATTTTTCTTGTGTTTTCCGTTCTCTTCCTTTTCCTTATTTTTTTTAAATTGTAGGTCTTCAAGCCTTATAGAATGTGGATCTAGCTGATACTCTACCAAAAGAAAATAATTTGAGATTTGTTCCTAAGTTTTTCTTTTTTTGTTGTTGCTAGTAGATGGATGATGCGCAAGGGAATCCAAGATTGAATTAGTTCATGTTTATTTGCAGATATTTTTGTCCTTATTTCAAAGCTGATTTTTAAGTACTTAAATGGTTAAATGTGAACAAAGGTCAAGAAAACCCAAAGGATAGGCAAGAAATGATTTAATCCTTGCCTTTTTTTTTTTTAAGTTGTAGAGGGCATGTTTTAATCAGGTACTCTTCTTCATATCAGTGGTGAAATTAAGCCTCTGCTCAATATGTTATTGATATATGACCATATATTGACCAAACATGGCCTCTCTCAGATGACCTTGTTTGGGTAAGGTGTTAGTTCTTAATCAAGTTTCTTGTCCTTAAGGAGAAGCAATACCTCCCCATTTGTCATCTGTACATTATCAAAGGCATTACCTCTTTATCAGAGGTGGGTTGACTGTGAAACTTCAGGGCCTTTATTTGCATGGGTCCCTTCCAAAATCTTGTATTTAGTTTTATATTCATAGTTATGTATTATTTTTTAAATGAATCTCCCTCTACCCAACCCCTCTCCCCAAATGAGTCTCATGAGCCACACAACTAGATCTGCCTCTGCCCTTGATCCTTTGGGTTCATTCAGTAAGAGACAGGTGCCTCCTATCAATGGGCACGCTACACAGACACATAATGGTCTCAGAAAGTTCTTATATTTGATGACAGAAACAGCTAGTTCTCTGAGAGAGGTGACTACAAAGGGTGGATGGGGGGGCACCCTGCTCAGGGTCATCATTAATGAGATCATTTTTCATACTTAAATGATAATAAAATAGTAAATCTGAGACTACTTCTCAGCATTCCAAGTTTAAAACAATAATGGATGATTGTCTCTTTTTATGCCGACGTTTGAAAAAAATATGAGACCTACATGGAAAGTGGAAACACACCATTCTGGATTCATATCTGAAATTCCTAGTAGAATTAATATTCAGCTACATGCCCTTCAATAGGAAAATTCACTTCAGTGGGTCCTTTTTTCTTTACTAAATATGATTTATTGCTTCTGCAAATGACAAAGAAGCTTTGGAAGATCACTATGCTCCATTACATCACTTTTGGCCTTTTATTTTTTGCACATTTATTTACCTATATTACAAAGACAGGGAAATGCAGCTGTTTTATTTTCCATTATGGAGAGTCTGGGTTGAAAACGGTTATCACAGTGAATTCATTCTGCTGTGATAAAAGGTAA
Organism: Herpailurus yagouaroundi; assembly: GCF_014898765.1. Classification (NCBI taxonomy): domain Eukaryota; kingdom Metazoa; phylum Chordata; class Mammalia; order Carnivora; family Felidae; genus Herpailurus; species Herpailurus yagouaroundi. The sequence goes on along the minus strand of NW_024412395.1, from coordinate 76,232,770 downwards.
TGCTTCTCCATTCTGGCTCATTGTTTAAAGGTGATGCAAAATCATCATATGTTTAAGGGGTTATTTCCCAAACCCTTGATGCTTTTGAAAGAGAATTTTAGGATAAATGATGAAACCATCACTTAAAGGTTTAATCATGTAATAATAACCATGTAAAAATTAAATACCTTGGTCATGGAATTGAAAATGTTCCATCAGGCTCTTCCATGCGTTGATTTATGGAAAAAGGAATTCCAGGAACTTTAGATCCTTGCAATATTACCTTCCTCATATGTTCACGTTGTTTTTGTGTTAGCAGAATTCAAAGCTGGAACTATCATTTCATCTTGGCCCACACTTCACCAAAAACAGCTCTTTCTGAAGGTAGCCCAGCAATTGACGTCTACCATCTTAATAATGTTTTCCCTGTCTTTCTAGTAACGTGGAATGTATAAAACTCTTGCAGAGCAGCGGAGCAGATTTCCATAAAAAGGACAAGTGTGGGAGGTATGTAAACAGGGAGCTCTGCTTCAAGTGCCTAAGTAAAAGGAGTGGGGAGCAATCCATCTGGAAATCATGTTATACTGAAATGGTAAACAGGGAAGCTAGCTGGGGAGATTCTGTCCTCAGAAGGAAATCCCTTTTTGTAGTGAAATACAACAAAGCAGGCACAAGCCCCCAGGAAGGCATCTCCTCTCACAGCTCTGTTTAGAAATGTCAGTTGTGTCTTCTTCCAGTTTTTTTTTTTCCATGCATCTCTCTACCCCTCCTCTCCACATGCACCCTGGCTCTTGGAGTTGCTACAGATTTCTTCTCTTACCAACCTACCTATGGTACTCCTACCCACCCTTCCAGACTTAGGTTAAGTAACACCTCCCTCCCCTTCCCCTGATACCCTCCATACTTCACAACTGAAGCACATATCACACTGTTCTAGTGGACTCTCTGTTTTGTCTCTCCTCTTACCTGTCCATGGCTCTCCTGAGGAACAGGACTGGATCTTGTAAAATACTTATAATTTACTTTTGGGGGGATGAAAGAGGAGAAAGTCAACTAGTAAAAGAGCCCATACATTGACTTTACAATATAAAAGAGTGGTACTTGAAAATTAATCAATAGTTCTTGAAGTAAAGTTATTCACTTTGATATAAAGTAATTCATTTGATTATTATACCCTAAATATTGGCTAGGCACACCAGATAAACTGTTAAATAATTGGGGACTAAAAATAAGTAATATAAAATAAATTGCTTCATGTTTCTGCAATGCCTTACTCTTTATAAGGTGCATGTGTTTCTTATATATTACCCATTTGGTTTTTCATGGTCTCTCTATGAGATATATGGGGATGCTTATTATCCTTTTCTAATAGATGAATAAAAGTGGCTTGGAGAAACTAAATGAGTTATACATGTAATAAATTTACATGTGCATGTAAAATTCTAGGAATTTTAGACCTAGAATAGATGTTAGGGGACAGCTGCTCACAGGTCCTTATTGAAGCAAGGGTGAGCAAGCCCAGGCCCAGAGAGGGGATGTCGTTTGGTATAGCTCATGGGCATTGTTCTTCCCATTAACCTACATCCCTACCCCCAAGGGGCTTGTAGTAATGGGTGCATCCAGGGGAGAGACAGATACTTTATAAAGGTAGTTTGGGCCCAGCTTGGGGAGGTCTTCCATTCCAGACTAAGGAATCAAGGCTTTGCTCAGTGGAGAGGACCGATGGCTTTAGAACAGGATGTCGTATGTGGGTATTGGACCTTAGAAAATCCAGTTCTTCATTCATACCAATTAGAAATAGATAGAAATTTGATTAGAGCTAAGGAGGCCAATAGGGATGGTATTGCAATAGTCTGAAAGAGCAGTAATGTAGATCTGAACCAGGATAGGCACTAGGAATGGAAAGAAAGGATAGATCCTCAGGTAGGTGGCCGTGTCTGAAGCCACTGTCTTTGTATCCTCAGCTCCAATGGTATAAATTCAAATGAAGGCATGTCCCTTGGCATCCACACTCTGAGAGCTGAAGAGCTTTCCCCACTCCCAGGAATAAGGCTGTCAGTGCTAATGCTGATGATGGTGGGGGGGAGGTCTGTTTTTCAGACTGAATGAAGTAAGAAATTGCTCTTTGTTTTTCAGGACGCCTTTGCACTATGCAGCTGCAAATTGTCATTTCCATTGTATTGAGACATTAGTGACCACAGGGGCCAACGTTAATGAAACAGATGACTGGGGACGGACAGCTTTGCACTATGCTGCTGCATCAGACATGGATAGAAAGTAAAAACAGCCTTGCTCAAATTTACTTTGGGGGTATGGCTACAGGGGGAGGGTTTACTCCGTTTTCTTCATACTGCCTCATGGAAACTGTGAGTGAAGAATCTCCCTCATCCAGGGCCAGAGGAGTTAGAATTGCCTCATCCCTAATCCCAGTTTTCCCATTCTGCTCTCTGTATGTTTGATTATTACGTGTCACTGCCCAATTATTTCTCTTCTCTCGTCTTTGGGTTGAATGCCAAGTGGAGCTGTCAAGCCCATGTTTTCAGTTCATTCGAGATCAGCTGTGATTTATTTTGTCATATACTGCAGTTGCCATCATCACCACTTAAATGCTTCATTGGCTCTCAAACTTACATTCGCTAATAAATACATCACATGTCGAAAATATCCATCCATGTATAATCCCAATAGCCTTCAAATCCAGCGTTGGTATGTGTAAAATTGGCACTCTTTCCAAACCTGGGCAAGAATGCTCTATCAGGAGCTGGAGAGAGGAAGCTGGAAGCCCTGGACATGTTTGGATTCTAGGTGTCCAGGGATGAAAAGCAGAAGTGAACCAGGTCAGGTGGAAATGGTGTGAGAGGTGCCCACAGCTTATGAGATTGTTCTCAAAGACTTGAGGACCAGGGCCTCCTTCAGAGGAATGCTTTTTGGTGACCCTGTTTGGAGAACTATTGACTTACTTGCCACTCTGTGTTACGGAATTGATTCTGGGTCAGTGCTAAATTCTATTCGTATACATCAGTGGCTTTTAAATATTTTACACAGTGACCCACGGTAAGAAATACATTTGATGTCATGACCCAGTATATGTACTCAAATATATAGGTTTTAAATACCTATGTCTATGTAGATGTGTGTGTGTGTGTGTGTGTGTAAAAAGGAGGCAGAATTTCATAAAACCATATTTACTTTTACTATGTGTGATGATTCTGATATTTTCTCTTTTATCTTGTTAAAAAAAACCCTAATTACTGCAGTCTACTAAATTAATTTCATAATTCCATAATGGATTATAATCCATATTTCCAGTTTGGGAAACACTATTTTTCTTTTTATGTTTACATAATATTGGCAAATCTGATGTCCCTACACTCTGGATCCCGTAGACCCATAGGTTATTAATTCGACAAACATTTATTGAGACGTTACTACATAGCAGGCTCTATGCTGCTCACTCAGAAAAGAATGTGGGAGCAAGTACCCTTCAATGTTAAAGCTGAGAAAGGAATCCTATGTGATGTAGAATTTCTCTGTCAGTTGAAGAGTGACTAGAACCCCATTCCTGGATAAGTGAGATGCTGAATTGACAAGGAGGCAACAAGGAATGTGGTGGGAGTCGTCAGGAAGGTCTAAGCTAAATTGCCTCCTATTTACTTGGGGAGTTTAGGATATTTATAGAGGGGAGGACGACTTGATTGTTGTCTTACTCACTGAAACACGGTGGAAATTCTAGGAAAGTTATGTTCTCAGTTGGGTTTCTTGGGAGAGAATAGATTTACTGGATGGCCTTTAAGAGAACCACGTAGATCCTCAGTGAAAATCAGGAGTGCTTATTTCTTTTGGGTTGGGGGAGAAGTTGTTGAGATAGAAGTTGTACCAAAATCACTAGCAGCTTTGCCATTAAAACAAATAATTGTAATTTTTTTTCTTTCCCTTATGTTGAGAAGTAAGACTATCTTAGGAAATGCCCATGAACATTCAGAAGAACTTGAAAGAGCCAGAGAGCTGAAGGAAAAGGAAGCCGCATTGTAAGTTTCTTCTCAGCTTAAAGCACAAGTTGTAATTACTGATGCTTGTCTGCTTTTCTGGGTTGTCACATAGGGCAGCCCTTGCTATTCTAGGGTTTGATTTGGGATATTGAGGAAGCGATATGGGCTTGCCTTTAGTGAAGAGGAAATGGTTCTTTTAATATATCCCTTAATTATGCTATTTTTACACAAGGAACTCTTCCTAAAATTGAACCCTTTGCCAAGACCATCACTGTGATTGGTCAGCAGTTTTTAGGAACAGGTGTCTTAAATATCATTTTTGACTGCCATGCATCATATGCCTCAGGGGACACATTAAGCCTCCTCTCAGGCCATCGGCTCTCCTTTAACGACCTGGGGGTAACTATTTACCAGGTTCTATAAATAAATGTTTTGAAATTTCAGCGTGCAATACTGTGGTTGTGTTCTCCCTCCCCTCCCCAACCCACAAACATCAGCTCACAAACAGTCCTTCACTCTTTCCCACAACTTCTCCTGCCCCACCTCATCCCACCTCTCTCTCTGGCTTCTGACAGAGACTTAGCTAGAACTGTGACAAGGGCCAGAGTCCCTGCCATCACCCAGGGGGGTTGATGCACAGGAAGCTGTAATGCCTCATCCTCTGAGAGTCCTTGTGCAACAAAGCAGTGTGAAGGTTGTGCTCTGCTCAGTGCAGTAGCCAGCGTGTCGCTGGTGTTCAGTGACTGTTTGTTAAACAGCTGAACAAAGGAATGATTGCTGCCCACACTTTGTGTCCCGCCTCCTTGAAACTAGTGGATACAGTTCTCTTAAGAGTCTGCACCCACACAGTTCCTAACTTGTTTATTCTCTTCTCCAGTTGTCAGAAGAACCAATTTCTTTGTGACCTGAAGGCTTGTGTCCCCTCTAGGGTCTTCCCACTGTCCACTGGGCTGTCCTCCCAGGTCCAGACTATTGTGGAAGAGAAGTTAGAAAGTGTGGCCCTGATACAGGTTGTGGGATGTAACTTGGGCTGTTACTGGGGTGGGGACAGGAAACATAGCCATGAGTAAAGTAGAATGACCAAGGTTTTGCCCTAATATTCCAAACTTAATGATATTCAAAGACTGTAGAATTTTAAGCCACATCAGCCAGCGCCCCCTTCTCCAGTGAAATCGTGCCAAGAACAGCCCTCTTACCCTCTTACGGCTGATGGAGAGGGAAAAAGCAGGACAGGCAGGGGAGGCAGGGAACCAGGCTTCCTGAGAGCTCTTCCGAGCAGAGAGGCTACATCTCTCATCCAGATACATCTCTGACTTAACGTGCAGGTCTTGATTTTGCAGCGCAGGTGCCCAAAGTGGTAGCCACAGCCCTGGGAGGAGAAGAGATAAGCATCCCCAGTTAAAACTGGAATGTATTGGGGCGCCTGGGTGGCTCAGTCGGTTGAGCGTCCGACTTCGGCTCAGGTCACAATCTCGTGGTCCGTGAGTTCGAGCCCTGCATCAGGCTCTGGGCTGATGGCTCAGAGCCTGGAGCCTGCTTCCGGTTCTGTGTCTCCCTCTCTCTCTGACCCTCCCCCGTTCATGCTCTGTCTCTGTCTCAAAAATAAATAAATGTTAAAAAAAATTAAAAAAAAAAAAGTGGAATGTATTTTCCCTTGGAAACGATATGGAGAATATTCAAATTCTACAGTGCTGTTGTCTTTTCAAATCACACTGCTGGTAGTATAGTTCAGCTATATCCTGGGGTAAATGACACTTTGGGAGCAATTCCAAGTGTTTTCCGAATTACGTATTAAATCCGCCAACTGGTTTTTTACAATGTGACTCTTTCAGGAGCTGGGGGTTGTGAATCCACTAGAACCCTTTTCCTATTGAATGATTTTATTTCAAGAGCCAAATTCTATTTAAAATGAGTCATACCTGGGATCCTGTCCATGGACATTTAATTGCCAAAATAAAAAAAGACTTCCTTTTAAGGTACAAATCACCAAAGACAGAATGATATCAGAACTCCAATAATAGTTTGATTTATTATGGAGCATTTGGTGGATAAATCAGGTAACTTGTAGATATTTGGTGTAAAAAATTTGTGTCTTTTATCAGTATTTCTAGAAATTAAAATATCTGTGTTAATCGTCTCTGTGTGTGACTTATTTACTCCTTTTGCCTTATGCCAAAAGATAGGTAAGTGTTTCAGTCCCAGGATGATGTATGGAAGTGTTGAATTATTATATTGTACACCTGAAATTAATATAACACGGTATGTGAACTAACTGGAATTAAAATAAAAACTTTAAAAAAATTAGAACCAAAAATAAAGTGTTTGAGGAAACAATAGGCATTTTCCCTTGGATGGTCTTATTTAATGCACATGCTTCCATTGCATATTTTGATGTAAGTATAATTTGAGCATTTGAGAATTTTGATTTGAGTATGAAATTGAATCAGCTTGACCTTGTAGAGGACACATTTGTCCCACTGCCATGGATATAAAACTGAAATTATGGAGTGGTGCTTCCTGACTACTTATTCCCTCTTTGACCAGAAGACCTTGAACAGAATTCCTACATCCCCCGGCACTTGTATCCTGGGCTTTGGGGCATTTCAGCCAAGTCGGAGCCACATCACACCCCTACCTCCAACCCATTGTAAAGATTGTGGCTCTTTTAGAAAAATCATAATTCTTTCCGAAAAGGCTTTCTAAGTTTATTATTAATTATTTTGTTCTAGTCTATACATAATGATGCAATTTAAGTGTCTTTCTTCAGATGTGGTTACTGAGTTAATCTTTTATATTTTTTAAGTGTTTGCCCGCTCCTTTAATCTTTTTATTATTTGGGCTATTCTTAAGTTCTTTTGCTGTTGTTAATTTCTTATTCTTCCTAATTTTCATTTTCTAACCTTTGGATTGATGGTAGTCTCCAATAGCAAGGTTAAAAGTAGATCCCTGTCTCTTGCTGTAATGGCCTGACCACTTCTTTGTTACATTTGAGAGCTCATCTTTTGAACGTGGAACTCAAAAACTCATTACTCAGTAATCCTGATGACAGACAGGTTCTGTACTTTAAGGTGAAAAGGAAAAAGAGACTTAATTATTCTTTATTATGCTAAGTGAAGTAAGTCAGAGAAAGACAAATATCACATAATTTCACTTATGTGTGGAATCGAAACAACAAAACAGGTGAACAAACAAACATAACCAGACACAGACTCATAAGTACAGAGAACAAACTGGTGGTTGCCAGAGGATAGGGGCAGAAGAATGGGCAAAATAGGTAAAGGGGATTAGAGATACAAATTTCCAGTTGTAAAATAAATAAGTCATGGAGATGAAAAGTGCAGCACAGGGAATCAATAATATTGTAGTAACATTGGTGACAGACGGCAGCTACACTTGCTGTGGTGAGCACAGCATAATGTATAGAATTGCTGAATCACAATGTTGTACACCTGAAACTAATATAAAATTGTATGCAAACTATAAAAATGAAACCAAACATCAATGCAGGAAGAGACAAATGGATTATTGTAACAGAACAGAGTCCAGAAATGAGCCCATGTATGGATAAATACGCAATAATTGATAATGACATTAAAACAACTCAGTGAGGACGGGATAGTACTTTCAATAAATTGAGGTGGGGGACGGTACTTAACTACCCTCTTGTTCCTAAAGCTTTTCCTGAATTCTAGAATGGCTATTTTAAGCTGAAGTAAAGATGGATACAGAAAACACGAACAAGTAAAACTTTTAATACATAAACCTTCATTGCTGTAGGATATTTTTAAAAGTTTATTATTTTGAGGGGGGGGGGAACAGAGAGGGGGAGAGACGGAATCCCAAGCAGGCTCTGCACTGACAGTGCAGGGCTCAAACTCATGAACTGTGAGATCATGGCCTGAGTCAAGATCAAGAGTTAGAAGCATAACCGACTGAGCCACCCAGGCACCCCATTGCTGTAGGACTTTTAAAGAAACACTTAAATTCACAAAGTGCTTTGTGGAACATTTATAATAGGAGAATATTTACATTAATTATAACTTTTACTCTAGAGATGTTTTCTAAAATAACACCCCATTTTTATACTTGCAGATGTCTAGAGTTTCTGCTTCAAAATGATGCAAACCCATCTATCCGGGACAAAGAAGGTTACAATAGCATACATTATGCTGCTGCCTATGGCCACAGACAATGTCTGGAATTGGTAAGCTGTTCTGTCTTGTTTTGTTTCCTCTAACACACACACACACACACACACACACACACACACACACCACACCACACACAGACCCAACCCTGAAAATGCTGGTCTTAATCTCTCACAAATGCCCTCACTGCCTAATTAAGTCCCCACTAGAAATCACCTTGAAGATATTCTGTGGTAAATGATTATATGTTTACTTTACAACAGGTAGATCTCATTGTTTCATTTCTGTGCATCCTAATCTCACAGCTACTGCTTTTCCATATTAACTTGGACTAGGAATGTTAGACCTCTTTATGGACAGTTTGTATTTTAAAGATAATTTGGATGTATCAAATAGGTTCAGTATATATTTCCAGTCACACTTATCACCCTATGTGTTGTAAGATGACTTAGATAGCTGCTAGGCATATGGGTTTGTCGTGGTCCCACATCTGTAGTCTAGAGAGAGAAATTGACAAGGGCTCAACAGCAAAATTTATTGGAATTTCTAAACTGCCCCAAATTTCAAACCTGCAGCTATCGAAAAACACCTGGGGTTTTGGAGTCAGAAATTCTTCCACTGGTATAGGTCATCAGACACAAACTTAAATGACCACAGGGACAGAAATGGAAAGTAAGCCAGTGAAGTGAGCCCAGGTGTAGAGCAATAGGGAGCAGTGGGGACTGTGGCCAGTAGGACATGTTATGTCTAAAGGGAGAAACAGCCAGTCAGCTCCAGTGAGTGAGATCAGGTGGTAATTCATACTCAGGGATGAACTTCAGTGTTTCAAGGAAAGCTAGAAATGTAGACTTTTTATGTGAAATTTCCTATTTCAAAAACACTGGGTGGACCAGGAAGAAAAACTACAGATTTGTGGTTAAATCCTGGCTGCCGGCCACCATTTGTCATCTCCTGAGCATCGCCCATGGGTCAGCTTCACTAGGACGCATGGGGCATCCCAAACTCACTATCTTTGGTCCGTTGGTAGGTGCCACCTTCCTCAGTGGACTCCAACTCTTTTCCTTGTCTTTTTAAAAGGAGTAGTCCTGGGGAGACTGGGTGGCTCAGTCGGTTAAGCAACCAACTTCAGCTCAGGTCATGATCTCCCAGTTTGTGAGTTCGAGCCCTACATCGGGCTCTGGGCTGACAGGTTGGAACCTGGAGCCTGCTTTGGATTCTGTGTCTTCCTCCCTCTCTCTGCCCCTCCCTGCTCATGTTCTGTCTCTCTCTCTCCTTCAAAAACAAATAAACATTTTTTTAATTAAATAAATACATAAATAAATGGAGTAGTCCTACTTTTCAGAGTTATTGGGGAGATATGTTTGAGAAAACACTTGTACTTTATCAACTGCACAATCTATTAAGGAAGGCCTGAGGCGGAAAGCCAGCAAGCAGTTGTGTCAGTGCCTCCATAGAAATGACTGAATGATGTTCTAGCTGGTTCCTTTACCTTTGACCTTGCTGCCAGATTTAAGTGGTTCCACTTAGGGTCATTCTTACTATATTTCTCTTAACCGTGAATGTGGGGAAATGTTCATAAACATTTGAAAATAGAGAGGTGATTATTCTGGTGTTGCTAGGTGTGGCATTTATTGGTGAATTATATCCACCATCATCATTCTTGAAGACTTCTAAGTCTCCTTTCCTGAGGTTCTTGTGGTTGCTGAAGACTTCCTTGTTTGACCTTGAAGGTGTCATTTTCCCCCTACTCCTGATTCTGTTATAGTTCCCCTTCTAGTTACAGAGGCTGCAAACGAATTACCCCAAAATTAGTGGCTTAAAACAACAGCAATTATTTAATATCTCTTATTGATCAGGAATTCAGGAGTGGCTGAGCTGAGTAGTTATTGTTAAAGATATCCTATGAGATTACAGACAATGTCTGAGGCTGGGATAATCTCAAACGCTTCTTCACTCATGTCAGTTACCTGGCTTGTAAGATTTAAATAGCTTCTGGGGGGCTTCTTTCTGTGGTTTTCTCTAGCATGGTGGTTTCAGAATAGCTGGATATCTTACGTGGTAGCTCAGGGATCAAAAGGAGTGATCCGGAAGATCACTTCAGGGATCCAGAAGAGAGTGGGAGAGAGCCAGTGTGAGAATGAATGAGAGAAAGACAGTATCAGTCTTAATGATCTAGCCTTGAAGGTCACACAGGGTTACCCTAGAGAGGAGAAGTAGACTCCACCTTTCAAAGGGAAGAGTGTCAAAGGATTTATAGACATATTTTTTTTTAATTTTTTTTTCAACGTTTATTTATTTTTGGGACAGAGAGAGACAGAGCATGAACGGGGGAGGGGCAAAGAGAGAGGGAGACACAGAATCGGAAGCAGGCTCCAGGCTCTGAGCCATCAGCCCAGAGCCTGACTCGGGGCTCGAACTCACAGACCACGAGATCGTGACCTGGCTGAAGTCGGACGTATAGACATATTTTAAAACCATCCAGTTTCCTAGGAAGATGTAGAAAGCCAATGATTTCATAGCCTTCTGTAAGATGGACTTTAATGGAGAACCACAAGTGGCCAAGGGGCAATCCTTTATCTTATAGATGGGCAAACCAAACCACAGGGCATTAACTGGTTTGTGCCAAAGACATAGCCCTGGTCAGTGGAAGAAGCAGTCTCATGAATCAGGATTCCTGATTTAAAAAACAAAAAATATTTTCTATACCATGCTGCTTTCCGTTGCAGGGCAAAGCTCTACCACTACCCAAGCCTTTTCAGCATAGAGCAAAAGCTTGGAAGGAACTGGTTAAGATGTAAGACAGGGTCACTTCTGCCTCCCAACACCAGCATTGCTGTGGAAGTTGATCTAGACCTATCACCATATAGGGCTCTATGTTTAGGTCCCATATAAGAAAGGCTCCTCCCAAAGTTTGTACGTGTGTGTGTCTGTGTGTTTAGTAATCAGTGGCAGAGAGTGAAGGCTTACTATTGTTACTACCCGTCATAAGCCTGCATTCCAAAATGTACTTAAGACACAGCTGTCTTTAATTGGTCTTCTCTATGAAAACCACATGTCATAACTGGACATACAAACTTTTATTACAAAGTTATTATAGTCTTAATAACTTTGCTGTTTTAAAGTACTTTGAGGAGTTATCTTTAATCCCATAGCATGAGTAACTCTGAGAATGATTGTTCTGTAACATTTTCTTTCTATGTAAATAATATATTGCATATTACTTTCATTTTTCAGGAAAGCCATTTCAGGGCCACTATTTCTGTTATCCAACAAAAACATTTTCTGTCCCTAAGAAGGTTTTGCAAGTTCTGTCTAATAATGAAATTACCCCTTGATTATATCGAAACTTGCCCTATGTGATTTACAAAGAAATGATTATTCTTGGCAATTTTAAGACATTCAAAAGTGGGTAGGGAAAGTATTCAGTGGTCTTAATTTGTACTGTCAGCTGAGAAAGCCAGACTATCAATATAAATTGGTAGAAAGGTCATCATTGTTTGCTTTCAGGAAAGGACCTCAGTGGGTTATTTATAACACAGACAGGATGAAAATTCTCCTCATAACCCTGAATGATTGTGGTTGTATGGAACATTCTGTATATTTCCATTTTGGAATGCATCCTCCAATTCCTCTTAGGGTGTGGTTCAACTAAGCAGAGATCCTAAGCAAGCTATCAACATTCTTGTACCTGCTCCCTCCCACTCAACACACAGTCCTGAGCTCTCCCCCTAGGACCAGCATCATAGAGCCAGACCACTGCAGGCATCTTAGCCATACTGCTGGCTCGCAGCACTGTGAACAGATTTGGGAGTGGCTGAGACCACCATTAATGGCATTTACTACATGTTCGTCACATGCCAGGAATGCCATTTAATTATTTTTCTTTCAGTTTTATTGAGATATATTTGACAACGACATATTAGGTTAAGGTATACGGGATAATGACTTGACTTACATGTATCGTGAAATAATTACCACAATAAGTTTAGTTAACATCCATTACCTCATATAGATACACACACACACACACACACACACACACACACACACACACAAAAGAAAAGAAAAGAAAAGAAAAGAAAAGAAAAGAAAAGAAAAGAAAAGAAAAAAAGAAAAGGAAGTGTTTTTTTCCCTTGTGATGAGAATAAGGCTTGTTCTTTTAAAAAAATTTTTTTTGGGGCGCCTGGGTGGCGCAGTCGGTTGGGCGTCCGACTTCGGCCAGGTCACGATCTCGCGGTCCGTGAGTTCGAGCCCCGCGTCGGGCTCTGGGCTGATGGCTCAGAGCCTGGAGCCGGTTTCTGATTCTGTGTCTCCCTCTCTCTCTGCCCCTCCCCCATTCATGCTCTGTCTCTCTCTGTCCCAAAAATAAATAAATGTTGAAAAAAAAAATTAAAAAAAAAAATTTTTTTTTAATGTTTATTTATTTTTGAAAGAGAGAGAGAGTGGGGGAGGGTCAGAGAAAGGGGGCACGGAAGATCCAAAGCAGGCTGTGCACTGACAGCAGTAAGCCTGATGCAGGGCTCGAACTCACAAACCGTGAGATCATGACCTGAGCCAAAGTCGGATGCTCAACCAACTGAGCCACCCAGGCACCCCAGGCTTGTTCTTGATACAAGAAGTAGGGTTTTTGAAGGGCACCTTTTCTAATTTATACTCCCTGTCTCTTTCTCTAGGACTACAATACCCTCAAATTCCTTAAAAGCCCCATTTCTTTGGGTGCTAGATATTAGGAAAGTAAACCACCTCACCAGTATGCTAGGTAAGGTACATTCCTCAGACTCACCACTGCCATGCCAGTCTGCTCCCTCATCTCACCACACAAACACCCCTGTCCTCCAGGGGGGCGGGGGATCCTTTTAACAAATCGATCCTGACTGTGCCAGCTGCTAGAATTACGCCAGTGAAAGACATGTTTCTAGTAGCCCTGAATGGCTTACTTGAGCCTCACAGCAGGAAGTATGCAGGGAATCATTTCTTTATGTCTCATTGCCTAGCCTATATTTCTGGCCTGTGGAAGGAGTGGAGCAAATCAGTATTCATAGCCCCTGAACCTCTCCTGTGAGACCAGGGCCTTAGTCCTTTGGGAGCCGGTGTAGCATTGAGGAGGGTGGGTGGCCTTCGGAGCCAGCTGATTAGTAAGGTTGGTAACATTTGTCTTTCACCTCTCTTCTCATCTAGATGAGCAATTATTGTGATTATGCATATCATTAAATATGTATCATTAATTTTGATGCAGATTTTACTTGACTCTGACATTTAACTTGGTATGGGCTTACTTGGCATTCATGGTTCATGGCTCCTGTCTGTGATCATAAGCTTAGAATTTATAAACCATACTTTGTGTTCAGCCTATTTTGCTGTAATCAAAAGGGAACAGAAATTATTTTAGTCATTTTCATTCTACTTCCCTCATATAAAGTTATATGGAATTCATTCCTCGAGCAAACAACTTCTAGAAAGCAGTATGAACTCCTTAGCCTTGGTAGAATAGCCAAGGCTCGGGATTCTGCCAAGTTTGCCTACTTAGGCCAGTGTTCTCAGCTGGTTGTGATAAAAAACGTATGTACTATAGGTACAAGCAAAAATCTCCCCACAAACACATGCTGAGAGCTGTGATAAGTCATAATCAATTGAGCTCAAAATATCAAAGCAGAATGGAAGAGACTTGGGTAATAAAGCATCTCATGTCTGAATACAACTTATGTCTGAGCGGAGGAAGGGAGTTGGCAAAGGAGAGCCCTGTGCCTCCCCTTTCTTGGAATGCATCTTACTAGCTCTGAAGGGAAAAATTTCAGAATCATGCCCCTATTTGGAATTTGTGAGTTTATATTGGCGTGCTGCTTTTCTTTTATAGTATTAAAGATTTGTCTGCGAACATAAAGATCTTTGTGGCTTTGTTGTTGAAATGGAAAAATGTATGTGCCAATATAATTACGTAAATTGCCTGCAGAAATTTAGAAAGATTGTTTGAAAACTCCAGGCCTGTGATTAAATTCAGTCCGAGATTACTTGGAATTTGGCTCCTTCCCTGGGACCTTCGCCTCCTTTCACTGTTACAAGCTAACTTGAACTTCAACTGTGAGAGTCTGTGGGGGTGACAGACGCCCCTACATGTCTCTCCAAGGAGTTTCTGGGATTCTCTGAAGATAAGTATATCTTGGGCAACTGAACTCTGAAATTATGCTGCTTTGAGATACACTACTTAATGTTTTGGTTGGTTCTTGCGTTTATCACAGGACCTTAAGAAACCATTACTACATGGCTCTGTATAAGATGTACTTACATTGGCAATGTCTAATTAAGCTTCTGAAGGCTGAGAAAGCAGTGAAAAAGAGGAAGGTTACAAGCAGTCATCTAAATATGAGAAGATGAAAAACCAGCAAACATGAACCCCAGCCCCAAACAAGTCCCTGATGGTGTTTTTCTGCCCCCAGAGGTGCATGTCAGAGATGTACCTGGAGGTGTATATGACCTCCCAGCAAGAAGACTTCCAATGGGCAGAGGAGACCTCAACAATGCTGGTCTTGTTTTTTTCTCCTAATTTAGTTGAAGAGAAACATAAAATCTTTATGAGGAACTCTCAGGGAGGGAATGGAGGGGTGGGCACAGATCTTTTGATGCCACTGGCAGCCTCCTGGGCTAGCAATATAAATGTAAAAACTCACAAAATTTGAATCAGAATGTGACATGAATCTGTATTCAGAAGAGTGGAATAGACAGTATTTTATGACACAATGTTTCATTTATTTCTTTGTAATACAGCAGAATTTTTTTTTACTGTGAATGAATTTGGCAATCGATGAAGGAATCATTCAACCAGGTGTATGTCCCAGGAAAGTGGGGCATTTCATTTCATTTCATGGGGCACATGACACTTCACATTTCAAAGTGAAATACAAGTGTTCCAACCCATGGCCTCCTTCCCCATTTAAGAAGTTGGAGATCCGAGAACAGATTTCTTTGGAGACAGGTCTGCTATGAATCCCACTGCTGCTCCCCTCCCACCATAGCAGAGGCTAAGGATGATTTCACCCGACCCCAAGCCCAGTCACAGAAGCTTCAAGGAGATTGCTTGGATCCCTGATATGTGTTCCATGAAATTTAGGGGCCGGTAGACTGGCATATGATAAGTCTGAAGACTAAATAGCTCTGACCAGAGCTTGCTTGCCAGAAGTTAAATAAAAAGAGGTCTGTGTTTGAGAAATACTCCATCCCCACCAATGATGGGTCAGCAGTGTATATTTCCTAGTGTCCAAATGTGAGCCATGGGCCACAGCCGGGTTGGCATTCTCCTAGATCCTATTCAAGAGTGAGGAGACCCAGGCTGCCTGGAGAGGAACGTGAGCTATCAGCAGAGAGGTGCATTCATATGGGGAGAGGGAACTGCAGGTGAGAGGTCCCAGGGATGGGGGTGTTGCTGGAGAACCTACATACGCATCCCAGAGAGACAAGTTTAAACATCTGACCTGGACAGAGAATGTCACTGCCAGAAGGGTGCCAGTCGGTCAGACCACGGTCCGTGTCCCCTTCTGTGTCCTCCTTTCCCCAACTCTTCTAGTCCTGGAGGAGGCAGAGGCAGACAATGAGGGTAAAGGAGGAGGAGGAGCCTGAGGCTGGGGAACAGAGAGAAGTCAGTCTTGTCTCCTTCCTCCCCCACTGCAGCCTATGTGGGAGGCATAGAGAAGCTTCAACATTAAACAGCATTCAGTGTGTGATTACTACACTAGAGTAGGTGCACTACCTACTGATACGAACTTACACTTGTAACTAAAGTGCCTGAGGAACTTTTTGTTATTGGCTAGAGATTTTATCTGGTAGCGGGAAAAGGTAGCAGGAAAAGAAGTAGCTCCATAAAGGAGATTAGACCTGGTGTGGGGAGAAGGAGAATTAAGTTCGTGTTTGATTATACCCCATGGCTCACTGGTTCAGTACAAAGTCACACACTTAGAATCATTGTTTTAGGAAAGATGAATGCCCAGCTGTAAGGTAGAATAAGCAATTATCCTTTAAATGTATGTGGATTTAAATACCAACTGGGTAAGACAGAGGTTTTAGTAATCCCACACACTTATCAGGTGCCCAAAATTGTGGAACAAATTAAAAACACTTATGAATGATTAAGCTTGACTTAGTGATAAAACTTAAATGCTATTTTATAACTATTATGATAACTGTCCTGTTAGTTAGGAAGGTATTTCATAGACACAGGTGAGAGAAGAAATGAAAATTTACTTTTCTGTGGTTTGGCCTTTTCTTTAGATTTGATTACTTCCTAGCACCAACTCATTTTATTGCAATATCCCCTCCACTTTTTTCTTCCTCAAGATCTGAAAACCTATACTAATGTATCAAACCGATTGAAGACATCCACCAAGTTAAAATTACACACACCCACACTCACATGCACACATGCCCACATACACATTTTCTGTCGTTTCTTCCAGATAGATCATGGGCACTAAGGGACTCAAAGAAGGGGGATTATTGCTCCTGGTATGGGAGCTTCTAAGGACTCAGTGATGTAGGAGAAAGGAAGATTTCTCAAAGAGAGTATAGCTTGTTTTTTTAAGTGTTTATTTATTTTTGAGAGAGTAGAGACAGAGCACAGTTGGGGAGAAGCAGAGGCGGGGGGAGGCACAGAATCCAAAACAGGCTCCAGGCTCTGAGCTGTCAGCACAGAGTCCAACATGGGGCTCAAACTCACAAACCGTGAGATCATGACCTGAGCTGAAGTCAGACACTTAACTGACTGAGCCACCCAGGTACCCCAAGAGAATATAGTTTAAAAGCAAAAATAAGGGGCGCCTGGGTGGCGCAGTCGGTTAAGCGTCCGACTTCAGCCAGGTCACGATCTCGCGGTCCGTGAGTTCGAGCCCCGCGTCGGGCTCTGGGCTGATGGCTCAGAGCCTGGAGCCTGTTTCCGATTCTGTGTCTCCCTCTCTCTCTGCCCCTCCCCCCTTCATGCTCTGTCTCTCTCTGTCCCAAAAATAAATAAACGTTGAAAAAAAAATTAAAAAAAAAAAGCAAAAATAATAATAATAATAATCTGGCCTTTCTTCCCTCCCTCTTTTTTTCCTTCCTTCTTTCCTCCCCTTTTCTTCCTTCCTACTCATTTAAAAACCTGTAGGGCAGGAGAGTAGTCCAGTTTGGGCTGGAGCCCAAGGAGGAGATGCCAGAAGGCAGCCCAGAAAAGATTAGAACCCACTGAAGGAGAGTGTCCTATTTTTTTTTTTAAATGTGTATGCATCAATCAGTAGAACTGCAATGTATACGAAACCAAAACCAATTGAACTGAAAAGATCAAGAAATCCACAATTACGGTTGCTGTAGACTTTAACACTTCTCTCTCGATAATTGATAGAACAACTAGACAAGAAATCATCACGCATATAGAAAAGCTTCAATAATACCATCAACAGGAGGATCTAATTGACGTTTTTACAACACTCCACCCAACAAAAACAATGCATATTTTTTAAGTGCCCATGAAACATTCACCAGGATATCCTGAACCATAGAACAAACCTCAACAAATGTAAAAGAATTGAAATCATAGAGGATATTCTCCTACTACAATGGAATGAAACTGGAAATCAGTAACAGAAAGTTACCAGGAAGAATTCCAGGGCTTGGTAATCAAATAACAGACATCTAAATAATCCATGGGTCAAAGAAAGTCACCTCAAGGGAATACCAAAAAAATACATTGGATTGAATGAAAGGGAAAATATAAAAAATCAGAATTTGGGGACACGGTTAAATTAATGCAGAAAAAAAATTATGGCATTGAATGCTTACATTAGAAAAGAGAAAAAGTCTCAAGTCAATAATCTAAGTTTCTACCTCAAAAATAAAAAAAAAACCAAAAGAGCAGAGTAAGCCCCAAATAATCATAAAAAGGAAATCATAGAAATGGGAGCAAAAATAAATAAAATTGAAAACAGAAAAATAATGGAGAAAATTAATTTTTAAAAATTGGATTCTTTGAAAAGATTAATAAGTTGGCAAACCTCTACTGAGACTGTGACCCAAAGAGAGGAGAGAGAAAGAGAGAGAGGGAGAGAGAGAGAGAAGATAGAAATTCCCAGTATCAGGAATGAAATGAAATATTACTACAAACCTTTCAGACATCGGAAGGATAATATTGTGAATAGCTCTACACACATACATTTGACAATTTAGGTGAAATGGATCAATTAGTCACAAAACACAAATGACATAAACATTAGGAAAAAAATTTAAAAAAAAGGGGGGGGGGTGCCTGGGTGGCTCAGTCAGTTAAGCGTCCAACTTCGGCTCAGGTCATGATTTCACGGTTCCTGGGTTCGAGCCCTGCATCGGGCTCTGTGCTGACAGCTCAGAGCCTGGAGCCTGTTTCAGATTCTCAGAGAGAGTGTCTCCCTCTCTCTCTGCCCCTCCCCCACTCGTGCTCTGTCTCCCTCTGTCTCAAAAATAAACATTAAAAAAATTAAAAAATAAAACACAAATTACTGCAACTTACCCAATGTAAAGTGGGTCATTTGAATAGCCCTATAACTATTTAGAAAATTGGATTTTAAAATTCTCCCCAAAGAAATATCCAGATCGAGATGATTTCACTGGAGAATTATGCCAAATATTTAAAGAGTTAACAATTCTGTACAATATCTTCTGAAAAAATGGAATAGGAAGGAACACCATCTGATTCATTTATGAAGCTAATACCCTGACACCAAAACCAAGCAAAAACAGAGAAATATAGACCAATATATCTCAAGAATATGGAAGCAAACATCCTTAGAATATTAAAAAATAGAATTCAGTAACATATACAAGAAATTATATATCATGACCAAGTGAGATTAGTATAGGGAAAGCCTATTTTAATAATTGGAAATCAATGCAATTCACCATATGAATAGGCTAAAGAAGAAACATCACATGATTACGTCAAACAATGCAGAAAAAAATTGTGACAGAACTCAACACCTTGAATAGATTCAACATCTTGAATAGATTTTTTAAAAACTCTCAGAAAAGATAGGAATAGAGAGGAAGTTTCTCAATTTGATAAAAAAGCACCTAACAACTTCATAAAGAACAAGTAACATTATGTGAAGGGCTGAACACTTCCCCCTAAAATCTGGAACAAGGCAAAGATGTCTGCTTTCACATCTCTTCTCTAACATTGTGCTGGAAGCTCCAGCCAGAGCAAAAAAGTCAGAAAAGGAAATAAAAGGTATAAAGAACAGAAAGGGAAAAGTAAAACCCCCCGTTTGTGAATAACATGATTGTCTACAGAGGGAATCCCAGGGAACCAACAACAAAAAAAAACTCGTAGGCAAATGTAGCAGGGTTACAGGATACAAAATAAACGTACAAAAATTAGTTGCACTGTTACATACTAAGAATGAACATGTAGATATCAAAAATACAGTGTCATTTATGACTGCCACAAAAAATGAAATATGGAACTTGTATGCTGAAAAGTACTAAATGCTGATGAAAGAAATCAAGGAAGATCTAAAAACGGGGAGACATTTTTAACTTTATGGCACCAGAGTTCATGGAACTTTGATCAATGATAAAAAGTCATCAGACCTTCATTTCCTGAAAGAATCAATCCCTCAAACAAAACAAAACCCTACTTCTCTTTGAAAGTCTTTTCTCGTAGAGAAGTTTAACAGCTCTGCTTATTTTTAGTAAAGTTGCAATAATGAGCATTTATTGCAAGCATGTTGGGCTGGGCTCTGTGCCTGCATCGTCTCATTTAATTCTCACAACAACACTGAAGGAGCTCCTATTTTTATCTGTGTTTCACATGTGAGTACCCTAACGTACAAAGAAAAATTAATTTGTTCTGGGTCATACAGCTGGTGTGATGAGAACCAGGACTCAAACCCATGTTTATCGGATTTGGTATTTCAGGCTTTTAACCATTATGTGGTACTGCCTGAAAGACTGGCAAATTCCACACTCTGAAAGATAAAGCTGTCTCAGAACATCTAAATTCCACATCAACCAAGACAGTGACATCCAACCAAGATAGTGCCGAGATGTGCAGTCATTAGGCTTTGTCAAAGGAAATATCAATAACGGAAATTATTGATGGATAATAATCAATAACGGTTATGTCTGTGTCATCTTTGGACACCTTGTCTAGAGGTCTGCATTTTCTTTTTTCAGTCAGGAGAGCAGAACTACCTTACAGCGTTATCCACCGAGTGAGAAGTAAAATGACCCCCGATACAGAACCCAAGTACATCCCACTGCAGCCCTGAGCCCTGGACTGTGGCACATATTTTCATAAAAGTACTCTTACTTGGACCTAGCCCTTGTCCTGGAATCTCTGTTCAGTATCTTTGTAACAGCTGCTGTCAGCCTGGCCTCACTCTCCTTATAAGAACAGCTGCCAGGGATGACCCCTTCCAGCCTGGGGGGGTGGGGGGGGGGGTAGGGAAGGGCCGGAGGAAGAGTGACTTCCCAGCAAGATTGTTTCTCCAAAGATGCCTTATCCTTAACAGCTGCCAAGGACTTGACATTTTTGAAGCCTAGATCAGGTCCCTATAATAATCACATCTTCCCTTGATCCTCATTCAGTAACAGAAGATATAGAAGCTTGAGCATTATCAGAATAAGAGCTGACATAGACACCTGTGCCTTCAGGTCATGGGGTTATGATAGTCACAAAGAACAAAGAGCCTTTCTAAGATTCCAAAGGAGGGTAGAGGCTCAGCCATCTGTAACAGCTGAAAAGGATATTTGGAAAAACCAAATCACTGAGTAATAACAGATTTATTTTCTCGTATGAGCAGATACCTATAAGCTAAGTGGTAACATCATGGGATTTAAATTCTGTGCCATTCAGACTTGGAAAGTAGTTTTATTAACATTAAATGATAAAATTCACTGGGTCACTGGGAAGGCAATTTAATACAGTCGGGACTTCATAGAATTTTTTTCTAGGAAAAATTTGTAGTTTTCCAAACACATGATTTATTTCACACAAAAATTCCTCTTATTCCATAAAGATTTTTCAGTTAATAGCAATCTTCTTTGCATCTCACATTCCCACAATGATGTGAGACAAACTGTGTAAGAAATAATGCAGTGCTTGCTTCAGCAGCATATAAAAAAGAAATAATCCAAAGCAATCCTTTCAGACAAGCAGCATATTTTCAGTGTCATTCTGTCTCTAAAAATACTGTTTAAAGTGTAAGGAATATTACAATAAAGATGGTACATAGTTAGTCAGGATTTCCTGTGAAATGGTCTTTTTAAGGCTCTATTACTACCAGCAGTTGGTGTGGTTGGAGATCAGGGTCAACATATCAGCTTTTACAAGTTCATAAATGTTATTAGTCCTCCTTATTAGTCATATGAGACTGATAAGCAAGACCATTCTTTATTAACTTACAGTGAAAAGTCCAACTGCTAAGAGGACCGAAGTATTCATGTCATTTGCTATAGCTACGCTCCCTTCCAAAGAGGGGATCCAGTTTTAGAAACTGAATAAAGATCAGAAGTCTTCTTCCTGTCTATAACATTAAAATCAAGGAGTTGAGTACAAGTCAGTGAGCTCAAACTCTGGTAACCTCATGTATTCTCCTGTACTTGAGACCCAGTGCCTTGTCAATCAGAATATCCTTGGTAACCTATCCAGGAGTTAAAGAAGCCCTTACCACTGGTACTACTTTTCCCAGATTCCAGGAGAACAGATCTAGCAGTCCCCTGGGACAACTTCCAAGGGGTGGCTTCTTTTACATTAGCTACCTTTAGGATGGTTGCTTTCTAGAGGTATAGAGTAAATTACAGGGCAATATGCTAGGAACCATGGCTGATATATATTAGACATGAATATTACTTTCAAGGAGATTGTAATCTATGGGAATATGGAATATGGGAGGTAAGATATATACTATATAGATATTGGCTCAAAATGTCACTCACATTTCCTAGCTCCCCATATGGTAATAATAGGACTAAAATAACTATCCCCAAATTATTTCTCTGGCCCAGTCCCCTCTCATTCTGCCTAAGCTTTGGCTCCAATTCATTCTGAAAAGCTTTTGGCATGTTTCCCATGTGCTCTATGCATTTCTCTTGGCTACTACAGAACACCCACTATTTTCCTTCTCTCCTGTCCATGCCTGCTAAGGTGGTATCTGCCATTAACATCCAAAAAGCCATTTGGTCGCCGATGTGCAGGAAAGACACTGCTCCCATTGCTGTCCACCGGTGTCAATGCAGAGGCTGCCAGTGCTGTGCCCAACGTGTGGGGTCTTCACTCAACCACTTCTGTGGTGCCACTGATCATTTCCTTAGACCTCCCACTCTACGACTTGTGCCTGCGCCTATGGGAGCTGTGCCAGAGGCGGGGGCGTTGTTATCATTGCAAGTTTAAGGATGTCTGCATCACACAGGCCTGAGTTGGAATGCCAGCTGTGTCGTTACCTACCTGCAAGGTCTTTAAGCATTTTACTTCACTTCTGTGAGTCTCTGTATCTTGCCTAATCTGTCAAATAGGGGTTAGGTTGCTCTGAGGATTTAATGGAATAATGTAAGCAAAGTGCCCAGCACTGTGCCTGCCATGTGATGGGTATCAGTAGCAGCTATCATTGTATCTTTGTTTAGTGTATCCTAATTCCCCCATCTGCTAGGCACTGGGCTGTGTTGCCAGGTCTAAAAGATGAAGAAGCCACTGTACCTGGGAGTTTATTGTCCAGTAATGGGAATCAGCATGTAAATCAATGTGGTAAAGTACTATAATTGCTCTTTTAGGATTCTGTGTTTCTGATATTCTTACCATCATCCAAGATAAAATATGATGTCCCAGAAGAAGTACTGCTGACATGCTGTGAGAGTTCAGAGGAGGGCACATCTCTTTCTGGGTTCAGTGGTTAATGAGAGATTCACTGACACTTGTCAGCATAATGTGTTTGCTGAGTTTGTCTCTAGATTTCTTGTTTCATCACCCCACCGTTTGTGTGAATGTGGAATAGCAGACCAAACCTGAAATGAATTGAATGATGGAGAATGCGGGAAGATGTTTGGACTTGGTTGATAAATTGACCAATACCTCATTTTCAAAATATCAGAGAACCTGCTTGCAAAAAGTTTCTTTGCTTTTGATGGTATTTGCATCATCCACTAGATAGAAAAGACATAAATGAAATATACCTTGGAGTAGGAAAATGGATGCTGGGTCTCAAATTGTGCTCCTGAATCCCACCACCATCTGGGATCAGCCATTCATAAAAGATTAAATGCGAGGCAGGCACATATCTGAATACATGTGTGTCAGTCTCTCCCATCTGTTTTAATTTTGCTTAAAATAATAACAGCTTTCTTTACCCACTTACTTGACTCTGCTAATTCTTTTAATGTTCATTAGGTAGAAGTAGTCTGTGGTGGTTAGCTAGTGTTTCAGAATCCTACCAAGATGAGCTTTAATTGAATCATTAGAAATTTTCTGTAAAGCTGTATATTTTATTGACTGGGCTAGAATCACTAAAATGTTCATCAATGCTTAGAGTGGGAAATTTATACTGTAACTTAACATAAATATGGTGTACAAAGGGACATTACATTGGTTTGCACAGCCTTGAGGTAAGCAAAATGCCTTTCTGAAACAGAATACCTTTTCCATTGCACAATTTTTAATTATTAAAAAATTAATAATTTTTGTATTCAAATCTATTATGTTCTTTGTTCTCTTTTTCTGCAATTTTTAATCATATTACCATATGATTACCATGTCCCTCAGCTTCCACATCCCTCTCCAAACTATCTACCCCCTAAATAAAACCTCTCTTGCCCTAAGCAAATAAATTTCACCTTGCACTGAGGCAGAAAGTAAATTAACACAGTAATATAAGTCAGGGTAACCTGGGAATATCATCTAGATGAAAATTATCGTTGATTAAAAGAGGTAACTTTTAAATTTAAGAATTGCTCTCAGAAGTCACCATGGAAACATGAGGCTAGTATTATTGTTTTTCCTGGTAATACACAAAGAACTGTATATGCTTAGCAAGTGGAATTGAGCAAATATAATACCCATGACCCTGAATATTTTACAGGGTTGACTACTTGTCACCATTTCAATATGTCTGTCACTTAATGCAATCAAGTGTTTTGCAGTGCAGAACTTCAGCTGAATTAGCTCTCAGTTGAGTACTTTTGTTGATAGATATGTGGATAATGGACAGGGGGCTTGAATGCATTTTACATAGTATGAGACCCAGGACACCTGCTGCCTTTTTGTCTTAGATATCCACTTAGAGTGGTGATTAGGCCTCATACTTATGAATACTCTCTTATAATAAAAGTCTTTGTTGATATCATTCACATTTTATCAGTGAATTAATATTATCCCAGGAAGTGAAAAATTAAACAACTGACATCAAATCTAGGCTTCTGACCTTCATTAAAATTAGTCATGATTTCTTCTCATCTTCTATGGTATCCTTTCTCGGTTTACAAGGCTTTAATTTGCACAACACAGCACAATAACAATTCAATGCTGAAAAATGCTATAAAGATTCACAGGCTAAATGTAGAGAGAACACCCTCTGAATCCCCCAATTCAACTCTAGTGCTTTTTTTCCGATAACTTTGAGCCCAAACCGATTTAAATATTTGGTGACTTTGGGGACCTGCAATGTCAGGGGTGGGATGAAGGAGTAGATAATTACTAGTATGTGCAGTAACTGCAGTCCCAAGAGATTTTTCCAGATAGTACTTAGAGAGAAAGAATTCTTTACTGTTGGAATGAAAAAGCAGGCTGTTACCTACAGTGGCACCATCTGGTGGTTTCACTGTTAATGTCACTGCATATTTATTAAGAACATATAATGTGCCAGGTGTCCACTCTATAAAGTGGACCCAGCTTCATCTTGATGGATTCGGCATATATTGCCAACTGGCAAAAATGCTGAAAATAAATGAATGGACTGCTCTGTTGGAAATATGTGGTTCCTATAAGATTCTTTTTCTGATCCCAATTCCCAGACATGTTTCATTTCATTTAGAGAAATCACAAAAAAATTTTGACAGGAGCAAAAAGAACTGTTATGTGGTCAGACCAATGTGGACAAGTTACAGAAGATTATAAAATGCTTGAGAATAAGGATTTAATCTTGTTTCAATATTATCTACAGTTTTCTTTTGCTCAAGGTAGAACAAAAAAAAAATAGTTTTTAGACTGAAAGTGTCCATCCAAAATGTGATAATTCTAAACAAAATATTGGCATATTAAGTGTAACAATATGCTAAAAAAGATAATATATCACAAATGAATGGGAGTATTCTAGAAATACAAAATAGTTTAACACTAGAAAATTAACGAGGGTAATTTACCACATTAACAGAAAAAGCAGAAAAACATCAGATAAACGTCTCCATCGATATAGTAAAAGTATGTGGTAAAACTCAATGCTCATTTGTAAAAAAAAAAAAAAAAATCCTAGCAGCATAGGAATAGACAGCAACTCCATTAATCTGATAAAGATTATCTGCAAAATATCTATGGCAAACATCATACTTAATAGTGAAATATCGACAGCTTTTTTCCTTACAGTAAGAACAAGACAAATATACCTGCTATCTCCTTTTGTACAACATTGGACGGGGAGTTCTAGTTGGTAAAATAAGGGGAAAAAAGGAAATAAAAGTGTAGTAGACAAATGGCCCTCCAAAGATGTTCACACCCTAATTCCTGGAACCTGTGAATATGTTTCCTTATATGGCAAATGACACTTTGCAGGTGCTAATAAGCTACAGACAATAAGATCAGTGGCGGGTTAATTGAATATGCGTATAGGGAGAAATGAATTTTTTTCTACCTCATACCATATACAAAGTTCAATTCAAGATGGATTGGTAAGAGTATAAGGTCAACATACAAAAGGCAATTATATTTCTATATATCACTAACAAAAACAAATAAGAAATAAAAATTTTTAAACATACCATTTATAAAAGATAAATTTATTTCTGTTAGCATCTAAAATATTATATAAAATGTTCTTTCCATAAAAACTACAAGAGTATTGAGAAAAATTAGAGATGACCTAGTAAACGCCCTTATTTTTACCATATACAAGGATAATATGTTAAAAATCAGTTGTTTTTCTATATCTCATTAACCACAACTAGGAAATGAAATTTTAAAGAGATACCACTTAAAAAATTATAATTTTCAATAACATAAAAAATATTAAGTGCCCTTACCTTAAAGCTACAATATATTATGGAGAACAATTAACTCTGATTCCATACACAGAAAAACATATTATTTCCACTAGTTAAAAAGACTCAATACTGTAAAAATAATAACTCTCTTCAACTCATCCAAATCCCTGTGGGGCTTTGTATATGTGTATAAACTGGAAAGCTGATTTACAGTTTTATATGGAAATACAAAGGGCGAAGAGTATACAAGGCAATCTTGAAAAAGAACAACTTGGGGTCTTACACTTCCATATATCAAAATCTTAGTAACGAAAACAGTATGATATTAGAGCAAAGGCAGATGAACTAGCCAATGTAACAGAATGGAGAGTTGAAAAAAATATCCACACATGTATGGTATCCTGGCTCACGATAAAGGTGGCAGAGCAGTTCAGTGGGGGGAGGGAGAGTC
The DNA here is from genome assembly GCF_014898765.1 of Herpailurus yagouaroundi. Taxonomy (NCBI): domain Eukaryota; kingdom Metazoa; phylum Chordata; class Mammalia; order Carnivora; family Felidae; genus Herpailurus; species Herpailurus yagouaroundi. Next base: position 76,206,029 of record NW_024412395.1, on the reverse strand, counting down.
TTTTCACTAACAGTTAATTGAATGTGCACATGGTAAAAATAAACCTTTTCTTTATATACAAGATTTATTCAAGATGGATTAAATATATACATGTACATGTATACATGAAAGTTACAACAATAAAGCTTTTAGAAGAAAGCATCGGAGAACATCTTCATGACTTAGAGGAAAAGATTTCTTAAATAAGATGTAAAAATAATAAACCAAAAAGAAAAAAATTGGATATACTGGAATATATTAACTTTAAAAGTTTTCTTCATTAAAAGATACCATTAAGAGAATGTATGGGGATGAGGTACACCTGAGTGGCTCTGTCGATTGAGCGGCTGACACTTGATTTCAGCTCAGGTCATGATTGCAGGGTTGTGGGATCGAGCCCTGCTTTGGGCTCTGTGCTGAGTGTGGAGCCTGCTTGGGATTCTCTATTTCCCTCTGCCCCTCTCCCCTGCTCATGCTCTCTCTTTTTCTAAAATAAAAAATAAAATAAATTAAATTAAATGTTTAAAAAAGAGTGTAAAGGCAAGCTTCAGCATGCAATATATTCATATGAAAAAACAGAATATATAAATAACTCTTAAAGAATATACAAAGAAACTTTAAAAACCAGTAAGAAGAAGATAAACAATCAATAGAAAAATGGATAAAAAATCTGAAAAGGCACTTCATAAAAAAGGATATCCAATAAACATGAAAAGTAGTTCAACCCTATTAGCCATCAAGGAAATGCAGATTAGAACCACAATGTATGTATTCATGTTCTATTGCTGCTATAACAAATTACCACAAATTTGGTGGCTTAAAGCAATGCAAATTTATTATTTTACAGTTCTATAGGTTTAGAAGTCTAACAAAGGTCTCATTGCCCTGAAATGAAGATGTTGATAGCATTCATTACTTTCTGGACACTCTAGGAAAGAATCTATTTCCCTTTCTTTTTAGCTTCTATGCACCACCCTCATTCTTTGGTTTTCTCCTCTTCTCTGTTTTCAAAGCCAGCAATATTGCATCTCTCTGACACTTCTTCCACTGTGTATATCTGGGACCGCCACTGGGAAAGATTCTCCACTTTTATGACTTGTGTGATTAGATTACTTCTACCCAAATAATCCACGGTAATTCCCCCATCTTTTTTTTTTTTTTAATGTTTATTTATTTTTGACAGAGAGTGCAAGCAGGGGAGGGGCAGAGAGAGAGGGAGACACAGAATCTGAAGCAGGCTCCAGGCTACAAGCTGTCAGCATAGAGCCAGATGCGGGGCTTGAACTCATGGATTATGAGATCATGCTCTGAGCTGAAGTCAGACGCTCAATCCACTGAGCCACTCAGGCGCCCCCCCCCCTTTTTGTTAATTCCCCCATCTTAAGGTCACATCAGTAAATTCTCTTTTGCCATATAAGGTAATATATTCACAGGTTCTAGGAATTAAAACATAGATGTTTTGGGGAGCTATTCTGTCTACCACATTATGCCTCAACTTCACAGCCACCAAAATTGCCAGTGAAAAAGAAAATACCAAGTATTGGTAAGGATGTGGAACAAGTATAACTCCCCTACACTGCTGCTGAAAGTAGAACCACTTTGTCATTGTTGCCTTCGTCATTGTCTTCTTCCTCTTCTTCTTCTCCTCCTGCTTATTATTATTATTATTATTACTATTATTTTGGCCTTCATTTTGAAAGATTTTTCACTGGTTATATGATATTGTATTGACAACTTTTTTATTTCAGTACTTTAATGTCATTCCATGGTCTTCTGATTTATATAATTTCTAATGAGAAATCTGCTGTAATTCTTTGTTTCTCTGAATGTAATATTTCAGTTTTTTCTCTGGCTATCTTAAAGATTTTATCTATGGGCTTCAGCTGTTTGGCTAACATGTATGTAGGTGTATTTCCTCCCCTTTGGCATTTATCCTGCTTGAAGTTCGCTGGATTTCTTGGACGTGTGATTTGATATCTTTTTAATTTTGGAAAATTCAGATTTTTGCTAGCTCTTTCTTCATCTTCTGGGACTCCAAATACATATATATTATACTGTTTGATATAGTCCTGTAGTTCTCGATACTTTATTATTTTTTCTTTCACTACTTCTTTTATCCTCTGTGTTTCCATTTGGATCACTTCTGTTGACCTATTTTCAAGTCCACTGGTTTTTGCTTCCATGGTTTTTAGTCTGAGGGTGAATCCTTCAAAGGAATTCTTCATCTCTGATATGATTTTTCCCTCATATTTCCATTTAACTCTTTGTATAGTTTTTATCTCTCTGCTGCTTTCCCCATTTGTTCATGCTTATTTTTGTACTTTCTTTACTGAATCATTTCACATGTTATTCTTAGGTATTTTATAGTTTATGACTCTAGTTCCACTATCTGGATCATTCATCTTAGAATCCTATACTATATTGCTTTATCTCTTAAAAGTAGGTTGTGGGGTTTTTTTCTTGCTTTTTTTATGTCTCTCATAATTTTGGAATGAATAATTGGAGTTATGTGTGGAAAAACAGTGAAGACTGAAGTAAATAATATTTATAACTGGAAATGAGTAGCCCATACAACTACACATACGAACACATAGTTTACACTACACATACGAACATGGGTTAATCTCACATACATAATGTTGATCAGAAGAACCAGATACAAAAGAATACATTCTTTATGATACCACTTCAAAAGAGCTCAAAAGTGAGCAAAATTAACCTCTGGTGTTAGAAGTCGGAATAGTGGTTACTCTTAGAAGGGGTTAATGTTTAGGGGGCATGAGAAGGACTTTTTAATTCCTAGTAATGTTGTATTTCGTCTTTTTTTTTTTAATTTTAACTTTTTTTGAGAGAGAGAGAGAGAGAAAGTAGGGGGAGGGGCAGAGAGAGAGAGGGACACAGAATCCAAAGCAGGCTGTAGGCTCTTAGCTGCCAGCACAGAACCTGATGTGGGGCTCGAACTCACAGACTGTGAGATCATGACCTGAGCTGAAATCAGATGCTTAACTGAGTCACCCAGGTGCCCCTAATGTTGTATTTCTTGACTTGTGTGCTGGTCACATAAAATTCTTTCGGCTAGGTGATTCCTCTGAGTCAAGGTATTATGTTTCTGTTAAACTAAAAATTACTTTCCTAGAAGGAAACACGTCTGCTGGCATCTTAGCTCAGAAAGAGCAAAAACTTGAAAGAATGAGATATAGGACTGATAAATTCTTTGTGAGAGAGACTTGAGCTGCCTAGGGCCATCATAAGACTATTGAGTGGATGAAGGATTCTTGGTCCAAATAACTTTCTGTTTTCCCAGGTCTACCCCAGGCTGCTGCCTCCTGGGACTGTATCTTTTCCATATTTTGTGGCCTCAAAACATCTATCACTATAGCATCCATACAGAAGGTATTCTGTATGTGTGGCTTTAACCATAGAGTTACTAGAAGTATTATTTTAAAAGAGCCTTGAGAATATCTATATGGTCCTGTACTCATCAGGAAACTGTCATGAGTCAAAGAGAAATTTCCCAGTGCTTAACATTGAGGAACTGGAAATAGCTAGTGGACAAGAGATCACTTACCTGCTTCCAGGATCACTATAGGCATAATTTATTTCTCACTTATTGACTTCTATCAAGACAGTCTTATTACCTGAGTGGTAGGTACAAGGATTTTCTTCATTTTGTACTTATATAAGACTTTCATTATCTTTTTTGCCTAACTATCTAGACTTTAATTTTAAAGGATGTGTTTCAGGTACCTGAGTCACTCAGTTGTTAGGCATCTGACTTTAGCTCAGGTCATAATCTCACGGTTCATGAGTTCGAGTCCCACATTGGGTGAGCTTGAGCCCCACTTTGGGTGAGCTTGAGCCTTCACTTTGGGTGAGCACGAGCCCCACTTTGGGTAAAACACGAGCCCCACATTGGGTAAGCCCTGCTTCTCTCTCTCTCTCCCTCTGCCCTTCCTAGGATTCTCTCTCTCTCTTCCCCTCACTCACTTGCTCTCTCTCTCTCTCTCTTGCAAAGAAAGGATATGTTTCTTTTCAATGATAATAGCTATTAATGTTTGATGTTGATGATTTTTTTTTTGAGGTAGAGTTGTCAGCACTTGCTTTGATATACCTAAGTTCATCATTTGAGTTTTCTTTTTTTTTTAATTTTTTTTAACGTTTATTTATTTTTGAGACAGAGGGAGACAGAGCACGAGTGGGGGAGGGGCAGAGAGAGAGGGAGACACAGAATCCGAAACAGGCTTCAGGCTCTGAGCTGTCAGCACAGAGCCTGATGCGGGGCTCGAACCCACGAACCATGAGATCGTGACCTGAGCCGAAGTCAGATGCTTAATCGACTGAGCCACCCAGGCGCCCCCATCATTTGAGTTTTCTTAGCATCACAGCAGGACAAACACTTTGTCTTAATTCTTTGTTGACCATGAAATTGAGGTAAACCTGTGTTACTTCATGTATTGTAGGAATTTTTTTGTGTTTCACTTAGGCCAACATCAGGTACCTTATATTACCAGCTTGTCAAGGGATTTCACTAAATATATAGATTGCATGTAACTTTAGACATTGAGCTTAAACATAATTCATTTCAAATTCGTTTCAAGGTTTGAGCCTTATCTTTTCAATATGTCCCACAACTGGCCTGGTTGTGACCTGATATATCCATTCTCCACCTTTTTTTCTTTCCCTCTAACTATACATTGCTGGAATATAAAGATATGTAAATAGTGAAAAATAGAATTTGAGAAGTCCTTGCTAAATTATTTCTTGAGTAACATGTTACCCATTAGCAATATGTTATACAGACAGCTATGTAAGTAGGTAATACTGGGTGAGATTTTGATCTGATTAGCATCTATGACTGGTTATTCACCCCTTTTCAGCATAAGTACTCATGTCAACCTTTAAAGTATAACACTATCAGTAGAACTAGATCATAATTAGGGAATGGAATAGAAAGCTGAGAGGAGTATAATTAACAAACCTATTACAGGTTTTCCGATTATAAAAATAATATGTGCTTCATCGTAGAAATTTTGGAAACATCATAGAAATATAAAAAGAAAATCGAGGGGCACCTGGGTGGTTCAGTTGGTTGAGCAGCTGACTTTTTAAAATTTTTTTTAATGTTTATTTATTTTTGAGAGACAGAGACAGAGCGTGATCAGGAGAGGGGCAGAGGGAGAGGGAGACACAGAATCTGAAGCAGGCTACAGGCTCTGGGCTGTCAGCACAGAGCCTGATGCGGGGCTCGAACTCATGAACCATGAGATCATGACCTGAGTTGAAGTTGGACGCTTACTCCACTGAACCACCCCGGCACCCCTGAGCGGCTGACTCTTGATTTCACCTCAGGTCATGATCCCAGGGCCATGGGATCCAGCCCCACATCGGGCTCTGCACTGAGCGTGGAACCTGCTTGGGATTCTCTCTCCCTCTGCCCCACTCCCCTGCTCACACGCTCTCTCTAAAATAAAATTTTTTTAAAAAGGAAAGAAAATTGAAATCTTGTATAATTCCACCATCCAGATATAATAATTGCTTAAATTTTGGTCTGTTTTCTTCCAGTCTTTCTTCCCACATGTATGCAAATGTATGTGGATGTGTGTTTGTATGTCAGACTAAGTTTTAACTATCTTAAGGTCTTCAACCATAACAATGAAACTGGAAATCACAAAGAAGGAATTAATTTAGGTTCTTACTCAGGAGTGAGACAATCAGACATCAATTTAATTTAAACTTCACAAGGAATATTTTATTTGGAACTTGGCTAAAAGAGACAAATTGGGGCCGTCTGGTTTTAATCCCCCTTTACCAGCTGAGCCGAGTAGCTCACCTTCTCCCCAATCTCTACTTCCTGTGCTTTTTGGCAGAGTTGTACACACCCTGGCATGATTACTAAAACAAATTAATGCTTCTTAAGTCTGCTTGTAATTAATAACTCCCAACAGAACATGAGTCTTCTGTAGACTTGGAATCTTGCCTAATTTTCTCTAAGATAAGTAATTAGATGCTGAGGACTGATAAGGCTCTTTTCCTCTGAGCATCTGCAAAATAGCCTGCATCTGTAATGTGGGTAAGATGATTAAAATCTGAAAATGGCTGGAGGTTTGCTCATGTGTCACAACACTGACAGAACACTACAGATATTTATTTGTACCCCATCCCCCAAGCGCCACGCTTCTCCAAACAAGAGAAGATTTTAAATGGATCAAAAAGGCTATACCTAATTAGGATGGCTTGGTTAACATCTATTTTCTATTTTATTCTTCATTCACTCCATAAATTTTCTATGCAGTCAAATTAAATGTGAAGGATGGGTTTCTCACTAGCTATGAACACTATCAAGTTGATGATTATATTTTTTCTGGAATTTGGTCTTTGTACCATGGATTCACATTTACTAAACTCCTTTTTAAGAATATACTGGGGTGCTGCCATCCTAGGGCTTCTGTTAGGCAATTTGTCTTCCTATCATAAAGCTCCAGGAGCTCTATACTACCTGGGTGGTAACCCTTTCCAAAGGTTCAAAGGGAATACTTTTCTTTTATCTACTTATATTTTATTTTATTATTTTTTTTAATTTTCTTTTTAATTTTTTTAAATTTACATCCAAATTAGTTAGCATATAGTGCAACAATGATTTCAGGAGTAGATTCCTTAATGCCCCCTACCCATTTAGCCCATCCCCCCTCCCACAACCCCTCCCGTAACCCTCAGTTTGTTCTCCATATTTATGAGTTTCTTCTGTTTTGTCACCCTCCCTGTTTTTATATTATTTTTATTTCCCTTCCCTTATGTTCATCTGTTTTGTCTCTTAAAATCCTCATATGAGCAAAGTCATATGATTTTTTACTTTCTCTGACTAATTTCACTTAGCATAATACCCTCCAGTTCCATCCACATAGTTGCAAATGGCAAGATTTCATTCTTTTTGATTGCCGAGTAATACCCCATTGTATATATATACCACATCTTCTTTATCCATTCATCCATCGATGGACATTTGGGCTCTTTCCATACTTTGGCTATTGTTGATAGTGCTGCTATAAACATGGGGGTGCATATGTCCCTTCAAAACAGCATACCTGTATCCCTTGGATAAATGCCTAGTAGTGCAATTGCTGGGTCGTAGGGTAGTTCGATTTTTAGTTTTTGGAGGAACCTCCATACTGTGTTCCAGAGTGGCTGCACCAGCTTGCATTCCCATATTTCATTTTCTTTTTTTTTTTAATTTTTTTTTTCAACGTTTATTTATTTTTGGGACAGAGAGAGACAGAGCATGAACGGGGGAGGGGCAGAGAGAGAGGGAGACACAGAATCGGAAACAGGCTCCAGGCTCTGAGCTATCAGCCCAGAGCCTGACGCGGGGCTCGAACTCACGGACCGCGAGATCGTGACCTGGC
>NW_024412395.1:76087802-76198550 GCF_014898765.1 Herpailurus yagouaroundi | reverse complement strand
GCCTGACGCGGGGCTCGAACTCACGGACCGCGAGATCGTGACCTGGCTGAAGTCGGACGCTTAACCGACTGCGCCACCCAGGCGCCCCCACTATTACCATTTTGAACAAGATAATTTTTTGTTGTGGGGGGCTGTCCTGTGCATTGTAGGGTGTTTAGTAGCATCCTTGGGCCTCTACTCATTAGGTGCCAATAGTAACCAACATCCCCTCTAAGTTTTGACAATCAAATATATCTCCAATCCTTTCCAAATGTCCCCTGGAGGTTACAGTCATCCTTGTCAAGAACCTCTGGCCTACAGAATAGTATTCACATCTCAGTGGTGACAGTAAGATAAAGTAGATAATTATTTATTGGTGAGATTTAGCTGGGAGTCCAAGCTCGTACTGTTAATTCTTCTCTTCAGCAAAGTTACTAGTAAATAATTCAGAAGGCACATATGGGGCATAATAATTTGACCAGATAATCTGATTTAACTGGTACCTCCTAGTAGCTTGATTTGGTAGAAGCGCATGGTTTTGAAAAGGTTGAGTCCTACTGTTTATGAGTTATCAATACTTCAAAGATAAGAAAGGGAGGCATTTGAATAAGTTCACACATGGAGGGGCTCCTCCCCAGGCTCAGCTCTGCCTCTGAGAGTGCTGTGTTCTCACAGAGCCCAAACACAGCTAGGAATAACCAAAGCTTATTTGTACGACTTTCAGTAGGCAAGAAATTTCAAAAACTAACCTGGTGGCTTAACAGCAGAAAAAGGCTCAAATTTAATTAGCCTAAAGTTCTGGGGAGAAAGGTTTTAATTGCAATAAATAATATTGTGAATTTGGAATGAGGGAGAAGTATAATGCTTTATTATTGGTGGTCAAGGAGTGTCCTGGCCAAGATACAGAGAGAGGCTTCTGGATTAGATTAGGAGGAAGAGTAGTTTATGTTATAATAGAAAAAGCACTCCAAGAATCTTCTTTCTTTCTTTGATTAAAATCACTGTTAAGGTGAAATATTAAGGTGAGAATTCAGAAAAGCATCTGGTTATCCTAAGGTGTATATAAAGCATGAAAATTTAATTGGGGCGCCTGGGTGGCGCAGTCGGTTAAGCGTCCGGCTTCAGCCAGCTCACGATCTCGCGGTCCGTGAGTTCGAGCCCCGCGTCAGGCTCTGGGCTGATGGCTCGGAGCCTGGAGCCTGTTTCCGATTCTGTGTCTCCCTCTCTCTCTGCCCCTCCCCCGTTCATGCTCTGTCTCTCTCTGTCCCAAAAATAAATAAACGTTGAAAAAAAAAATTAAAGCATGAAAATTTAAGGCATATTTGAAAAAAAATTAAAAAGTTAAATAAACAATGAGAATGTTCCCTTAATAGCATAGAACTTAAATATTAGCATGTGGTTGTGTGGCTATTAAAGGGGGCTAAAACAAGGGTTTCTTGTAATCATGCACATATTTAGAAGTCCTCAGTTACCCTCCATAGGGTATCCTGTGAATTTGTGAAGGTTATGGAAAAATCCTTTGCACATCAATTTTTAGAAGATGAAAAGTCTTTAATGATTGGATACACGAGAATAGGTGTGTTTAGAAAAGTACAATATACAAAATAAATTATTTCATAATTTGCAGTAAATCCATATAAAATATTTATTCATACAGCGACAAGTAAGATTTAAGATTTGAGTTTTTAAAGGAATAGCAAAAAGCATTTTAACAAAGAAATTGTGTGTGTGTGTGTGTGTGTGTGTGTGTGTGTGTGTGTGTGTGTGTTTTCTCTTAGAATTGGGTATTTTTTAGTTCCAGAGGGCATTTGTTATAAGCATTCAAAAAATTCACTGAAGTCATCCTCAGATTTTTACCTCTTATCCTCTTACCCCATCCTCAGGGACCCTTTTGGAAAAGGTTGTAAATCCTTCTCTGCTAAATTCCTATAAAACATGCTGAGTATCTCTGTCATTACTAGAAACACTGTGGCCCTAGTCCTATAAGAAGAGAAATTTTTTCTTCATTAATTTGTAGAGGTGGTTATAAGTAAAATGAACATACCATTTAATTACTCAAGTCACCACTCAGAGTTCAATGTGTATGTTTTCTAAAGATAAATTTTAAAATCCAAGTAGATAAATGTTATATTATTTTGTGTCCACTCACATTTGTAAAGGATTGCATTTTGGTTATCATCTTAAAATAGCAATTCTAGATATTTTATTTACCAACTGGAGATAAATATTTAAAGAAAATTTTAAGTCTTCTAGAGATAATTATTCATAGATAGCTATAAGCCCTTTTTAAAATCATAAATAAAGACTATCTTTTTATTCATTTCTTTCTTGCAACTTGAAATTCCTTTTTTTTTAACTAGTGGAAAAGATTAGGTTTTGTTTCTTTTAGTTTAAATATGCATCAATTCATATTTCACTTCACTTATTAAGAATGAACACATAAAGATTTGAGAAGTTGTAAGAGTACAAGATTCATTTTAGAAAATGTGCTTGCTACTAGAAAAAGAATCAAAAGATATGTAGACTACTCCAGCTGGGCATGAAAGAACAGCTGGCAATACCCATGGAGCTATTTTTAATAAAGGAGAAACAAGTTTCCTGCTCTCTTTGAGGGTTCAGTCACCAGCTCCTTGGAGAATAACTGCTTTGTTGAGCCTTGAAAATAAAAAGTCACAGATAAGGGTGAATAGAGTTGGAAATGATGAACTAAGATTCAGGCACTGGGGTGCCTAGGTGGCTCAGTGGTTAGGCATCCAACTTCAGGTCAGGTCATGATCTTGTCATCTGTGAGTTCTAACCCTGCGTTGGGCTCTGTGCTAACAGCTCAGAACCTGGAGCCTGCTTCAAATTCTGTGTCTCCTCCGCCTCTCTCTGGCCCTCCCCGCTAGTGTTCTCTCTGTCTCTCTCTCTCTCTCTCAAAAATAAACTTAAAAAAAAATTTTTTTTAAAGAATTTGTTAAAAAAGAAAAAGATCCAGGGGCTCCTGGGTGGCTCAGTCGGGTAAGCGTCCGACTTCGGCTCAGGTCACGATCTCGCGGTCCGTGAGTTCGAGCCCCACGTCGGGCTCTGGGCTGATGGCTCGCAGCCTGTTTCCGATTCTGTGTCTCCCTCTCTCTGCCCCTCCCCCGTTCATGCTCTGTCTCTCTCTGTCTCAAAAAATAAATAAACGTTAAAAAAAAAAAATTAAAAAAAAAAAAAAAGAAAAAAAGAAAAAGATCCAGACACTATATCTGCAGGTACTATTCCTCAAGCTACCCCCGAAATGGATTTAAAATACCAAAGGGGCACCTGGGTGGCTCAGTTAGTTAAGTATCCGACTTCACCTCAGGTCATGATCTTGCAGTTCATGAGTTCAAGCCCCATGTCGTGCTCTGTGCTGACAGCCCAGAGCCTGGAACCTGCTTCGGATTCTGTGTCTCCCTCTCTCTCTGCCCCTTCCTCACTTGTGCTCTGTCTCTCTCTTTCAAAAATAAACATTAAAATTTTTTTTTAAATAATAAATTACCAAAAATATTTTGCCAATTGCAAATCAAAATATTAGTATTATGCTTTTTACAATTTATCATCAAGAAATCCTCATGAATATTCATAAAGATTTAGCCACACAAGTGTCCATAGCTGTTAATATCAATAATAATAAAGCCAAGAAGGGAATAACCTAAAAGTTTAACAATAGGGGAGAAAGTTAAATTATTGTGATATTATTACACTGATTATTGGAATGCAGTATAGCCATTAAAATGACATTGTAGAAGAATATTTAATGTATGTGAAAATATTCACTACATATTAAATAGCACAAAAAGAAAAGTTAAGAAATAATGCATACATCATGATTTATGTGTGCTATGGGCTGTTATATAACTGGGAGGGCACATAGTAAAATGTTCACTGGTTACCTCTATCATTGCCATTATGGATTAGGGACCACATTATTATGTTCTTTCTTTTTTTCTTTAATTTTTTCCTTTTTCTTTTTCTTTTTTTTTTTTTTTTTTGCCTGGTTTAAAGATTAGTTTACAGTTCTTTCATTTTCTTTCTTTCCTTTTTTTTAACTCATGGATTAAGCAAATATATTGAATATCTTCTCTGGGCTAGATACTGCCCTAGAGTCAGGCACCATGGTAGATAATGTGTGTTTGCCTAGGTGTATCTTATTTAAAAATCATACTTTAAAGTCAGTGGATGTCAAATATCCTTCGATTTTTAAAAGAAATATAATTTTACACCATACACAAAAGGTGAACTCAAAATGGATGAAAGACCTAAATGTGAGACAGGAAACCATCAAAACCCAAGAGGAGAAAGCAGGCAACAACCTCTTTGACTCAACACATCTCCCAAGGCAAGGGAATTAAAAGCAACTATTGGGGCCTCATCAAGATAAAACTTCTGCACTGCAAAGGAAACAATCAACAAAACTAAAAGGCAACCGACAGAATGGGAAAAGATATTTGCAAATGACATATCGGATAAAGGGCTAGTATCCAAAATCTATAAAGAACTCACCAAACTCAACACCTGAAAAACAAATAATCCAGTGAAGAAATGGGCAGAAGACACGAATAGACACTTTTCCAAAGAAGACATCCAGATGGCCAACAGACACATGAAAAGATGCTCAACGACACTCCTCGTCAGGGAAATACAAATCACAACCACACTGAGATACCAACTTACGCTGGTCAGAGTGGCTAAAATGAACAACTCAGGAAACAACAGATGTTGGTGAGTATGTGGAGAAATGGGAACCCCCTTGCCCTGTTATTGGAAATGCAAACTATTATAGCCCCTCTGGGAAACAGTGTGGAGGTTCCTCAAAAAATCAAAAATAGAACTACCCAATGACCCAGCAATAGCACTACTAGAAATTTACATAAGGGATATAGGAATGCTGATGCAAAGGGGCACATGTACCCAAATGTTTATAGCAATGCTTTCAACAATAGTCAAATTATGGAAAGAGCCTAAATGTCCATCAACTGATGAATGGATAAAGAAGATGTGGTTTATGTATACAATGGAATACTATTCAGCAATGAGAAAGAATGAAATCACGCCATTTACAGCAACGTGGATGGAACTGGAAGGTATTATGCTGAGTGAAATAAGTCAGTCAGAGAAAGAAAGATATCATATGTTTTCACCCATGTGTGGATCTTGAGAAACTTAACAGAAGTCCACAGGGGAAGAAAAGGGGGAAAATAGTTACAAACAGAGAAGGAGGGAAGCAAACCACAAGAGACTCTTCAATACAGAGAACAAACTGAGGGTGGATGGGGGTGGGGGAGAGGGGAAAATATGTGATGGACATTGAGGAGGGCACTTGTTGGGATGAGTACTGGAGCACTGGGTGTTGTATGTAAGCCAATTTGACAATAAACTATATTAAAATAAATAAACATTTTAAAATATAATTTTAAAAGTCAATGGGAAGAAAAGTCATCAAAGTTTGTTTTAAAGGAAAATTAAGCTTCTCAGAGTGACCAGCAGTGTTTAGAAGAGTGAGTTTCCGGGGCGCCTGAGTGGCTCAGTCGGTTAAGCGTCCAACTTCAGCTCAGGTCATGATCTCACAGTTCGTGAGTTCAAGCCCCACATTGGGCTCTGTGCTGACAGCTCAGAGCCTGGAGCCTGCTTCACATTCTGTGTCTCCCTCTCTCTCTGCCCCTTCTCTGCTCATGCTCTTTATATTTAAAATTAAATATAAATTAATTATATTTAATTTTAATTTTAATTTTAAATTAATTTTTTAATTTAATTAAAAAAAGATTTTTAAACATTAAAAAAAAAAAAAAAAGACTTTCCAAGCCTGTTGTTAGAGGAGGAAGACAAGGACCTGAAGTTCCAGTTCTGCTTCCTCCTACTGATGATGCTTTTAGACTGCTTGCCAGGGAAAACCGACTCAGGGGTGGGGATCAACACAGCGCTGCAGGCGGGCGGTAGCTCAGAGTGATGGAGAAGGGCCTTAAAGTCTCTGTTAGTGGTTCCATCCTGTTAAAAATAAAATGCCTTCAAAGTAGTTTAGATTGCAGTAACCTGACCTCATTATGATAGCAGAAAAAGAACAAACAACTTCTTTACTGAAACTGAGGAAGGAAAGTAAAATGAAGACAGAATTATCAGCATTTAGAAAGGAAAAAGAAAGAAGAGCTCCTGTCTCTCCCGCTAAGAAATTAGTGTGCAAGCAACATAAGACAAATTTGTACAGCCCACTGACAAGGTGGCTCAGCCTTCCTACTGCCTACATGGAAAAGCAGGAAAGAAAAACAAAAACCCAAGTTATGGTTCAAGCTGTGTGACTATTTATGAAATTATCAGAACCTTTGACAATTCTTTTGGCATTTTAATAAGATTCACCATTAATATTTAATTTTAATAACTTTTAGGTAGTCTTTCTAATCCAGCATTCTCCCTGAGCACAAACTTGGAAACTTTCTTCAAAAGCTGTTTCAGCAAATAAATGCTGAAATTAAGCTATATTTAATTTTTTTTTAATTAGACGTAAAACTCCCTTTTTATACCTCCTTTATGGCATAACTAGGAATTTGTATAAACTATTTATGGATTGATGGCTTAATTTAATATTTTAGAACCAGGTGAAATCACAGACTGTGCTTTGGTATGTTTGGGCATTTCTCAAGATCATATCACTTTTCAGGCATATACTTAAAAATTGATCATAAATAAACGCAAAGCACCCTCCTGAGGAAAACATTCATAATGGGCCTGACTTTAAAACTGGAATATGCAATTGGAAGCTGCAGGAGTTGGTATGCAATTTAGCACTTCCAGTGTTTATTAACCATTCAGGCAATTTCAGAATAACTTGGTAGTTAAGAGAGATTTGGGGGGAAAAAAACATCTTTCTACTGTGATAACATACAGAGAAGTCTCCCAAGAGTTTTTATGCAATTATGTTCATTGCCATTTTTATTAGTTGATAAGTAAAATTCCAAGAGATACAGTGAGTGAACAAAAAAGAAAAATACGCTGTAAGTTGTGATTTGTTTCTTTTAAGATGTTTTCATGGTTTTTATCTTTTGATCACCTATCTCTACTGTTAAACACTGAAATCACATTAATATTACAATTTCTTTTATTTTTGGCACTAGATTTTATAAATGGATCATTGTTATCTAAATTTCAGCAATCTAATTTATGAGCTTGGACCTGAACTTGGAAACTGAAATTGGAACTGAAATTTATGAATTTGTGAACTTCTAACTAGAAGTGAAGTTAGTGCTTTTAGTTTCAAATGTGTTCCTAATTAATCCACACTCTAAGTTAAAGAATTCATGGTATCATGTGTGTCCTCAAGGGGAAAAATACAGGGTCCAAATTTGACAACTGCGCTCTTGTACAACAAATGAAGGTGGCTTAGTTTCAAATGTGTCGAGCTAAAAGCATCAGTTCGTACCCATTTTTTAAATGGAGCTCTGAATTTTTTCAGGTCCCTTTCAGCTGCATACTGACATGTTTGATGTTCAACATTTTATCTTATTTTTCTATTTTTTAAATTGAAGTATAGTTAGTGTACAATATTGTATTAGTTTCAAGTACACAACATAGTAATTCAACATTTATATACATTACAAAATGATCGCCATAAGTCTAGTTACCATCTGTCACCATACAAAGTAATTACAATATTAAAACAGGGCTGCATCCAAATTACAGTTTTCCATACTTTTTAGAGAATGCATATAAAGTACCTTTTAAATGTGACTCTTTTGGGGGCTCCTGGGTGGCTCGGTTAAACGTCCAACTTCAGCTCAGGTCATGATCTCATGGTTCATGAGTTCGAGCCCCACATCAGGCACTCAGCAGTCAGCACACAGAGCCCACTTTGGATCCTCTGTCTCCCTCTTTCTGCCCCTCCCCTGCTCTCTCTCTCTCTCTCTCAAAATAAAATAAACATTAAAAATATATAGAAAAAATAAATGTGACTCTTTTTGAATAAAGCCTTGTTAAAATCAGAGTAAAGTCATTCTGATCAATAGTCAAGAGCAACAAGGAAAAGAACTTTACAAGAGTATAGATTTCTTCTAAATTGCTGTTATGAGTGACATAAAGTTACATACCTTTTTAAGGTTTTCTTCATTTAGTAGGGATGAGGTAGTAGGATAAGTGCATGGGTAATGCAAAAGCCCAATTTCGGTCAATAATTTCATATGTCTTCTTAAATTTTTTATTGAAGGCATTAGCAAGCAGTGAGAGTGGTCACTCTGAGAATTGGGGGAACCTTTGTGATCTACTTTACCACATTAAATACTCTCACACCTTCTGTTCAAAGAGCTAATTAACAGCTAAAAAGAAAAGATAACAGATGGGAAAGGAAGCATGGACATTCCCAACTTGGTAAAAGAGTCTCTGAATTCCATGAGTGAAATCGCTCCATTTGCATCCTATTTGGTGGCCCAAATTCGTACATTATAATGTAGGGTTTTTTTAAGTTTATTTATTTATTTTGAGAGAGAGAGGGAGGGAGGGTCAGAGAGAGGGGGAGAATCCCAAGCAGGCTCCGCATTGTCAGTGCAGAGCCTGATGTAGGGCTTGACCTCACGAAACATGAGACCATGACCTAAGCTGAAATCAAGAGCTGGACACTCAACCAGCTGAGCCACCCAGGTCCCCTTTAATGTGTCTTAAATTTTTTTTAATGTTTATTTTTGAGAGAGAGAGAGAGAAAGAGAGAGAGAACGGGGGAGGGGCAGAGAGATAGGGAGACACAGACTCCAAGACAGGCTCCAGGCTCTGAGCTGTCAGCACAGAGCCCAATGCAGGACTCAAACTCACAAGCTGTGAGATCATGACCTGAGCCAAAGTTGGATGCTCAACCAACTGAACCACCCAGGCGCCCCATTAAATGATGGACACCATTTGCTGAAGATGCTTCATTCTTGCCATTGGTTGAACATAACTAACTTTTAGAATTGTTGGTTTTGTGAGCCTTAATGGGAGATAAAATAGTTTAGGAGCTGAATTCAGAACTCATTAAAATTCATGAATTATCCATGGACTGTCTGGGTTTGTGACAGCAGATTATATTTTATATTGTGGTGGTGAGTAGGAAACAAGGTGCACATTTTCCCCAAGAGACTGGTAGTTATTTACATATATGTCCTGGGGGCTGGCAAGGGTTTTGGGTTTCAGTTTGAATTTGGTGATGGAGCAGGAAGCCTTGGAGTGGGAGGATGAGGTTGGAAGGAACAGGAGTTAATTAGATCCTACAGACAGTGACCTTCCTTCTCTCCCCAGAATACTGGTGGCCCTGGGGGGAATGGGGGCCATATTTTGTGGTCACTAATTGCCAAAGGACAAGATAGCAGGAGTCAGACTCAGGTGGGTGGATGGCCTAACATCCCACAGAAAGAGAGTCTAGGAGGGTTATATTTGCCAGAATGACACCCTGCAAGCTGGCTCCCAACAAGCCCTTCACTTAAGGAGAGGCTAAGTATCCATGATAGTTTTCTTCATTTAGTACGGACAAGGTAGTAATAGGAGTAGGTAGGAGAGGCTAAGTATCCAGGATAGGGTGTGAGACTAAGGTGGGTCCACAGTAGAAAAACCCATAGAAGAAACCATTTTTTAAACTGACACAAATAAATCAAGCTTTGGAGCATCATAGTTTCATTATACTAAAGAGAAAAGAACTCTGTTATGATTTTTATGTATGTTTTATCTTATATAAATCTACAGCCATATTTTCTTAATTTTTATACCACCAAGATAACTATGGCATAAATTCATTTTACTTAAATGAAAAGACGGTTTTATGAAATGAAACTGAGCTTTGAGAGAAACAATTCTTTGAATTATCTTATTTAGCTTAACGTGAAATGAGCGTGCTCTTGCTTTTAGTCATAGATGCTCTATGCATTCTTTTGCATTTAATTTTCTTCTGCAGTGAGATTTATTTCTGAAGAGAGGTGAGGTGGAGGAGGGAAGAGAGGTCTGCCTCTTGGGCAGTGGGTGATCTGAGATTTAAGTCCCACAGGCATCTGACCATGGTGAGGTTCTGTGCAGTTCTGCTGAGGAGTCTAAGCAGGGAAGGAGGCCAGGAAGAGAAAAGGTGGTGCACTGTGAGTCCCCCTACCACTCCCCCGAAGTGTGCCAAATGAGCTTAGTACACTAAGGTAGACCTCCTCTCTTAGAATGGGAGCAAGAAGAAGGGCTGTGTTGGTCTCTGGCAACTCTTGCTGGTTCCTAGGAGGCAAATGGGCAAGTGTAGGCCATAAGGCCTTCAGCCCATGTGAAAAGTGCTTGGCCATTACCACGATTCTCTGGATACAGTAGACACTTGAAGCGGGGAAAGGAGCACGTGATTCCTCAGTCTCAGAGCCTGAAAAGAGTTCATTGGAAATCCACTGGAATTGATTTTCTGATCCTGGAACAACATAGCTCTGTCTGCCCACAGGTTCCTTTAGAAAGAGAGGAAGGCATCTTCTCATATTCTCTCAGGGTTCGCCTGAATAGCCTGTTGTGGAACAGCATTGAGGGGAGGAGAATGTTACAGGCATTTCCAAAGGGTATTAATACTTTTGAGGTCTTGCATTAAGATTGGAGCTGATGAGTGGTGTCAAAGTCTACTTCTTAATAAACTTAAAACAAGACTCTCATAAAAAAGGAGGAGGAATATGTGTTAAAGATTTTTTAAATCTCATTAAGTAAAGATGCTAAGGTTTATTCAAGGATCATTTGAAGAACAAAGCATTTATAGGCAGTTTAATAAAATAATATTAGAATAAGATTACTAGGTTAGATACAAAACTGGTTAATGTCATAAAGGGCAATAAGTTATAACCTCTGGAGTTACCTTTTCTACCACACAGAGATAATGTATATTTCTGCTGGAAACTGATCTATGAGTTAACATGTGACTTCATAAAGACTGGGCTCTTAACTAACATTATACTAAAAAATTAATCGTTGTGTTGGCTTGTTAAAACAGTGCCTCAGTGTGATTTTAAAAGGACATGGAATTAGCCTCTTTGCCTTGTTTATAAGTTTTGGATCATTTTTCTTAACAATAGGGGATCTATCAAGTACCTCTTGATATTTACCCATCTTACTCTTTTGCCTAAACTCCTGTTACTCACATATGACAACATCCATGTTTGATTAACACAGACCTTTTGCTTTTGTCTTCCTCTCTCTTACCGCCCCTCCGCCCAACACACCACCATCACTACAGCACACACGTGTGATACAGGGGTCCAAAAAGGAAAAGAGAACAAAAGAGATTCAGTTGATTTCTTCCACTGATAGAATATACCAGTGTGTTGCACACATTGCTAATATAGAAGGGTGAACTTAACTTTCGAATTACTTTATAAAACTCAGGAGGTGAACAGGTGTGGTCTAGATTTTCCTTTATCATGAATACCAAGGGAAGAGCCAAAATTATTGTTGTACAGAAGTCTCCTTGCAACAACTATTGCTAGATCCAAGAGGACTTTCAGGACTTACAACCACAGCCCTTGTAGATATATTAAGGGTGCTCCCAAGGCAGCCACAACCAAGGCATTGAGTTTATATCTGAGGTTGATGTTTCTGAAATTGGCTGGTGCCTACAGCTTCTTTCTGTTCCCTCAGAGGTTTTCATAGAGACCATTTTCAGTTCTCTTTTCGGTCTCCAAGACATAAACATTCCTTCCTTCTTTTGCTCACACACACACAAAGAATCAAACCAAATTCAGTTATAGGAAACTATGGCGCCAAAGAGAATGATTTTCTTATTAAGCTGAATTAGGTCTTCTGATTCTGTTTAACCCAGATATAGTAATTATATATTTTTTATTCTGCTGGGGAAAAATTGAATTTAAGAGTTCTGAGATTTAGGTAAACAATTTAAAAAAATTTTTTTTTCAACATTTATTTATTTTTGGGACAGAGAGAGACAGAGCATGAGTGGGGGAGGGGCAGAGAGAGAGGGAGACACAGAATCGGAAACAGGCTCCAGGCTCTGAGCCATCAGCCCAGAGCCCGACGCAGGGCTCGAACTCACGGACCGCGAGATCGTGACCTGGCTGAAGTCGGACGCTTAACCGACTGCGCCACCCAGGCACCCCTTAGGTAAACAATTTAAAAACAAAGCTGCCATGGAACTTCAAAATAATACTGGAGCACTTTGATGATTTTTTTTTACCTTTGGGATGGCTTCTGCCATGATTCTTTGCAACTCCTTCAGTTAGTTAAACCCTTGTCCCATCCGTTATCAGTTTTGGCTCCTTCTAGCCTTGGATCAGTCCTTGTTGTTTCAGTAACCAGGATGCCTTATCCCTAAAGATACTGACTTTTTTTTTTTTTTTTATGAGTTAATCTCAATACTCTTCTTCATCTGGAATGCCTATGGCAAGATTAAAAGAATCATACTGTTTTGCTACTTCGAAAACATACTAATTGGCTTTTTCTGGACTGATTTAGATATTTACAACCAGAAAATGTGTTTGGAATTCTTTCTCTGGTATCTCATCTTCTTCATACTATTGGTCCATCCATCATATCAAAATTTCATTTGCTACTAATTTTCTTTAGTTCCTTATGACAGAAGAACAGAGGGTCACCTCATGATGAATTATACCACCACCTGGTAACAGTAAACTGTGACTATGGTATAGAATATCCTGGAGCATTTTTCATTTACAAAACCATATTCTGTGAAAGGCCAAATTTGTTTCTTTGTTTTGCTGATCAGTTCATTGGTTTTATAAATGTAGCAATGAATGTTATTTCACTTGTTTCTATAAAGGCAAAAATCCACCCAAAATTTCAGATACCGGTATCATTTTTGATGGTTCTGCAGTTTCCAAACAGGCAAGGAAATGTGTTATCACCCTGTAATTAATTCCACAAATGCTTTCACTCACTTATCAGATTTAAATTAAATTCAGCAAACATTTGTTTAATGCCTAACATGGTATTGATGGCCCCTGCCCCTAAGGAATTTGCAATTTAATGGCCACAAAGGAATGCACTCAACCAACATTGATACTGGCCAGACTGGTACTATTTCTTTAACATGAAGATATATTGTTATGGTCATGAAAACATTAACTCCTTAAATTTTGACCAGATACCATGCAGAGGATAGCTGAAGGGACTTTGGAAATCATCACACTGAACCATCTTACTTGTGAATAAAAAATTATCTTTTTATTTATTAGAGTAATATATGTTTGTTGTAGAAATTTTAGAATATGTAGAAAAGTGGAAACAAGAAATCAAAATACCCAAAGTTCCATCACCCCACAACAATCATTACTAACCTTTTGGTACATAGTTGACCCTTGAACTATGTGAGGATTAGGGACACCAACCATTTGCACAGTTGAAAATCTGAGTATAACTTTTTTTTTTAAGTTTTAATTTTAACTTCAGTTAGTTAACATAGAGTGTTATATTAGTTTCAAGTGTAAAATATAGTAATTCAACATATATTACCTGGTGCTCATCACAAGTGCATTGCTTAATCCCCATCACCTATTTCACCCATCCCCCTACCCACCTCCCCTCTGGTAACCATAAGTTTGTTCTCTATAGCTGAGAGTCTGTTTCTTGATTTGTGTCATTCTCTCTTTTTTTTTTTCCCTTTGCTCGTTGTTTTGTGAAAATCTGAGTATAACTTTTGACTCCCCCAAAACTTGACTACCACTGTTGATCAGAAGACTTACCAGTAACATAGTCAATCAATACATATTTTGTGTGTTATATGAAATAGATACTGTATTCTTACAATAAAGTAAGAGAAAAGAAAAGGTTATGAAGAGAGTCATAAGGAAAACATATTTACAATATTGTAAAAGATCCGCTCATAAGTGGACCCATGTGGCTCAAACCCATGTTGTTCAAGGATCACTTGTATTTCATTTGTCTCTTCACATTTTACTTTTACATATGAGATAATATTAAATATACAACTTTGTACATTGATTTCTTTTTTGTAAAATAACTATGATATAAACCTTTCTTAATACTATTAAAAATTCAGTAAACATGTTTTAATCTAAATAATATTCAATTATCGGATAAACCATAACTTTGACATTCTTCAACTATTTAGGTTGCTTACACTATTCACTATTGAATGGCTTTGGGCTTAAAACTTTCTCAGAATAAAATCTCTGAAGTAGATTTATGGGTCAACATATGTGAACATTTTTAAGGCTCTTGCAAGATGACTTTGAACACCATACCTTTTACATCTTGCATTTGACTTTATCTTCACAGTGGGTTTCATTAGCCTTCCTTACACATACTCCAGACTCTTCTGCCTTTTAATTGGCAAGGAAATCACCAGGAACTGAATACACACTGGAGGGAGGAGATAAGCAGAGTTATCAAAATCGGCTCCAAAGAAAAATTGGAAACTTAATCTAGCTAAGCTTACAGTAGCACCCTCCTTAATTCGTGTTATCTCCTTTTAAAGTTGCATAGACCTTGGCTTACACAAGTGTAGAAGGTTAATGGTTCCTCACTTGTGGAATTGGGGGAGGCAGAAATTAGATTAGATTCATACATTTCTAGAAACCACTGACTTTCTGATAATTGTTGCAAATAATAATTTCAAGCAACACAGCTCTTTCTAATAGCTGTGAAGGGGTGTGAGCAGAATCATGAGAAATAGATAGTCACAGCCGTTACTGATGTGCCATCATGGGGAGCTAGTTTATTTGGGGCGAGGCCCAAAGACCTGGGGTTCACTGAGGTCCATTGTGGCCTGAAATATCATATTTATTCTGAGGCTTAAAGACCTATGGTATCCCTGAGCTCTGTCCTGGGCCCCTGGGATCCTCTGAATAGAGTGTATTGAATAGGCTGGGTGGTCTGGAACTTCTGCAAACCCAACCCCCATTCTGGACTGAGCCAGAGCCAGTCCCACCACAGTTAACTCAGGAGTAGCCCTGAGGTTGCCCAAAAAGCACTTCATTCTCAAGCACAGACGAGTGGAATGTGAAATAGAATTTCTGACAGAGGTGCCAACTTTCCTGGGCTCTTGGCCTGCTTCCAACCCTTCACAGACTCGAAGACTCATAATGTCCTCTCAGCCCTCACTGCTGAAAGATAAATAGATCCATTTTTAGGCTTTTCCTCAGAGCACCTCCTTTACATGGTCCCCATGGATATTTCCTTTTTTTTTTTTTAAGTTTGTTTGTTTGTTTGTTTGTTTTGAGTGAGAGAGCGAGCAGGAGAGGGGCAGAGAGAGAAGAAAGGGAGAACTGTGCTGTGTGTGCAGAAGAATCCAGTGTGGAGCTCAAACCCATGAACCATGAGACCATGACCTGAGCCAAAATCAAGAATTGACACTTAACCAAGTGAGCCACCCTGGCGCCACCCTCCACGGATATTTTCTGATTGGTTTTCTAGCTCCTCCTATCCCTCCTAACTTTTGGAAACTAGTTGTGTAGTCAGAATCTAACCAGAACCAACAAGAGAAAGGGTTACCCCACAGACCCCTGGCCACACATTTCTGTTTTTACAGTCTGAGCCATTTGCCTCGTATATTTCTGCTTTCTTAAAAAGCACATTTAAAAACTGGTTTAGATCAGCTTGAGGTCTCTTGGGATCCCTGAAGTTTTCCCTGCCATGCTTTCAAATAGCCAGTGATAACCTAAACTATTTATAAAGCATGGGTTTCCAGCTCAAGTGTAATATTTATGTGTGTCCTCACAATTTTGAATGATAAGATTACTGTTTTGTTAACCCAGCGGCCAGTTGGCTTACCATTAGGTTCATATTTATTCTTGGTTTTGTTATCATAGATTCACTTTGTAGAGAAAGAGGCTTAAACTTGGCCTTCTATTACCTTTGCTGCTTTTAAATCCAAGACATGAGGCTGCTTTTTATGTTAGCCTTCCAATCCTGTGCAAACACCATCCAGATTCAAAAAAATGTCCTATAAGTTGCTATAATGTTAAATACAGTAATCTTCTTGGGGCCCACAAAATCATAGAGCATCCTACTTGCTTTCCACTTGAAACAGGGAGTTTTTCTTTACAGATTAGACAGTTGAAAAGTTTGCTTGCTCTCCCTCCTAGGTTCTTTCTCTCAATTCCCACCTTAGACACCTGTCTTTACTTGTCAGTGGGAATTAGAAGTAGCTTTAATCTCAAACCTTCTGTTTTTTGTTTGTTTGGTTTTTTGTTTTGTTTTGTTTTTAGCCAAGAGAGTCTTAGCAAATGCAAGGTGACTGGAGGAGACTGGGGGAAGAAGTGAGATCAAATAGTGTGAGACTGTACCTACAGGCTTCATAAATGACTGAGAAAAGAAGTATTTCTGGGATTTTGGAGATGACAAGAATAAAATTAAGTAGCCCAGATAAGGCTTTATTAAAGCAGCCATTTTAATATTATTTAAACAGAGAACCAAGTGGATCCTTGGAATGTGTGCAAAATGTTTATTTTTCCAACAGAAGCCTATGGCAATATATTGCATGTGTATGCTGAATTTATGCAGGTGATTCAGTGGGAAAACTAGCACATAAATGCATAGGTTGTGTAAATGTTGATGACAAGCACGAGGATATATTAATTGGAAATGGCCTTAAAAGAGAGAAAGTTATAACTAGTTTTCTTTTATATTATACATGTAAGATTGCATTCTAAGATTGATTTGTAACTACAAGCTTTATGTGCAGAACTCATTGCTTTTTATGATGCCGCTTCTTTGGTATGCATTCTTAGCTATAACTATGTTTCAAAAGAGGTATTCCATTTCTGATTTTGACAGAGTGTGTAGAGGTTGATCTCTGCAGAGCAATGTTATCTTCCAGGAATATTGCAGACCAGGGACTGACTTATAAGTTTGTATAATGAGTCATGGTATGAGCTCTCTGTCTCTCTCTGGCTGCCGTGTCCCTCCCCTGAGACATTTATGCTCAGGAGACAGTATGAGCAGAGTTGTGTACCCGCCTCATCCCTTGGACTTGATATACTTAGGGCCAAATTCTAAATTAAAAGAAAGTTACGTCTATATATGAAGTTAGACACCTCAGAAGACTCACGTACTTGAAAAAAAAAAAACACACAAAACAACCTTTCCTTGTCTCCTACACTCATCCCTGCTGCTTTTTTTTTTCCTTTGTGAAATATCAGGGGAGAGTTTCAGCTTTTAAGTTGATGGGGAAGGCATTGTTGTGTAGGGTAAATAACATGGGTTTTGAATTAGACCAAGATTTAGTCCTGTGATCTATCCTTTACAGGCAGTGTGAACTTGAGAAGGCCATAAGGGATTACTTGAGGATAGATTGAGATGGTCCATGTAAGGCCCTTAGTAGAATACTTGGCTCATAGTAAATGCTTTACAACTTTTGGCTGTTGTCCGTGAGAATCTTCATCATCATTTATCACCATGACCACTTTCATGTCCTGGTAATCATTGCCATCACTACCACCACCACCGTCATCATCATCATCTCACACTCCTGGGTTTTTTTTTCTACCTCTGTCCATTCCTTAGCTTCCGTTGCAGACTCTGTTCCTCTTCCAAACCTTTAAACCCTGGGGTTCCTGAGGCTTATGCCCTATGCTCTTTTCCCTTCTCTCATTACACGCTCTCCCTGGGCAATTTCATCCACAGGGGGCTTCATGTCTTAGCCTTTGCTTATGATGATTCACAGATCCATTGATCTGGCCCAGATCTTTCTTCTAAGCTTCAGACATGATATCCATCTGTCCTCCAGATATCTCCCCTTGAGTGTCCCAGCAGCTCTTCAAACCAAAACTCAACATACCTTTCTCTCCCCAGATCTTGCATATTCTCTGTATTTCTTAAAGAAAGCATCACCAAAGCTGGAAAACTGAGCATCACCCTTGACTCCACCCTTTCCCCTTCCTCTACTGCTCAATCAATGAATGGTGTCCACTACGCCTTCTAAACTATCAGTTTCATGTGGGTAGGGACAGCACCAGAAAAATAATTGTGGAGTGAATGAATACAGTAGTGAATGAAACTCCTGAATGCACCTGCTTCCTTCTATTTCTGCGGTTCAGGCCACCACTAGGTCTCACCAGCTTAATAATTCACAGTTTAGAAATCCCAGAGGTGAACTATTCTAACTGATGTCCCTGCTTCTAGGATTGTAATCCCCACCCCAACACCACAGCAGCTCATTCTCCACACTGCAGCCAGAGTGATCCCCAAGAATCTTAACCATGATTGTGCCTCTTCTCTGCTTGGCACTTCAGTGACCCAGAATAATCACCCTGATTAAATGTCCTGGTTTACAGTTCTTGTCCTGGCACTATTTTCATTCTCAAAAATGTCCTGGATTGGACAATAATGATATAATCACTATGCATCTAATCTGTTTCCTGCTCGTGTTTCCAGCCTCCCATTCTGCTCCTAATCCTCTCCTCACCCCTACCTACTACTCTAGTCTTATTGAACTGAAAGTTTTTCAAATTTGTTGTACTCACTGCTCTCTCAGGCTCTTCCTTCTGCCTGGAAATTCCTCTCTCTGTGCCTGGCTGACTCCTACCATCCAGGTCTCAGGCTAGACCTTCCTTTATAGAGAAGTCTTCTCTGACCCCCCCAGGTTATGTCAGGTACCTCTTCATGTTCCCATGGCATCTTGCAGCCTAGCTCTCATCGTTTTCAATACCGTTAATTTCTGTGGGTTCCCCACTAGCGTCCATGCTCACTCAGGTCACCAGCAACATCTGCTCTCTGCAAAGTTGAATCCTGGTGCCTTACCCTGGGTCTGGTACAGAGATAACACTCCACTAATATTTGGTAAATGATAGAAGTAAAATAGCACATGCTATTAGAATGACCAAAGAATGTGTGTGGAAAAATCTTACTCCGTGATAAATCTTCTGGGAACATGCCTACTTTGTGGCTATAAACAGTATATTGTCTTCTTGTCTCTGTTCATCATGTTTGTGGTAATGGTGGAAATGATTCTGTGTTCCTTTGATTAAAAGTTCATTCTAGGACAGGATTTGGCATTGGTACACACTGTCAATTCCAGGAAGTCTTGCAGGTGATAATGTTGCAAAACAAAGCAAAGAACAGCTGTTTTCTAGCCTTTGCAAGCAGTTAAGGCTACTTGTATTTCAACTATGCAAGGCAGATTGGTTTTAAAGTGATTTGCTTTGAAGTTCAAATTAAATTTAGTCTCATTAGTCTAATGTATCCTAGATTAAGTTCCAAACTCTATTCTTATACTAATAAAAACAAACATAAAATACCTTACTTCTTATATCATTATTTATATTGTAGTCTTCACAAACTTAAAACTGTGTGCTCTTAGATGATAAATTTTATGCTGCTATTTGATCTACCAATGAATACAAACATTTTGTGCCATGTGCATTGGCCAGAAAGGAATTTAGGACCTATCTGGGGGGCAGTCTGTGGACATCATTCTATTGAATGAAAAAGAAGGTTAATAGCTTTTTTCCCAAGTAGGAAATAGTTTCTGTGTTTTGATGATTACAAAAACAATACATAGTTATTGCCCAAAAAATCTGGAAAGAGAAAGACGAAAATAAAAATCATCCAAAATCCCACTTTTAGCTTATTGTATAAATAGAGTATGTATTTCTAGGCTTTTTGCCTGCATATATCATCATGTCAATACAGATTTTTTGTAAATGAAATAGTACTATTCCACATACATGGCTTTAAAATGTGATTTTCCACTTAACAAGTTTGTGACTGTTAGGGAAAAAAAATGGATATAGTGGATTTTAGGAAGCTGTGCTTTCTGGTATATTGAGTGCTATAATTTCTATCATTAAGACAACTTCTGTCATAAACTCTATTAGTCTTTGAATCGATCAGGGTTCATTTGGAAGAAACAGAAACGATGCTAGCTATTTTAAACAGAGAAGGATTTGACTTTAAAAAATAGGTATTTACAGGACTGTGGGGCTGTCTAGAAGAGGAGAAATAAGCCGGAACTATGAACTTGGACTGTGGTGGCTGCTTCTTCCCCATGATCAGGGTGACAGGGAATTGGAAAGTAGCCACCAGAACGGCTGCTCCCAGACACATCACCCTAGGCAACATACAGGGACACACTTAGTGGTACCACTGTTGGCCCTAGAGCCCCCACAGCACCCGCTTGATCCACACTGCTAAAAAGTGGATGTTCTGTATCCCTGTCTGGCTACTCCACCCTCACTAAGCTAGGAGCCTGTACACAGGAAGTTGAAAGACAAAGTCTCCACAACTGTGCCTGTCATCAGAAATGTTCTCAGCTCATTTCTGTCTTCAGTATTTCAGGTTAGTGCATCTAATTGGCAAAACTTACATCATATCTGGAATCCTAGTTCAAGGGAGTCTAGGGACATAGTTTATAACTGTCTAACTTACACAGCCCAAGCCCATCAGTTAGGAGGCTGGAGTGGATGTTCTGTACCACCACATTCACCACACATCACTGCTTTGGGTGTTGGATTTTTTTCCTTTTGGATGTATCACTATACGAAGAAGAACTTAAAGGCAACATAAAGAGGAATAATTTGTCTTGAGGGATGATTATGCCACTCTATTTACTTGCTCACTTGATTTGTTTATTTATTTATTTATTTATTTATTTAAACTTTTAAAAATTTAATTCCAGCATAGTTAACATATAGTGTTATATTAGTTTCAGGTGTACAATAATTCTATACATTACTCAGTATTCATCAAGATAGGTGTACTCTTAATTCTCTTCACCAGTTTCATTCATTCCCCTGCTCCCACCTCCCCAGAGTCTGTTTCTTGGTTTGCCTCCCTCTTTTTTTTCCCTTTTGCTCATTTGTTTTGTTTTTTAAATTCCACATATGAGTGAAATCATATGGTATTTGTCTTTCTCTAAGTTATTTCACTTCGCATAATACTCTCTAGATCCGTGTTGTTGCAAATCCCAAGATTTCATTCTTGTTTATGACTGAGTAATATTCTATTGTATATATACACCACATCTTCTTTATCCCTTCATCTATCAATGGACACTTGGGCTGTTTCCATATCTTATCTATTGTAAATAATGTTACAGTGAACACAGTGGTGCACAAACCTTTTAAAATAGTGTTTTTCCTATCCTTTGAGTAAATATCCAGTAGTGGAATTACTGGATCATATGGTAATTCTGTTTTTAATTCTTTGAGGAGCCTCCATATTGTCTTCCAGAAAAACGCTTCTTTTTTCTTGTGTTTTCAATTTTAGCCATTCTAACAAGTATGAAGTGGTATCTTATTGGGGCTTTGATTTGCATTTCACTGATGATGAGTGATGTTGAGCATTGTTTCATGTGTTGGCCATCTGAATGTCCTCTTTGATGAAATGCCTATTCATGTCTTCTGCCTATTTCTCAGTTGGATTATTTGTTTTTTTTTGGTGTTGAGTTATATAAGTTCTTTACGTATTTTGGAAACTAACCCTTTATAGGATATGTCATTTGCAAATATTTTCTCCCATTCAGTAGGTTGTCTTTTTGTTTTATTGGTTGTTTCCTTTGCTGTGCAGAGGCTTTTTAAAGACTATTTATTTACTTGGGGTGGGGGGATGGCAGAAAGGGAGAGAGAGAAAATCCCACACTGGCGATGGGGAGCCAGATACGGGGCTTGAACTCACAAACCATGAGATCATGACCTGAGCCAAAATCTAGAATCAGACACTTAACCACCTAAGCCACCCAGGTGCCCCAGAAGCCGTTTATTTTGATATTGTCCCAACAGCGTATTTTTTGCTTTTGTTTCTCTTATCTCAGGAGACATATTTAGGAAATTGTTTCTACGACTAATGTCAGAGCAATTCCTGCCTGTGCTGTCTTCTAGGATTTTTATGGTTTCAGGTCTCTCATGTAGGTCCTTAATCCATTTTGAGTTTATATTTTGTGTATGGTGTAGGAAAGTGGTCCAGTTTCATTCTTTCTCATGTAGCTGTCCAGTTTTACCAATACCATTTGTTGAAGAAACTATCTTTTTCCCATTGCATATTCTTGCCTCCTTTGTTGGAGATTAATTGACCATAGAATCATGGGTTTCCTTCTCGGATGTCCATTCTGTTCCATTGATCTATGTGTCTGTTTTTGTGTCAGCATCATACCATTTTGATAACTACAACTTCATAGTATATCTTGAAATCTGGGATTGTGATACTTCCAGTTTTGTTCTTTTTCAAGATCGCTTTGGTTATTTGGAGTCTTTCATGGTTCCACACAAAGTTTAGGATTATTTGTTCTAGTTATGTGAAAATGCTATTGGTTTAATGATAGAGATTGCATGAAATGTGTAGATTGCTTTGGGTGGTATGGACATTTTAACAATATTTGTTCTTCCAGTCCATGAGCACGGAATATCTTTCCATTTGTTTGTGTCATCTTCAATTTCTTTTTTAATTTTTGTTTTGGAGAGAGAGCGAGAAAGCAGGGGATAGGGGCAGAGGGAGAGAGAAAGAATCTTAAGTAGACTCAATGTTCAGTGCAGAGCCTGACACAGGGCTCCATCCCACACCTGGGATCATGACCTCAGCCAAAATCAAGAGTCAAATGCTCAACCGAGTCACCAAAACACCCCTGTGTTGTCATCAATTTCTTTCATCAGTGTTTTATAGTTTTCATAGTATAGGTCTTTTACCTCCTTGGCTAAGTTTATTCCTAGGTGTTATATCCTTTTTGGTACAATTGTAAATGGGATTCTTCTCTTAATTTCTGTTTCTGCTACCTTATTATTAGTGTAAAGAAATGCAATGGATTTCTGTGTATTGATTTTTATCCTTCAACCTTATTGAATTCATTTATCAGTTCTAGCAGTTTTTTGGTGGAGTCTTTAAGGTTTTCTACATATAGTGTCATGTCATCTGCAAATGCTTAAAGTTTTATTTCTTCCTTACCAGTTTGGATGTCTTTTATTTCTTTTTCTTTCCTGATTGCTTTGGCTAGGACTTCCAGTACTATGTTGAATAAAAGTGGTTGAGTGTGGACATCCTTGCCTTGTTCCTGATCTTAGGGGAAAATCTCTCAGTTTTTCACCATTGAGTATGATATTAACTATAGGTTTTTCATTTGTGGTCTTTATTATATTGAGGTATATTCCCTCTGAACCTACTTTTTTGAGGGTTTTATCATGAAGAGATGCTGTACTTTTCAAGTGCTTTTTTTGCATCCATTGAAATGATCATATTGGTTTATCCTTTCTCTTGTTGATGTGATGTATCTCATTGATTGATTTGTGAATATTGAAGCACATTTGCACCCCAGGAATAAATCCCACTTGATTGCACTGAATGATTTTTTTTTAAATGTATTGTTGGATTCAGTTACTAATGTTTTGTTGAGTTTTGCATCTATGTTCATCAGAGATATTGGCTTGTAGTTCTTCTTCTTCTTCTTCTTCTTTTTTTTTTTTTTTTTTTTTTGTATTGTCTTTGTCTAGTTTTTGTATCAGGGTAATGCTGGCCCCATAGAATGAATTTGGAAGCTTTTCTTCCTCTTTTGTTTTTTAGGATAGTTTGAGAAGAATAGGTATTAACTCTTCTTTAAATGTTTGTTAGAATTCACTTGTTAAACCATCTGGTCCTGGACTTTTGTTTGTTGGGAGTTTTTTGATTACCACTTCATTTTCATTGCTGATAATTGGTCTGTTCAAATTTTCTATTTCTTCCTGATTCAGTTTTTAGAAGGTTATATGTTTCTAGAAATTTATCCATTTTTTTCTAGGTTGTCTAGTTTGTTAGCATATAATTTTTCATAATATTCTCTTAGAATTCATTGTATCTGTGGTGTCAGTTATTATTTCTACTCCTTCATTTCTGATTCTCTCTCTCTCTCTCTCTCTACCTTTTTTTTGGGGGGGGGGTTCTTGTTAAAGGTTTTTTTGTTGACCTTTTCAAAGAACCAGCTCCAGGTTTCATTAATCTGTTCTATAGTGTTTTTGTTTTGTTTTGTTTCTATTTCATTTATTTCTGCTCTAATCTTTATAATTTCCTTCTTTCTACTGGTTTTGGGCTTAGTTTATTCTTCTTTTCCTTACTCCTTTAGGTGTAAAGTTAGGTTGTTTATTTGAGATTTTTCTTGCATCTTGAAGTACACCTATATTGCTGTAACCTTCCCTCTTAGGACAGCTTTTGCTGCATCCCAAAGGTTTTGGACCATTTTCATTTTCGTTTGCCTCCATGTATTTTTTTATTTCCTCTTTGAATTCATGGTTGACCCATTCATTGTTTAGTAGCATGTTATTTAACTTCCATGTATTTGTGTTCTTTCCAGAAATTTTTTCTTATGGTTGTTTTCTCATTTCATAACTTTGTGGTCAGAAAAGATGCATAATGTGACTTCAATCTTTTTTAATTTGTTGAGACTTGTTTTGTGGCCTAATATGTGATCTGTTCTGGAGAATGTTCTATATGCACTTGAAAAGAATATATATCCTTTTGTTTTAGGATGGGATGTTCTGAATATGTCTGTTAGATCCATCTGCTCCAATGTGTCAAAGCCGCTGTTTCCTTGTTGATTTTCTGTTGGATATTCTATCCATTAATGTAAGTGGGGTGTTAAAGTCCCCTACTGTTATTGTGTTACTATCTATTGCTTCCTTTATGTTTGTTATTAGCTGCTTTATGTATTTGGGTTCTTCCATGTTGGGTGCATAATTATTTATAATTGTTATATCTTCCTGTTGGATCATTCCCTGTATGATTGATTATGTAGTTTCTTTCTTTGTCTTTTGTTACAGTCTTTGTTTTAAAGTCTATTTTGTTTGATATAAGTATTGCTACCCTGGTTTTCTTTTCACTTCTATTTGCATGATAAATGGCTTTCTATCCCTTCACTTTCAATCTGCATCTGTCTTTAGATCTGAAATGAGTATTTTAAGCAGCATATAGGTGGGTCTTGCTTCTTTATCCACTATGTCACCCTGTGTTGTTTGATTGGAGCATTTAGTCCATCTACATTCAAAGTGGTTATTGATAGGTATGCACTTATTGCCATTTTGTTACTTGTTTTATGGTTGTTTTTGTAATTCTTCTCTGTGCCTTTATTCTCTTGCTTTTTTCTCTCACGGTTTACTGGATTTCTTTAGTGACATACTCGGATCCCTTTCTCTTTATTTTTTTGCATATCTATTACTGGTTTTTGATTTGTGGTTTTTATATATAAAACCTTCTGCATATAGCATTCTATATTAGGTTGATGGTTGCTTAAGTTTGGACGCATTCTTTATTCCTCTTCCCAACCCCATGTTTTAGGTATATGGCATCATACTTTACATCCTTTTATTTTGTGAATCCCTGGACTTATTTTTATAAATATAGCTAATTTTACTGCTTTTGTGCTTTCCT
The DNA here is from genome assembly GCF_014898765.1 of Herpailurus yagouaroundi. Taxonomy (NCBI): domain Eukaryota; kingdom Metazoa; phylum Chordata; class Mammalia; order Carnivora; family Felidae; genus Herpailurus; species Herpailurus yagouaroundi. The sequence goes on along the minus strand of NW_024412395.1, from coordinate 76,173,296 downwards.
ACTTTTCTTACTTCTATTTATGGTCTTTCCTTTCCATTGAAAAAGTCCCCTTTAACATTTCTTGCAGGGCCAGTTTAGTGGTGATGAATTTCTTTAACTTTTGTTTGTCTGGGAAATTCTTTATTCGTCCTTCTATTCTGAATGATAGCCTTGCTGGAAAGATTCTTGGTTGTAGGTTTTTTTCAGCACTTTGAATATATCATGCCATTCCCTCTGGCCTACAAAGTTTCGACTGAAAAATCTGCTGATAGACTAATGGGACTTCCCTTTTATGTAACTGTTTTCGTTTCTCTTGTTGCTTTTAAAATTCTCTCTTTGTCACTGCTTTTTACTGTTTTTTTTTTTTAAGTTTTCAATGTTTTTTATTTTTGAGAGACAGAGAGACAGAGTGAGAGCAGGGGAAGGGCAGAGAGAGAGAAAGACACAGAATCAGAAGCAAGCTTCAGGTTCTGAGCTGTCAGAACAGAGCCCAATATGGGGCTCGAACTCACAAACTGTGAAATCATAACCTGACGAAATCAGACGCTTAACTGACTGAGCCACCCAGGTGCCCCTTTACGGTTTTATGTGTTTTGCCATGGGCCTTCTTGGGTATATTTTGTTGGGGGAATCCCTGTGCCTCCTGCATCTAGATTTTTGTTTCTTCCCCCAGAATAGGGAAATTTTCAGCTACTCTTTCTTCAGATAAATTTTCTTCCCCCTTTCCTGTCTTTTCTTCTGGGATCCATATGATGTAAATGCTGTTATGCTTCATTCATGGTGTCACTGAATTTCCTAAGTCTGTTTTCATTTTTTATTATTTTTTTCTCTCTCCTATTCATCTTGATTGCTTACCATTACTCTGTCCTCCAGGTCACTGATTCATTCTTCTGCTTCCTCTTGTCTAGTTTTTATTTCATCTAATGTATTTTTTATTTCAGTTATTAAGTTATTCATTCTTTTTTTATGTTTTATTTCTCTTTGTTGAGGGCCTTACTGAGGTCCTCCACTCTTTTCTCAAGTCCAGTGAGAATTTTTATAACAATTATTTTAAATTCTCTATCAGGCATATTACTTATCTCCATTTCATTTAGCTCTCTTGCTCTGATTTGGTCCTGTTCCTTCATTTAGGACATACTCTTCTATCTCCTCATTTTGTCTAGCTCTCTGTGTATGTTTCTATGTGTTAAAAAAAAAAAAAAAAGTCAGCTACAGCTTCTGCTCTTGAAAGTAGTGGCCTTATGAAGAACAGGTCCTATAGTGCCCTGCAGTGCAATGTCCCCTGTTCACCAGAACCTAGTGCCTTGGGGTATCTCCTGGGTATGTTATATGCACCCAACTGTTGTGGTTGCACCACTTTTGCCTTCTGTCCAGTCATCTCCAGTGGCTCTATTTGCCTGTTTGGGGCAGGGTTTGGTCTTTGTGTTGTTAGTGGGTCAGTCTGGGGCTGCCTTGGGCTTGAGTTGAGTCAGAACAGGCATTTGTCAGAGATACAATAGCACCAAACTGCAGGGTACTTTCTCTTTTTCGTGCCCTGAGAAGCTACTTTTGTTGGTGAGTAGGGCAGCCAAACTCATTATCTGCTCCTGTCCCATTGGTGGAGCCATAGTCAGACTGGTGTGGGTGGTTATCCTCCCCTTTCTCCAGGACAGGAGTCACTTTGGGGTGGTGCTGCCTCCTATCAGGAATCCTTGCACACTGCCAGGCTTGTGGCACCACTTTGGATGGACTCTGGCCAAGGATGTATTCAAGGGGGCAAGTCCACAGAAGAATGCGGGGGCAGGGGCACTGTTAGAAAGTTAGGTGGAAACTGTTGGTGCAGTGTTGGTCAATGTGTCTAAACTAGGGGACAGGGAAGGGAAAACGGTACCTGCCAACTCTTTTGTTCTTGGAAAAGTCTCCTAAGACTCCCTGCCCCTCCAGTGCACACTTTGATCTTCTTCCTATATACCCCAGGCATTTTTCAAACTGCTGTTTCTATGCTGTATCTCTGCTGGGCTGTTTCTTGTACTGTCTCTTTAAGGGCAGAGACTCAGTTTCTATCACTCTTCTGGCTTTCCCAGAACTGAGCACACTGATTTTTAAAGTTCCAGGCATCGGAGGGCACTGGGGTGGCTTGGTCGTTTGAGCATCTGACTCCTGATTTTGACTCAGGTCATGATCTCGCAATTTGTGAGATCAAGCCCCACTTCAGTCTGTGTGCTGACAACACAGAGCCTGCTTGGGATTCTCTGTCTCTCTGCCCCCTCCCTGCTCACATGCACATGCGCTCTCTCTCTCTCTCTCTCTCAAAATAAAAAAAAAAACATTAAAAACAATAATAAAGTTCCAGGTATTAAGCCGTACTGATTGTAAGAACTCACAAAATTAAGCCCCTCCAATTTTCAAAGCCAAATGTTATGGGAATTTGTCTAACCTGTGTGAGTTCCCCATGCCTGGGGTGCTTGGTCTGAGGGTCTGTTTCCCTCCCCTCTCTGTGCCCTAGGCGTCCCTCCTTAGAAAGTCGCATGGGTCTATTTAGCTCCCAACCATATCTCTGCCCTTCCTACCCTCTTTGACGTGGCCTCTTGTCTACCTTTAGCTGGGGAGAGTCTGTTCTGCCAATCTTTGGGTCGTTTTCTGGGTTTTTTACACTGATGTGCATATTCTCTAGTTGTATTCATGGAATGAGGTGAGCTTTGAAATTTCCTATTCTGCCATTTTCCCCAGAAGTCCCTGTAACACTTTAATTTATTTAACCCATCTCTACTGCTATCTGTTTTTCTAGTTTTTTCATATAAACAGTGTTTTGCTAAACTGCTCTTCACAGAGTCACTAATAGCCTTGTGTTGCCAAACCCAGTGGTCAATTCTCACAACTCATTTGATTTGACCTATCAGAACTTCTGGCACAGTTACTCACTCTCTTGTTGAAACTTTTTCTTCACTCAGTTTCCAGACCTCCTCGTGTTCCTTCTAGTTCATCTGCTCAGTCTGTCACCCTGCTGGCTCCCCCCCATCTCTCCAACTCTCTCCTTATCTGTCATCTCTGTTTACTTTACTGTCTTTCTCATCTCATCCAGTCTAATGTCTTTAAATACCTGAACTCCACACCCATGTACCCAACAGCTGCTTTGTTAGCATGAACTTTTGGATGCTTTAAGAACATCTCAAACATAACATTTCTGTTATGAAACCAAACTTCTGTTCTTTCCCACTACATATATTCCACCAATGTCTTTTCCATCTTAGTTCATGGAACTGCCATCCTTCCATTTTAATAGGACAAAATCCTGGGGGTCATCTTTAACTTCTCTTTTTCTTTTACATTCCCATTCAGTCATCCCATCAGGAAATCCTGTTGATTCTACCTCCAAAAATATCCACAATCCAACTATTTGTCTCCATCACCACTGCTCTCCACTAGTTTAAGCCACTGTTATTTCTCTCTTGAACTATTGCCCCACTCTCTCTCTGTGCCCTCCCTAGAGTCTAAAAGTTAGAACATGTCATCACTCTGCTCAAAACACTCCAGTGAAATTCCATCTCAGGATGAAAAGTCAAAATTCTTACAACAACCCGGAAGGTTCTTGATGACACTCCCACCCCCACTGCCACTATCTCTCTGATTTCCTTTCCTGTCATTTTCACCCTTGGTCACTCTGCTCCAACATCCTAGATATTCTTAAGCACACTTAACCCTGAGGGACTTGGCAGTTGCTGGCCCCTCTGAGTGGAACTCTCCTCCCCTAGATATCCACAAGGCTGTCTCATCACCCTTAAGACTTTGCTCAGCCAGTATGACGTTCTCTGATCACCCTATTTAAGTTGCAAACTGATCTCCCCTCCAGCTCTCTGAACCCTCCCTCTCTGTTTGATTTATCTCCATAGCACATACCATTTTCTAATTAACTGCGTAACTTTTTTCTATTGTTATCCACCCTACCCCCTGCCCTGGGGAAGTGAATATTTTAATACATTATTAATTTTATTTTTGAATCTTCAGTGTCTAGGCACATTGGTAATCATTCATCAAATATTTGTTGAATAATTTTCTTTATAAATGCATCATTATGCACTTGTCTAATTATTTATTGGGAATTAATTCCTTGGGTTAAAAGTATACACAAATTGCCCAGAAAGGTCTTAACAATTTGTTCCCACCATGAATCCCTGAGAATGTCTTTTTCCTGATTCCCTGGTCACACTATCCTTTCTGTTCCTTCAACTCACCATGTCCGTCTCCCCTTGACACATTTACATTCCCTCCTCCATGACTTCCTCCTGCAGAATACTCTCCTGCCACACCTTTACTTGGTTTCATTCTCCTTATTATTCAGGCCTTACTTTAATTGTCACCTCCTTAGAGAGGACTTCCCTGATCATCAGCTGTCAAGTAACTTCCCAGTCATTCCGTATCACATCACCCTATTTTATTTTCAGTATAGCATATGTCATTACCAGATAGTTATTTCTATATTTATTTGTTTGTCTGTGTTTCCCCTCTCTAGAATGTAAGCTTCATGAGAACGGGAACTTTATCCGTGTTTTCTAACACTTCTCTCCGGTAAATGTGTGTTTGATAGTTGAACACCGGCTATTATAATTTTTCATTATTACCATCTGTGGGGTGAAAAGAGGATTAAACATGAATTATTTTCCTGGATTCATGAGGCTGAGCATCTTTCAAGTGTGAAAGCCTTTTTTCATTAGCAAATGCTAAGATGATCTAGAAGTTGAAATATTTAGAGCATCTGTGTTAGATATGCTGCACCAGGTTTCTTATATTGCTAAGTTGTGTGATTTTTTTTACATTTCTGAAACCTCTTTTGCATTTATGTCAACGTTGGTATCCATAAAGGAGGATTCCTCCTGCAAAGTTCACTCATGTACTATTGTTTTCTTTTTGTCTCCACAGCTTTTGGAAAGAACCAACAATGGTTTTGAAGAATCAGATTCCGGTGCTACCAAGAGTCCGCTCCACTTAGCTGTAAGTGAGATGCTGTGAGTGGCTTCCACTGTTACAAAAAGAACCTAAGTGTCCTAGAACTAGGCTTCTCTTAAAATGAGAGCATAATAACGCAATAATAACAAATAATGAAAACAGTACATGGGTAAAGGCACAGGCTGCAGAGAGAAAGACTGCCTCAAATTCCAGTCCCAGCTTCACTCACTGGTGACTTCAGACACATTACTGGGCCTCAGTTTCCCCATCTGTAAAATGAAGACAAAGGAAAAGAGATAATATTCATAAAGCCTCTACCACAGTATACTTAATAGATGATTGTTATACATTTTTTAAATCTTTAAAATTATTACTATCTAGTAGTTAAATTTTAAAACATTGAGGAAATTTGAAAACATTGTGGCTTAAAGATTTGATTATAGCCGACAATGCATACAGCCTACCAAATGCATTTGATTATAGCCGGCAATGCATACAGCCTACCAAAAAATAAACCAAATACCCCAATTAAAAACGTGTGAGATATTTAAACACAAACATAAGAGCAAGGTAAGCACGTGCATTATTGCAGCTCTGCTCTTTCTGCCTGGGCTCGAAGTCGGGGTCTCAGAGGAGGTATGAGCTCTGATTCTTGTACTGGCTAAGATCTGTGAGCAGGGAGGAAGAGTTATTCTGTCACCCATAAACCTTCCTCTCCACATCCCAACAATTGAAGGGAAATGCAGCAGCCCAGAGTGAGGATCCCCAGATTCTCCATAGGGATGACCGAGCCAGGAAACTCACCCACCATCCTACCATGGTCCTGCCAGCAGTTGGTAATCAACAGCTGTTCCTTAGGAGCCTCTCTCCAACCGGCAGCCACACCCAGCAATAGAGGCTCAGCTACAGAAGGTGTCACCACATTGTGAGCCCTCAGTCCATGGCCACAATGATGATGGTTGGAGGCACCTGGAGGCTGAACGCTGAGAAGGTTGGGAAGGAGTTGGGTCTCTGAGTTTAACTGTTATGACATTCACTTAGTACCATCTATGTACAAGCACTTTCTCGATGTCATTCTGATGAAAAATTGAGAGGGAGGTTTTGGAGAGCAAAGGGGAGTGGCTTTGTTGATGGGCATGCATAAGTAATCAGGCAAGGTGAGGGGATGAGACCATCCCATAAGGATTGGGATGAACTGATCACACTGCATGGAGCCCCCACTTCCTTGCTAGTCTCCCCACGTATCCACCAGCACATCTATTGATCCCACTCACCACCCTCTGTCACACCCACCAACACATCCACTGCGCACACACACACATACACACACACACACACACACGTTTTGAGTCCTGAAATCAGGCTAAAATATGCATCAATCTTTGTTCTGGAGGTGGACTTAGAGCAGAAAAGTTGGATGGACAGTGGGATATTTGTATGTATAAAACTTTATGCCATGTGGCTCTTAGTATACGTTGCCCTAAAGGTTGCTCCCTAGAATCTCTGCCCAACCACCTGGTGCACCTGGAGAAGTTACCCCAAAGCTGAGCGTTCACAGCAGAATTAGCTGACCCTAGAGAGGACTATCTGAGGTTATCTCAGATAGAATTCTCATGCCCTTTGTAAGTGGGGCTGGTTGCATTGCCACACCTGCCAGTAATCTGAGAAGAGACTTTCTTAGCTCTCCCAAATTCTGCCAGCTGTCATTCTCTTTTTCTCCCCCCAAAGAATTATTGTTGAGGGCTTACAGTGTGCCAGTTGCTCTGCTAAGGTCTGTGAGTTTCTGGGTCCTGTAAAGTCAGGGTGCTGTGTTATCCCTGGAGAGAACGGGGCATCTGGCAGCTCTGTACTTGGAGGGGCCTCGGAAGTACACTCAGAGAGGAGGTCCCAGCCACCAGTCTTCCCTTTAGCAATTCGCCTGGTCATGGTTTTCCCACCTGTAAATTCAAAGGAGTAAGTTAAGGACCCCCACACCCTTTCTAATTTGTAGATTTATTTAATCGTTTGTTGTATGATCTTGGCCAAGAACTGAACTTCCTGTGTCTCAATTTCCTTACCCATAGTATGCGACAATAACAGGGGCGCCTGACTGGCTCATTCGGTTAAGCGTCCGACTTTGGCTCAGGTCATGATCTCATGGTCCGTGAGTTCGAGCCCCGTGTCGGGCTCTGTGCTGACAGCTCGGAGCCTGGAGCCTGTTTCAGATTCTGTGTTGCCCTCTCTCTCTGCCTCTCTCCTGCTCTCTCTCTCTCTCTCAAAAATAAACATTAAAAAAAATAATAATAAAATAAATAAGCGGACAATAGCAACACCTCTGTTGTAAGGCCATTGTGGGGATGACATGTGTTAATGCGTTACAGTGGTTAGAACAGTGCCTGGCACATATGTGCTTTCAGCTAAGCTTCATCCTCACTAATGCTAACATATCATTATTTCATTTGACATACACTCACTGTGTGTATGCTAAGCACCTGTTCTGGGAGCTGGGGAGGTTGCAATAAACAAAGCCCAGCCTCTGTAGAGTTTCTAGTCTAGGAGAGAAATAGGCAAGTAAATATTTAACATGACACATGGTGTGAAGTGCTACCAATGGGATCAGTGAGACAACACTGAGGCGACAGGCGAGGCTCTACTTTGCATAGCATAGAATCTCACATTTGGACAAGAGACCTTAAGAGCTACCCATGTTGATATCATGTGACAGAAGAGTGTTCTGGGCAGAAGTGCAGAGTCCTTGGGGTAAGAGCATGCTCGGCATGGTCCCAGAACAGCAGGGAGGCGACATGGCTCGAGCAGAGTAGAAAGGGAGTGGCGTAGGCAATGGTGTCCGACATGTCGTGGAGGAGGTGAGTCAGGGGAGGGCCTTGTACTCCCCGGTAAGAACTTCAACTGTTACTCTGAGCAAGTTAGAAAACCATTTGGAGGGATTTGAAGAGACAGATGATATTATACGATTTTTGTTTGAAAAGGATTATTTCAGCTTCTGTGTGGGGTATACATTGTAAGGGAAGAAAAACAGAAGCTAGACAACCAGGACATAATGATGGTGATGATGTCTTTGACCAGGGTGATAGCAGTGGATTAATTCTGAAACTCTGTTATTCTTGCCTGCTAACACCTTTTTAAAAATTATTATATGCTTCAAGAACCCTATAAGTATGCCCATCACCCTCTCCAGGGGCCTCGGTGGCAATTAACTTGGTAAAAACCCAAGGCACATTATTTCTTCTGGGGATGCATTCTAGCAATGAAATCACAGCAGATGCCCCCAAACCTTGATTGTCACAAGAAACCTGACCTGCCTTGAGTTACTATTTCCTGGCTGAATGACTCAAGTCTCCAGGGTTATCAACCCAGTGAATTTCATAAACATTTCATCCACTTGAAAAAATTAAATCAAGAAACAAGGCTATGCAAATGAAAGCCTCCAGCTGTCAAGATTTCCAGATGGACCCATTGTTTCGTGGATTCTGTTGAGATGCCAGATTCTTTCTCCTCATTGCCCTCAGTTCCTATCTAAAAAGTTCAAAGAAATTAATCATGTTTAAGACATATTTAAAGTTACCTAATGTATTTTTTAATAAAGACATTTCATCAAACAAATTTAAAATGTTTGATTGCTACCTCTAGTGAAGACTTTAACTGAGTTATCTATTGAAAGCCAAAATATTACATGCTTTTTGAACCGACATATTTGTTCTTTTATGTGATTCCTTCCTCATTTAGTTAATTCAGAAATTATTGGTGAAACTGCCTACTAAATACCTGGATTAGGATGGAAATAGAAAGAAAGAGGGCAATTTTCATCATGTACTGCTGACATGAGAAAGGTTTCCTTTCCTGCCTACTTGAGCCTCCTTAAAAGAGTTTAAAGCTTTATTAGATACTTTTGTGTGTGTGTACTCCAAGAACCATATACCTGCCCAAAGACCTAATCATGCATTTTACCATAAAACAGAATTCCATGTTACATGGTAGTTTGTTTCTCGGGTTAAACTCTAGAGTGTGGAAGTAAGTGAAAGTTCTTGTATAATCAAAGTCACTTTATTATTCCTTTTTTTTTTTAATTTTTTTTTTCAACATTTATTTATTTTTGGGACAGAGAGAGACAGAGCATGAACGGGGGAGGGGCAGAGAGAGAGGGAGACACAGAATCGGAAACAGGCTCCAGGCTCTGAGCCATCAGCCCAGAGTCCGACGCGGGGCTCGAACTCACGGACCGCGAGATCGTGACCTGGCTGAAGTCGGACGCTTAACCGACTGCGCCACCCAGGCACCCCACTTTATTATTCCTTTTAAATTGCCATTTAAGTTTCGTAAACATAGTTTTATGTCTTCAGTTCTGTGGGGTAATGTTTTTGCATGCTAAAATTCAAAAGCTGCTAGCTAGACTAGGTGAAGAAATGAAAGGAATCTTATAGGTAAATCTGGCCTTTCAACCATTCCGTAAGAGAATTTGAAATGCCTGATACAGAACAAAGTATGGGTTGGGATTCCGAAGCTTTCCTAATTACCAACAGGACCACTACATCTTTTTTTAAAAAATATTAAGCCTCTAAATTTAACACAGACTGATGGATTTATTTTTTGTTGTGAGGATTAAAGAAGAAAGCGTGGGGATAAGTTTAGCACCTAACCCAAGCGCCTTGCAGGGTGACTCTTCTGTACTGAACAGCATCGATTCCTTCACACTGGCTTCCTTCCTACTACTTTTCTCTTTCCCCTATGTCTTCTCTTTATTAAATCGAAATACGTTAGCCATCATGTTTTGCAGATACGCCTACAATTTATAAGTTGCCGATTCTATTTCCTAGGCTAAGTCATGTTGATGGAAATTAAAATGTTTACTGTCTTTGTCATAATAATAACTGGCACTGAAGGGACCAACATTTGCAAATGACATCTAGGCCCTGCTGTTATCTACAGGGATTCATTTCCCTTTGGTGTGAAGTCAGGATTTCCACATAAGCTGAATCAGTTGCTACTATTACAGTTTAAAATGAGAAGTGTTATGCAAAATTTGTTTTCAAATAAGTCACAGGTAAGTCTAGAGTAAAATGAGATAGACTGATTTATACCCTGATGTAGATGTTGCTAGTACCACAGATTTTACAGGATAGGTCTTCCCAAGTTGGCTTAAAATCACCCGTGGCCTGAGTCGATAATGGCTGAGTTGAAACTGGGTTGTGGGTATATAAGAATTCATAAACTATCCTCTCTTTGTCTAAGTTTCAAACTTCCTATAATAAAGAAGTAAAGAAACATACACCTTTTGGCCTTGTTGCACCCTTTCCATAGGAGCTCATGAGAAGCCCACAGCTCAGGCTCTGGGGTCCAATTGGCCTGTCTTTGAATCTCAGCTCTCCCATGTAAGGCTGAGTGACCATGGAAAGGCTGGATTGTTACCTTCTGCCCTTCTGTGCCCCTGTCAGTAAAATGGGGATAAGAGTAGTATCCAAATCGGCAGTTGTTTTGACAATTAAATGAGGTGCTACATGTCCAGCACGGCTTGACACACAGCAAGGACTCAGTAGAAGTTAGCTATTGCTTCACAATTTAGATTAGACTAAACGGCTTACAATCCTATGCAGTTATGGTTTGCACAGCAAGCACAGATCACAAACATGGACATATAGGAAATTGTTTCCCTGTCTCAAGAAAGTATGTGTAGTAAAAGAACAACAGTCTAGAAGTTAGCCCCAGGGTGTGCCTTCTTGCCTCATAGTTCTGTGCAAGTCACTTTACCTCTGTGTTAAGCCTTCTAGAGAAGGGGTCAAGGTTTCTGATCCAATATTTGTTCTTCACCTCTTTGTGCCGTTACATGTAGAGACAAAAGTATTTTGTTTAAAAGCCAATTCAGTGGAATTACTGGGAAAAATTATAAGACATTGCTGAACAGCATAGATTTTAGTGGTCACAGCTCTGGGTTTCAAATTCTAGCTTTGTCACTTAATAGCTAAGTGACCTTGGGTGAATTAATTTACGTTGCTTGTTTTGTTTTTTCATCAATAAAAAGAATGTTTGCATAGGCAAATAGCTGCTATTTTAAAAATGTATTCCTACCACTAATACCAATAAATGAAAGTAACATCCATTAAATTAATTCATTTATTCATCAAATAATTGTGGAGTGTGTACTATGCACTAGGCATGATTTAGGATATAGCAGTGAGCAATACGCATGAAGTGCCTTCAATCACAGGTAATAAACCAATGGATAAGTAACAGATATCAAATGGTAATAAGTGCTATAAAGATAAAATAAAGCAGGATAAGTGGGATGGAGAATGTCCGGTAGTATGCTGAGGTGGAGGGTGGAGGGCTGTGTTTTGGCTCTGGAAAGCATCCAGGTAAGGTGATATTTGAAGGAGAAGTACCAGGAGAACCATGTGGCCCTCTGGAGGAAGAGCTTTCCAGATAGAGGAAATAGAAAGTACAGATGCAGGGGTGCCTGGCTGGCTCAGTCAGAGGAGCATGCAACTCTTGATCTCTGGGTCGTGAGTTCAAGCCCCACGTCGTGTGAAGAGATTACTAGAGGAAAAAAAAAGACTTAAAAAAAAAAGTACAGGGGCACCTGGGTCTCTCAGTGGGTTGAGCGTCTGACTCTCGGTTTCAGCTCAAGTCATGATCTCACATTTTGTGGGTTCAAGCTCTGCATCAGGCCCCGCTGCTGTCAGCCCAAAGCCTGCATGGGATCCTCTCTCTCCCTCTCTCTACCTGTCCCCCATTTATGGACGTGCTCTCTCTCTGTCTCAAAATAAATAAATAAACTTAAAAAATAATAAATACATGAATTTAAAAAAATTTTAAGAGTACAAATGCAATAGCCCAGAGGAGGAAATGCATGTATTTAACCATGGGGTAGGAGGTGGGGTTAGTGTGGTTGAACAGAGTGAGTGAGGGGGCATGCTGATGATCAGGGTAGAAGGAGCCCTAATCCTGGGGTGCCTGGGTAGCTCAGTCGACTAAGTGTCAGACTTCAGCGTCAGCTCATGATCTCACCATTAGTGGGTTTGAGCCCCACATCGGGCTCTGTGCTGACAGCTCAGAGCCTGGAGCCTGCTTCAGATTCTATGTTTCCCTCTCTGTCTCTGCCCCTGCCCCACCTGTGTGCGTTCACATGCACATGTGCTCTCTCTCTCAAAAGTAAATATTTAAAAACAAAAAAGACTGGTTGTTACTTAAAAAAAAAAAGAAGAAGAAGAAGAAGAAGGTGGACTAATCCTAAGGGGCCTGAATGGTCATGGAAAGTTTTGGATTTTATTATCAAGGAGGGAAGAAGCCATTGACTAGTTTTCATCAAGGAGTGATATGTCCAACTTGGGTTTTAAGAGATTTCATCTGGAGACCATGTCAAGAATAGATTGCAGTGGGGCAAAGATGGAAAGAAAGTGTTTGCCATAATCCTGGCCAAAGAGAATGGCCCTGTGGTGAGAACTGGGTTAATTCTGGATATAATTTTAGAGATGATCGTGGATTGAGGGTTGCCACATGACACCTGTTTGTGAATTAGAACAGAGGTGTAGGGGGTTGGGGATAGATGTTTTCCTGCCAGGTGCCTGAGAACCTGAGGACAACTCTGTGTGTTGAGCAAAAGGTGTCCCTTCCTCTCAGCAGACGCATCCCCGTTCCCGGGCATGGCAAAGCTGGGATCAGGAGGAAGAGGCTATCCTTCAACACACACTTGCGCCAGCGTCCCAGGGCCCTTGTATAGGGCTACAACCCTGGTCTTAAGAGGGAAGACAAAGATGACCCCAAAGTTTTGGGCCTGAGCAATTAGAAGTATAGAGTTGCCATTTGCTGCAATGGAGGAGCATGAGAGGCATATATTCAAGTGGAAAGATCAATAGGCAGTTGAATATATAAGTTTAGAAGTGAGGGGTGCCTGAGTGGCTCATTTGGCCTCTGATCTTGATTTAGGCTCAGGTCATGATCTCACGGTTCATAAGTTCAAACCCCACGTTGGGCTCTGTGTCCATCGTGCAGAGTCTGCTTGGGATTCTCTTTTTCTTCCTCTCTACTTTTCTCCTACTCATGCTCTCGCTCTCTCTCTCTCTCTCTCTCTCTCTCACACACACACACACACACACACACACACACAAATGCATATATAAACTTAAAAAAACACTAGTTTGGAAGTAAAAGAAGTTAGAAATGGATGTAAATTTGAAATTCATTAGCATATGAATTATTATACTGCATATTATAGGTAAGATATGTTTAATACATAACATATAATAGCCACAATCATTCACAAAAGTAATATAAAGAAAAAGTATTAAAACTTAAAAATTAAGTACTCTTAAATTCTGTGGGTCCTTTTATGTTGAGTTTTTGGTATTGTTGTTATGAACATATACTTAGGAAAACAACTCAAGTGACTTTTAAAAAGGTAAGATGATGTAAATCCATATGCTCCTTGCTTTAGCTCCCTTTTCTAGAGGTAGCCAGCATTAACAGGTACTTTTGTATTTTTCTAAGATTTTCTATGAATATAGAAATATACATAGACATAGATATGTGTATATTTGGATATGTTTGCTTTTTATATGAATGAGGTCATGTTATATGTGCTATCTGCAGCTTACAGTTTTTAAAAAAGTTTTTGATAGATTTTGTCAAGTCTCCTCAAATGTCATACTATATATACTCCCAGCAACAGAGCATAGATTGCTTTTTTCACCAGGTCTTAACAAATACTAGACATAACCAACCTTTTTTTTTTTTTTTTCGAGTTTATTTATTTTGAGAGAGAGAGAGAAAGCAAGGGAGGAGCAGAGAGAGAGAGAGAGCGAATTCCAAGCCACCGCACTGTCAGCACAGAGCTAGCATGGGGTTGATCTCACGGTTTGTGAGATTATAACCTGAGCCAAAATCAAGAGTCTGATGCTTAACCGACTGAGCCACCCAGGTGCCCCTGGACATGACCAAACTTAATCATTGTCAAGCTGGTAGTTGAAAAATACCTTAAAAAATTATATATTTTCTCCATATATTCACTGGCCTTTCATATTTCTTTTTCTGGGAGCTGTCTTTTCATGCCCTTTGTACATTTTCCTAAGTTTTAAAATGGTTTGTAAGAGGGGCGCCTGGGTGGCTCAGTTGGTTGAGCGTGTGACTTCAGCTCAGGTCATGATCTCCCAGTTTGTGGGTTCGAGCCCCACGTCAGGCTCTGTGTTGACGGCTCAGAGCCTGGAGCCTGCTTTGGATTCTGTCTCATTCTATCTCTGCGCCTCCTCTGCTCATCTTTGTCTCTCAAAAATAAATAAATGCAAAAAAAAATTGTTAATGTTTGTAAGAGCTTTTTATGTATTAGAGATATTGATCTTTTGTATGTGCTAAGCCTTTTTTCAAATTCATTGTGCCTTGAGCAATTGCTGCAGTGGGAGAACAAAAAGTGCTGCTGACATAAGAGGGGACTCTGGCTGCTGAAAACCCCTGGAGGCAGATTATTCCTGTATCTCCTTCTTTACTTCCTTGTCCCCCATCTTTCCCCTTCCTGTCCTTATCCCTCTTCTCTCTTTTATTTCCAATGTCCTCAGCCTTGTGTGTGCATATACAATTTTTTACCTTTGTAGACTTAATGAAAATTATCCCTCACTCTTTTCATTTGTGTTTTACTAATGTGAAGCTTCTTAACCTAACATGGCATAGGACCTCATAATAGGTCTGAACTGGGTGCCGGTACATGAAATACATTTCCATAATTGTGTCTATGTTTTCATTATAATCAACGGGAGAAGTAAAGGAGAAAGGAGGAAGCATCGACTGGGTACAAGATAGGATGGGGAAGCCTGTGTGGTTTAATTCTTTCTATCTTCCATGGGAGGTGACTTTTATTGCTCTCATTTTTATAAATGAGAAAACAAACTCTAAGTGAAATTTAGAAACTTGCCCAGGGTCCCCTGCTTAGAAATTAAAATGTTGGTGGGGTGCCTGGGTGACTGAGTCGGTTAAGTGTCCACCTTCAGCTCAGGTCATGATCTCGCAGCTCAGGAGTTTGAGCCCCTCATCAGACGCTGCTAACAACTCAGAGCCTGGAGCTTGCTTCAGATTCTGTGTCTCCTTCTCTCTCTTCCCTGCCCCCCATCTTGCGCTCTCTCTCTCTCTCTCTCTCTCTCTCTCAAAAATAAACATTAACAAAAAAGAAATCAAAATGTTGGACTGCAACAGGTCAGTATGCTTCTGTTGAATTACCAAGTCTGCATTGTTTTCAGTGATTTTTTTTTCCCCCAGGTTTAACAGAAAAGTATCCTGAAAAAATATTCTAATTGTGTCATTATGTTTAGGACTGAATTGATAGAATTAATGTATTCATTCATTCAGCTGCTTGTCTATATTATATTATTAGATTGATAGATATAAATATAAGAATACATTAATACATTTAGTACGTTTGGAACAAATTATTTGACAAACAAGAAAGAACATGAAGAAATTCATATGTACCAGTGAGGCTTGTGCATTATCATTTTTCAGTCTCTCTGGTTTGCCTGTTTCAATAATTATCCCAAGCATCTTTCAGATGTGCTCTTTGGAGGGGTCTCCAACTGTGACCTTGGAGGCTTAGCCCCTCATGTGGGTTGTTGTGGGATTGGAAGTGAGTGAGCATTTGTGTCATTGGTCTCTTCTTTGCAGGCCTACAACGGGCACCACCAAGCCTTGGAAGTCCTTCTGCAGTCGCTGGTGGACCTGGACATCAGGGATGAGAAAGGCCGCACCGCTCTGGACCTGGCTGCCTTTAAGGGACACACAGAATGCGTGGAAGCACTTATCAATCAGGGCGCATCCATCTTTGTGAAAGACAATGTAACCAAAAGAACCCCACTTCATGCCTCAGGTGGGTCTTGCCACGAGTCTGGTTACTGTAGTTTTACGGCCCACTTATAAGTCCAAGTAAAAGGATGGCAGCATCTTCTTGCATCCCAACTTTTAAAGTATCAGTTTTCTTTCTACATCAAATATGCCTCCAGTCTTCCAAAAGGCTTTTGGTCTACTACCCACTTGGAGATGATTAGTGTTTTATGGCCAGGTAGGCTCTGGCCTTCTTCTTTTAGAGAACAGTTTTAGGTTCACAGCAAAATTGAGAGGAAGCTACAGAGATTGTCTATGCACTTCCTGTCTCCCCCCACATAGCCTTCCCCGTTATCAGTATCCCTTACCAGAGTCATACACTTATTACAGTTGATAAACCTACATTGACCCGTCATAATCATCCAAAGTCCATAGTTTACATTAGGGTCCACTCGTTATACATTCTATGAATTTGGACAAATGTATGATGGCATGCATCCAGCATTAGAGTATCATATAAAGTATGATATTGTAAATACTGCCCTAAAAACCCTCTGCACTCTTTTTGGCCTTCTTAACTCAGAAGAGAGTTCAGAACCTTGGCCAATGGCTATCACAAAAATTTCTAAACAGGAGGCAAGGGTAATGTGATCTTCAAATGAGTTACATAGACAAAATCACACAGCATTTTAAAGCGTAAAATTAATGATATTTCTGGGCTGTTTCATAAAAGGTGTCATCAGACAGCATCAGTCTGCCCGTCTAAACGATGCTTCTTAGCTTCTGCTCTAATTCTTGATGCATCAGGTAAAATAAATAAAGACTTTACATCAGGTAAAAATAAAGACTCTTAAAAAGTATATGCATATGTATAAAAAAGTAAGTAATTTTCCTTCTATTGGAAATTTTTCTCCAATATACATAAAATAAAACTCTGCCAAGACATTTCTGGCTACATACACAGGTAGATAGAAAGGTAATGTGGAAGAATCTCTAGCTCAGCTAAGACATAAATTCCTTTGAAGTCAGGAATTCAAGGATATCAGCCTTTGATCAGAATAGTAGATATTGTCTTTTTTTTAATTCATTTATTTATTTTGAGAGAGAGAGAGTCTACACATGTCCACATGCATGCACACATGAGCAAGCGGTGGGGGGACAGAGAGAGAGAGAAAGGGAGAGAGAGAATCCCAAGCAGGCTTCGCACTGTCAGCACAGAGACTGATGCGGGGCTTGACTTCACAAACCATGAGATCATGACCTGAGCCGAAATCAAGAGTTGGATGCTTAACCAACTGAGCTACCAGGCACCCCGATATTGTCTTATGAAGAGAAATAACTATCATACTCAGACCATGAAATAATGGGTGGATTGAAAAATAAGAGTAAAGACAGTTTTTCAAAAGACTTTATAATTCTTGTTAAAAATGGTAGATCTTGTGGCACTGTTTCTATATATATCCTTGAATTTCCAAACCACTGAAGAAAATCAATATGGAGATTGAAAAATCATGGTGTTACCTAATTATCTGGAAATGATTGCTCCTGGAAGAATTTTTAGCCATGAGGTCAGTAATGGATGGTATGGTTATAAATTATAAATTCTAATTTCCCATCACATTTAGTCTTTTTGGTATTTTTGGTAATATTGTAAAATGTCATTGCAAAGTTTGGTATTCTAGGCATTCTTGGTATTATTACAAAATTCATATTTAGATCTCTTTTTTTTAGTTTAATTTTATATTTTTAAATTTATATCCAAGTTAGCATATAGTCCAATAATGATTTCAGGAGTAGATTCCTTAATGCCCCTACCCATTTAGCCCATCCTCCCTCCTACAACCCCTCCAGTAACTCTGTTTGTTTTCCATATTTAAGAGTCTCTTCTGTTTTGTCCCCCTCCCTGTTTTTATATTATTTTTGCTTCCCTTCCCCTATGCTCATCTGTTTTGTATCTTAAAGTCCTCATATGAGTGAAGTCATATGATATTTGTCTTTCTCTGACTAATTTCACTTAGCAGAATACCCTCTAGTTCCATCCACATAGTTGCAAATGGTAGCTCTCCTTTTTAAAGATTAGTTGTCTATTATTCACGGCAAACATCATGCTTTTAGTTACCATGTACAGTACTTCCTGACAATTACAAAAGGCCTATTTTTGTTGTGGAAAATTGTCCTTGTTAACAGGTAAACAGTGAAGGATAATCATTGTCACTCATTTGCCACTGTGATATAGGTTGTGGTCCAATGGAGCCCCCTCGTGGTCGAGACCACTCAATCCTTTTGGATTTCCCTCAGGTCATTCATTAAAAAGATACAGGCCGTCATTTGACTCTATTCTCCACAAAATGTTTGCTGTGCAGAAGCTTTTGCTTGTGCTTCCAGAATCTTTTCGAACTCATTTGAGAGGCCAATTGTTTTTTGTTTCAAATCCTGGGAGTACTGTGAGAGACGGGAGCCAGGATGGATATTAGAGGTTTTGGCACAGATCGTTGCCTTGACAGTTGTGGCCTTTGAGCAGTATGAAAAATGGCTGTCACTCACAGCCAGGGAGAGGCTGAGCTAGTCTGGGACAAAGCTGGAGTTGGCAGGCACAACTGAAGGAGATGTTAGCATCTTTTTGCTAGAAGGCAACTGGGGAAAACATAGTGTATGGGAAGCCAGTAAGAATTCTGGTTTGGCGACACTTTTACACTAGAGGGGAATTATAATTACCTGAGGGCTATTAGCTAAGTTCAAAAGTACACCACCCTACCCCCTGCCAAAAAAAAAAAAGCAGCACTGTAGAAATTGGTTTGTTCTCCAGCATACTGGGCGAGTGATGTGAACTTACATAATTTTATTGTCTTTCTGTTTGGCCAAAAATCAGATGTCTTTGGAACTATTATGATTATGAGTATTTAATGAGTAGCAAATTCATATAGAAAGAGGAATCCATCAAAATATACCTGTACCTTCATGAACCCATTGTCTATAGTGTGTAGCAATCATTTCTCTGCTGATCATTTCCTTTTAAGCATACATTAAATTCTTGCCTATTTTGCCAGTGGTAATAGGTTTAATGTAATTTTTAAAACAAAAAACAAAACAACAGCAACAGCAGTAGATTGCCTGTACATCCAGTCCCCAAAATTTCCTCCTGAGATACATAAATGGAACATTGCTGAATGAACTGAATGCAGTGGTCTACAAAATGTGGGCATTATTCCTGTAGTTAATTTGTGTTGTGTCAATGAATGGAAGCTAATTCTAATATGCATTGTCCCTGAAAAATATGTCGTTAAGTTAGCATTCTCTCACGACTGGCATGCAATAAAAAGAACTGTAAAATGCAGCTCTTAGAAGAGCCTTTATCAACCTAACATAGCTGCATCTATTCCCTTCTCTCTCCACAGCCATAATGCGGTAAATGCAATGTGTCTTATAGTGTTCTCATTGTTCAGAGAAGAGAGGAGGTCACGTTTAGAATTTTAAACATATTTGTTCTCATCATACTCCCTCAGTGGAAACCCATGTCTTTTGTAAGGCTGTGGGTTCCACTCAACAACCTGGAGGAAAGTACCTTAGCCCAGTAGATTATCCTTCCAGGAGGCTTACTTCCCAGCCCCAGGGGGGCACCACCACTCCCCAGAGTAGAATCTTGCCTGGTGCACACAGGGGTGAGATCTTGTTATTTGGCCCCAGCGGGTCAAGGCCCAGTGGACAGCCCACCTTTGGTTGGCTGGGCGAGAAGAAGAAGGGGCAAGGCGGTTGCTACAGTCACAGCTCAGCCAGGGAAGGAACTGAGGGGCCAAGGGGACAGGTAGGTGGCAGCCATGGAAGCCAGTGCAAGAGACCCTGGAAGACTGATAAACCTAGGGCAGAAGTTTGAGGAACTCTGGGACAGAGCTGTCTTCCAGCCGCAGAGGGCGCATCCCTGAATCCCCTGGGAGCCTCTAGTCAATCAAGGAGCAGTGACCCCAGGGCTGGGTACCTTTCCGGTTTGAGGCTTTAAGTCACCACAAATCAACTGAATGATTGTTCTTGTCTACCTATAAATGTGAAGTCTAGGAGAAAACAGGCAGGACCTGTTTGCATCTCCATTCCTCCCTTCCTCTGCTCCCCTTTGCCCTCCTCCCCTCCCATCCTGTTCTACTCTCCTGTTTTCCATCCTCTCCCTTCTTCCTTCTTTTTAAAAAGCGCTAGAGGCAGGCTGGACATGGGATTATATAGAATTGGGTAACTCTCTTCAGGGAACACAAAAGATAGCTAGCTGAAAATTGAGGAGAGGATATCAGTCCCATACAAGGAGGGAAGAAAGGACATCATTTTTAAGGAACACACTCTCAGTGCAGGACCAGGAAAATGGTAGGTGAGGACCAACGTGTCCTAATGGAAAGAAAGGGAAGCTGAATCGACGAGTAACAAACATTGGAGCATGATGTGCCCAGCAGCTAGCACCAGCTGGAAACCTGGGGTATCTGTCAGCAGCAGTTGAAAACCACTGATTTGAAGTGTAAATAAATTTCACTTTGGAAGGATACGTGTAGTGCTGGTCTGTTAAAAAAATGTTCCTTATTTTCCTTTTCAGTAATTAATGGTCATACACTGTGTTTGCGGCTATTACTAGAAATTGCAGACAACCCAGAAGCAATTGATGTGAAAGATGCCAAAGGACAGTAAGTCTTTTTAAATCTGGCCTGGGGTTGACATTTCAATCACAATAGGTCACTGGTTAATTCTTTAAACAGTTAGGAGGGCTGCCTGCCGAGTTCTAGTTTGAGGTATATATTTGGGTGAAATTAATAGTTGAAAGCCCAAGAATAATGAAGGGCCCTTGTGCTAAAGTATATATCCAAGAAAAGTATGGGGTGGGGGCTGTGTATCTTGATGAAAAAGAGCCAACTTTTGGGGCCATGTGTCCTGGCCTTTCTTTAATTTGTTTCTTCTTTGTATCCATTTCTACCCTCGTCTGAAGCTGCTGCATTCCCATTTTTTAAATTAATAATGACAACAGGACAGACCTCAAGAGGTTATCGCTATCATTAAAAAACATCCTTCATAATTTTGTCCTTTCTGAGTTTGTTTTTCCAAAGTATTTTCCGTCTGTTAGCCTATTCCCCCACCTAATCTTCTCTTACAGATAGGAAATGCAAAGCCAAAAACAAAGCGCTAGTGACTCACTCCAGACCAATGAATTAGTGTCAGAGTTCAAACCAGAACCTCACTTCCTGGGCCCCAACACTTTGTTTTTAACTCTAGATTTGTCAGAATTTTCTTTAAGGCAATGAAGCTTTGATCAAATAAAATCTTGAGCAGACGTCCAACATAGGAAACTGTGAAAGTAGAGCTGCAATGCTAGAAGTAAGAGGGTCTCCTCCATAGACACACTCCCTCCTCAGTATTTGGTGAATGCTACATGGTTTTGAAAATGATGGGATTTACATGAACCTTGTGAGAAGCAACCCTGTCCCCCTCTATTGATCATTCCCCTGACACCATTCCACATGGCCTTTAGAAACCAGAGGTAGAGCATATAGCTTGTTCCATGGACCTACGGCAAACTGGGGACCCTCAGAAAATATTAAGCAGTTGTTAAGGGGAGAGGGGAGGGGGAGAGAGAGAAGGAAGAGAGAGGTGTTTTCCCTCAGGAAATGATGTGGTTTGGGTTTTTTTTTCCACCAATCTTCTTTTTAAAAGCCTAATTTATTTCTCTCCCTAGAACCCCACTGATGCTTGCAGTAGCATATGGCCACATTGATGCTGTTTCATTGTTGCTGGAAAAGGAAGCAAATGTAGATGCTGTTGACATCATGGGCTGCACAGCTTTACACAGAGGGGTATGCACATCTTCCTCAGCTTTAGTAAAGCAATTTTGTAGTGAGCTTGTTTCCTCTTTTTTGCCCCCATATGAATTTTTAGTAAAAACATTATTTTCTAAGATAACTAATAAAAGCCAGTGAAAAGGAAATTACAGGGGTGCCTGGCTGGCTCAGTCAGTACACCATGCAACTCTTGATCGCAGGGTCATGAAGTGGAGCCCCACGTCAAGTGTAGAGATTACAAAAAAAAAAAAAAAAAAGAGAGAGAAGAAATTACAAAATCTTTTGCAAAGGTAAAATAATGGCAGGTACTCTTAGATCCTGCTCTTCAGATTTCATGTTAGATTATGATAATAGATACATGAACACCTGCTGTTGATAGAATTGATTCTGTTTTATGATTATATGCAAATCATACAAAATTTGCAAAAAAAAAAAAAAAGGTAAAGCTTAAGGAAGAAAATCACAATCACCAGCAATTCTACCTCCTGGAGATAACCACTTTTTAGTAAATATATCTCCATTCTTTTTTGCTGTAATGTGCATTTGTTTTGAATTTTAAAAAGAGAGAATACTGATGATATTATTTGGAACCTGCTTTTTTTTTCTAAGTAGATCAAGGACTTTTTTTCCATGTCACTAAATATTTTTTTTTCTTTGTTTACATGTTTTTATTTAGGGAGGGGGACAGAGAGGGAGAGACAGACTCCTAAGCAGGCTTCATGCTGAGAGACACGGGGCTTGAACTCAACGTACCATGAGATCATGACTTGAGCTGAAATCAAGAGTCAGACACTTAACTGACTAAGCCATCCAGGCACCCCTCCATGTCACTAAGTATTTTTCTGCCGCATTATTTTAATCCTCCATTCTGCTTAGGAGGTATAATTTATTGTAGTGATTACCTAGTTTTCAGTAGCCATGCTATTTCTAATTGTTCTTTTTTACAAATGTGGGCCCATTCGCCACCTAAAATATGTATTCTGTGACAGTTTCCCACCTGAAATATGTATCCTGCTGAAATATGTATCCTTGGATGATTCTTCATACATATCTGCTGAAATTTTTTTAATGCGTGTCAAACTAAATGAAACAAAAACAAATTATGAAATTGCTATTTGGGGATGGTGCTAAACACTATGATAAATGCAAAGAATAAGAACTCTAAGTGGTTAATATCATAATTGTAGTTCTTATTTTTTGAATACTTCCTGTGGTCCGTGTCACAGGCTGGGAGCCTTTGCATACCTCACGAGGCCTCACAACAACCTCCGAGTCATTATGACTATTCCTGCTTATAGGTGGGTAAAGTGAGGCACAGAAAGGCAGATTGTTTTGTCCAAGTGTCATAAGTGGGAGCCAGGATTTAACTTGCACCTTCCTGAATCTGAAGCTGATATTTTCCACTATATCACACTACCTTTCAAGTTTATGTTTGGAGAGTCAAGAGATGTTTCTGAAGCGCTGGTGCTCACATACTTCTCCGTTAGGAATCTTGCTGGGGTTGTGCTACCTCTTCTCTCTGCAGTAGGGCAAAGTCTGCTTGCCTTAAGGCCCAAGTGTATGTCCACTTACTCTGAGCCTAGCCTCACCTAGCCCTGCTTTGCTTCCTGCATCTCTGCCCTTCTGAGATGTGTTTTGTGTTTTTAATTGCAATGCCTCAGATTATGACAGGCCACGAGGAATGTGTGCAAATGCTGCTGGAACAAGAAGTGTCGATTCTCTGTAAAGATTCCAGAGGGAGGACACCCCTGCACTACGCGGCGGCTCGTGGCCATGCCACATGGCTGAGCGAGCTGCTCCAGATGGCACTTTCCGAGGAGGACTGTTCTTTCAAAGATAACCAAGGCTACACGCCACTGCACTGGGCTTGTTACAATGGTGAGTTGATTGTCGTTGGACTGTTTCCAGTAGACTTCCTGCCTGCCCAGTACCACTGTGGTCTCAGTGGAAGTGAGAACATAGTGTAACATTGTAAACCATGGTTTCCAATCTTTCTATATCTAAGATACCCTTTTCCCCCTTCATGACTACCATGATGCCCTAATGCAGTAAAAATTCACTTTCCTCTTTTTTTTAATTAAAAATTTTTTCTTAATGTTTATTATTTATTTTTGAGAAAGAGAGAGAACACAAGTGGTGAGGGTTAGAGAGAGAGAGGGAGACACAGAATCTGAAGCAGGCTCCAGGCTCCAAGCTGTCAGCCCAGAGACCAATGCAGGACTTGAACTCACGAACTGTGAGATCGTGCCCTGAGCCGAAGTCGGATATTTAACCAACTGAGCCACCCAGGCACCTCCACTTTCCTCCTTTTTGTTAACCTCTAACATGTAACTCCTATTCAGAGCTTTGGATGAACTGAAAGAACTAGTTTTAATCAGGGTTTCTGGTTTACATGAGATAACCAGAGATCCTACAAGGAATTAAGATAATAAAGCTAAAAAAGCAAACAAAAAAATATGATGTAATAATCTGTCACAATTGACCACTAGTAGATGCGTGATTTTTTTTTTTTTTGGCATTTCTTTTTATGTCTTATATCCCCTATTTATTTAGTAGCACTTGTTATTTGGGAGATTTTTAAAATTTTATTTCACTTATTTGAGTAAAAAAGGAAAATGCATACTAACTGTAACATATCAAAAATACTGAAGTGCCTAAAGTAAAATTGTCTCCATTTCCAAATTTACTTTCTGATGTAATTTGGTGTATATATATTTCATAATTTTCCCTTGAGAATAATAAATAAATACAATTATATACGCACCTATTTTTAAAAACTAGAATCATAGAGCAAATATTATATAACTTTTTTGTCACTATTTACTTACCTTTCCATTGCAGATACTCTGACAAGTCAATATGTATCACTATACATTGATCTTTTTAATAGTTGTATATTTTGTAGCACATAGCTGGATAGATACAGGCATGTGTGAGTGTGTATACCAGAATCTATTATTTATTCATACCATATCCTTGTTGACGAACATTCAAATTGTTTTCAGGTTTTTTCCTATTACAAACAATGCTGCAGTGTGTATGTTCATATTATGGTAACTCGAGTTCTGTCAGATGTCCCCAAAAGTGAAATTGTTGATAAGAGGGCATACATGCCCTAAAATTTTTTAATTTTAGTAAATTATACCATATTACTTGGCAAAAAGAGTATAAAGATTTATTACTCCATCAAACGTGTATATAAAACTTACTATCTTCTTAAGCCTCTGCCAGCCCAAGATAGTATGTCTTTTTTTTAATTTTTGTCAGTTTGAAGGGCAAGAAACAGATATTTTTCAATTTGTGTTTCTCTGATAGTGTATTTATTTATGTATTTGTATTTCCTTTTCCAGACGAGGAAAGTGTCCTCTTCTGGACATTACCTTTTTCATCTGTTGCTCATTTTTCCCTACTGAGTTGTTTATCATTTCTCATAGTGTTTGCAGAAGTACCTTGTGTTAGAAATATGAATTCTCCATTTGTTATGTGTGTTACATTTGTCTTTGTTCCTTGTTTATGATATCTTTTTGATGCCGAGATTTTGAACTTTAAATGGTTGAATCTATCAAATTTTTTTCTTTTATTGCATCTAAGTTTCCAGTCTTGCTTAAGCAGGTCTTTCACCCCTAAGTGTATGTGGATATTTCCCCACGTGTTTCTTACTCAACTCCTATAATATTATTTTTCCATTTTTAATTCTTCTATTAAATTTTTCACTCAAAAACTATGATTATTAGGTCCAGAATGGTTTTTGGGTGCCCTGATATATCAACGTAAGACCTTTCACTATGGTTTCATTAGAGTCCTCCTTTTTTCAGCGGTTCCGACTTTGGTGAGAGCCACATTTTGCTGCTTGTTCGACTTGATTTTGCTCCCTCCCTGCCATTGGTGGATTGTGATTTTTTTTCTCTCTACTAATGGATGAGAGCTCCCTACCCCCATCTGAATCAAGCTGTGAGATCTCTCTGGCACTGGAAAACCTACAGGAAGGGGGAAGACATAAGAGTGCTGCTTATAGATCGCATAATTTAGACTGGAGTGGGATAGTGTGGGAATGGCAGGTGCCTCTGTTCTTGGGCCCATCCAGGTGCAAGGAGGGAAGGGGGAGACCCTCTCCTGAGCAATCACCTTGCCAGTGCAGCCTTTCAAATCTGAGGTTCAAGCTCTCATTTTCCTAGAATCCCCTCCACTGAGCACTTAGAATGTTGAAAGTTGTACAGGGGTCCTCAGTCCTCCCCACACAGATCTGAAATTGGGATTCACATAGTCTTCAAGGAATGGTAGATGTAGATGCTGCATGAAGCTAGGTCCTTTGGGGGGAGTCACACTAATAGAGGGAAGCCCCTCTTCCCAACACTTCAACAGTATCTAGGGTGGTTTGAGTGAGGGTTGGGTATAGTTGGGAAGCTAAACAGTGTAACTTGAATAAAGTTAGGCGATTTTATATTCATCACTTCATGTGCTTCTTCATCCTAAAAACTGTTTCACCTTTTCTCTCTGGAAGTACAAGAAAGGTTTGGCTTGCATTTTAACACTTAAAATTAGACACATCTACATCATTCTGAGGTGAACCATAAAAGAACTCTAATTTAGCACTAAATTTAACCAAGAAGAGGTTCAGGAGAACAATCTATATTCCAAAGCCAAATAACTTTGCCTTCAACAATTGTACCTCGTCTCACAAAACACATATAGGTCCTTTATCAGCTGAAAACTCCATCATCCTGTGACCTAGGTAGGACGGGCATTACTAGTCTGATATTTTATATATGGGAAACTGAGGCTCACAAATCCCAAGTGAGTTGCCTAAGTCAGGTAACAAGTAACAAGTAACAAGTAAGCTGACAGAACTAGGGCCTTACTCAACTCAAATTCAGTTGATTTAGAAACTACTTGTCATTTTGCTGAAAATAATTCCTCATATTCATTCCTCTACTTATTAAAAAAATACTTGTTGGGTACACACTATTTGCTGGGAACTGATCTTGGTGCTGTATTAAACACATGTGTAGTATTTTATAGTCAAAGCCCTTTTTCACCTGCATTATCTCAAATACTAAATTCTATTAATCACATCTTCTTTCCTGAATTAGGTTGCATAATTGTAAGTGAACCTATTCGTGAGGGTGAAAGGAGAATTTCTTATGGTAAATATGGTCAAACAGGCATATCTATGTCAAGCATCTGGCAAGAGCTGAGGATGATATAGAATCTATTCCGCTTGCAAATGAGGTCTCTTCTTTATCTCTTTCTCTCCACCAGAGCATATGGCCTTCCCTGTTTCATTATGTCTCAGAACACCTGTGAGCATAGTTCATAACATTTTGGCATTTTGTGAATTTTATTCCATGGAGAATGAACATGCAGCCAATTCAGGAGAATTCAGTCAAATTCAATACTTAATGAAAAAGAAAATAGATTGCGTTGAACAAAATTTCTTTCTGGGAAACTCCCTAAATTCTTTTGATTCCTTGCAGGTAATGAAAACTGTATAGAGGTACTTTTGGAGCAAAAATGTTTTCGGACATTTATCGGTAATCCCTTTACTCCACTGCACTGTGCAATGTAAGTAGAAATGCTGGAAGTTAATGGTGTTCCTTTAATCCTTTTAACTACATGCAAAGAAATTGCCTTTTAGGGAAGAGATGGGCTTTTAGACTAGAGATAAGACCAATATATTCCATTTTGCTGCTAATGGCAAATAGGTCTGATAGCAAAGTGTGTTCCCTAGTGTTAATGATTTTCCAGGAGCTTTTTGTAGAGTGCCCAGGTTTCCAGGGGGCTCACATATCACCAGAGGGAAACTACCTGAAGGGTAATGGGTGACTGCTAACAGGCACGTTACACACACACCAGGTGAAGAGCTCTTTAGATGTACCATACTCTAAAAGTAAGTTGGGGTTAGAAACAATGTACCTATGGATGATTGGAAAGACATTTTATAGCAGGAAGACTTTTTATATATTGTAATTCTCCATTCTTCATAGGTTGTAAATTCTTTTTTGATGAATGTAATTTTTTCTGCCATGTCATAGTATGAACGTTTAGAGAATACAGTGACTGTGAGTCCAACTTCCACAGTCAGCCTGGAGGAACATGGTCACCTGGGGCCTGTGTTTACCCAGGGGTTCATATTCACCTGGGCAATGATGGTCAGCCTAGGGACCCAAGACTTGGGAGTGCTTTGTCTATGCATCTCTGTGTGCTTCACATACAGCTGGGTCATTTGATTGAAAGATATTGGAGGCATAAAATGGCTCCATAAAGAAAGGGTAAGGAATAAAGAGTAGGGGTGATTTTAAATTTGAAGGAAGCATTTCTTTGTCACTTTGGTATCCCCCCAAAACCTAACATGATGCCTTGTATAAGTGGTATGCAGTAAACACCTTCCTGGATGTAGGGGTTCTGAAGACATGCTGGGAATACAGAACGTGTGCCATTCAAATGGTTAAAATGATTAAAGAAGACATTTGAAGTGATACAAACAATCTTTATTTTGCACTTCATGAAGCAGACTGTCTGCACTTTGAAGAGTTCAGAGAACTGCAAAATGGGGCAGAAAACAGGAAGCTTTTACAGAATAAAAAATCGGGAACAAGGAAGAGAAGGAATAAAAATGCCTGATTAGTGGGGCACCTGGGTGTCTCAGTCAGTTGAGCGTCCAACTTTGGCTCAGGTTGTGATCTCACGGTTTGTGGGTTCGAGCTCCACATAGGGCTCACTGCTATCAGCACAGTGATCCTCTGTCTCTCTGTCTCTCTGCCCCTCCCCCATTCATGCTCCCTCGCTCTCAAAAATAAATAAACATTTTAAAAAAAAACCTGATTGGGGCGCCTGGGTGGCGCAGTCGGTTAAGCGTCCCACTTCAGCCAGGTCACGATCTCGCGCTCCGTGAGTTCGAGCCCCGCGTCGGGCTCTGGGCTGATGGCTCAGAGCCTGGAGCCTGTTTCCGATTCTGTGTCTCCCTCTCTCTCTGCCCCTCCCCCGTTCATGCTCTCTCTCTGTCCCAAAAATAATTAAACGTTGAAAAAAAAAATTAAAAAAAAAACACAAAAAAACCTGATTACCTAGGGTTACAAATCTGAGGTATCATAGGAATGGAGCAATCACCCATATACCTTGGTGATTATTAATTGGTTAACTAGATGGTCTTATCTCTGGGAAGATGGAACATTTATAAGAACATGAAATGTAAAAGTTTTGTTTTGCTGATGTTGTTTCCCAGGACCAGTGGTGCCTCATCTACTAAGGAAAGGTTAATGTGAGATCAATTTGACAGTTCTTCCTCCTCCCTTTGATCAACCTCTGGCCAACCAAGAGGTTTGAGCAAAGGTGATGTTGAAAGCTATTCTCAGTTACCATTGTCTCTTTGGGTGTCAGTATATATTTCACAGGAGGAGATGATGTCAGGCTTACATTCTAGTTGGAGGGAGACTATTTGTTAGCTTATGGCTGCACACACACACATCTAAAAACCTTGAGAGAACAACATACCAGGAGCAATAGACCAGGAAGATAATTATTAATAGTAAAAGTATTCCTTGGGAATGCAAGCTGGTGCAGCCACTCTGGAACACAGTATGGAGGTTCCTCAAAAAACTAAAAATAGAACTACCCTACGACCCAGCAATTGCACTACTAGGCATTTATCCAAGAGATACAGGTGTGCTGTTTTGAAGGGACACATGCACCCCCATGTTTATAGCAGCACTATCAACAATAGCCAAAGTATGGAAAGAGCCCAAATGGCCATTGATGGATGAATGGATAAAGAAGATGTGGTATATATATACAACGGAGTATTACTCGGCAATCTAAAAGAATGAAATCTGGCCATTTGCAACTACGTGGATGGAACTGGAGGGTATTATGCTAAGTGAAATTAGTCAGTCAGAGAAAGACAAATATATGACTTCACTCATATGAGGACTTTAAGAGACAAAACAAATGAACATAAGGGAAGGGAAACAAAAATAATATAAAAACAAGGAGGGGGACAAAGCATAAGAGACTCATAAATATGAAGAACAAACTGAGGGTTACTGGAGGGTTGTGGGGGGGGGGGGATGGGCTAAATGGGTAAGGGGCACTAAGGAATCTACTCCTGAAATCATTGTTGCACTATATGCTAACTAATTTGGATGTAAATTTTAAAAAATAAAAAATTAAATTAAAAATAAAAATAAGAAAAAAGTATTCCTAAGATTTGCAGGACATTCCTGAAACAGGGTCCCCATGAACCAAACCAACTAGAATCAAACCAAGAAATGGTCCCAAAGTGGGGATACTTCTTTAAGCCAGTTGGCCTGTTAATGTATCTTGTATAACTGTGTTTCCACTTCCCTAGAAGTGTTATCCAGCAAGCTTGTTCTAGAGAAACCTAGACATTAGAAATCAGGAGAAAGTTTTTGATGGACAGAACCACAGGGTCACCAGTATTATAGCAAATCCAACAGTAAGTTGAGAGTTTGATTACCCTCCTTTGCAGTGGCCTGACATATGTGAGTGATGGCATTCTCTTTCTAGGCCAGCTCAAGGTGAGAGGTGGACATACGAATCATAAAGACCTTCATGGTATAATAATTAGGGGGAAAATGGCCAGAGAGGGAAAGAGGAATGGAGAGAAATGTTCTTGATCCAACATCTTAGGAGGAAACGGTGTACTTCAGTGTCAGCTACTAATCTTCACGGTCAATTTGATTTTGAAGTCTCTGGCATTGACCCAGGACCAGATGTCAGATGAGCCTTCTACAGTCATGAGATTTGTACACCTTGTAATTTGGCAGCAGTGTCAGTGATCAAGGGTACTTCGTAGGGTCCTTTCCAGGAATTTCATTTTGCAAAAGCATCAGAGTAAAACAATAACTGCCTGCAAATGACAAAGGATTTAAATAGGTCTATTGTGGAAGATCCGATAACAAGTAATTGCAAGGAATTGACAAGGAAATTTGGTAATTTTTGTTACACATAACATTTAACATGATAAGTGGAATTATGGACAGACAAAATTATACCAGAATGCATCAGAATTTTAGGAATTTTATACAATTTCTGGAACACTTATGATAACGTATGTATGCTCACCATATAACCTGAAAACATCATTTCTTATCTGACAATGCTTCCTATATAATTTAACGTACCAAATAAGCCTGATTAGTTTAATATTTATCCTTTCATAAGGAAAGAGAAAGAATCTTTTGAGATGTTTCAGGTACCTTTGAAAAATACCCAACTTCGTTCAATCTAAAAAAGACTTCATTTAGAATTTTATTTGCGGGTGGGGTGCCTGGATGGCTCAGTTGGTTGACCATCCAACTTTGGCTCAGGTCATGATCTCATGGTTCATGAGTTCTAGCCCCACATCAGGCTATGCACTGACAGCACAATAAACATTAAAAAAAATAATTTGATATGGGAGAAGTTTATCAAAAATATCAAAAGATTTTAAAACACTTGGTCAAATAGGATCATAGGTCACTGTGAACAATATTTAGTTATCCATTTAACCAAAGTGACAGTTGAAGACTTTAAAGACAAATACAGAAAGTTTCATACTGGCTAAAAAAACAAACAAACAAAAAACTCCTTAGCTCTTTTTCTTAAGTTATTAAAGACCCATTGGGGACACCTGGATGTCTGACTCTTGATTTTGGCTAAGGTCATGATCTCATGGTTCATGAGTTCAAGTCTCACATCAGGCTGTGTGCTGACAGCACGGAGCCTACTTAGGATTCTCTCTCCTCTCTCTCTTTGCCCCTCCCCTGGGCTTGTGTGCATGCATGCACACACACTCTCTATCTCTCTCAAATAAATAAACTTAAAAAAAAAGTAAGATAAAACAAAGACGTGATAAAGATAGCATAAAACACATTAAACTATTTTGGTAAGAAATAAATCTTTTGCTTTTCAGGAGGATTTCTTAAAAGGTTAAAAAAAAAAACACCTTTGCTTATAATTTCTTATTGAGTGCAGACCAATAATCTTAACAAAAAAAAAAAAACAAAAAAAACCCGTTGTTCTTTTATTTAACAGAGAGAAAACCAAATTCTAATTTTGCACTAGTGTACCTTTGATGCTAAAACTCATTTTTTTTAAACTTAAATACATCCATTCCAATCTTAGCCAGCTTGACCACACATAGAATTCCTTTTCCAAGATTCCTTTTCTGCAGGTCTTTTACAACTTTTATATCCATTCAGATTTTATACTAATTTTCCTCTCTCTTTTTTGTTCCAGAAAAAAAGTCATTTTACTTTAGTAAAAAATTACTTTCTCTTTTTTCTTATCAAAAAAATCGAATAAACAACAAAAAAAACCCATATCTTTCATACCTTTCCTTATCCAAAAAAATACATTCTACTTTTATTACCTACCTTTCTTACACAGTTGTTTTCTTTCACCCTTATTATGTCTCAATAATTTTAATTGATTAAACTTCTTAACCTCTAGAGCCCTAACTCCTAGTGAAAACTAAGAAGTAAGCAATAGTGGATTGTCTATTACATTAGCATTCAGTGCATTGGCAAATTTATAAATAAATTTCATAATTTTGAGAAGTATATTTCTCCCACATAGTACATTTTTCAATGTGGTACAAAACATGTTTACAAACAGAGCCAAACGTCTCTAGCACCTTGGTCAAAGGAAGCCAAAAGTAGATAAATCTATGGTCAGTAATTAATGTTACAGAATTTTATGTTAATTGGAAATGATCTATATAGTCAATAAATATCCATCATTTAATTTATCTTGTATAACTTTAAAGCTTCAGGTTACCAAAAACATTTTGGAAACTTTTCTTAAGTATACACACCATAAAGTATAATTATTGTTGAAAAGTTTATTTGCAAACTTTTATCTTACTTACATCTATATTTTTTCTTACATCTATTTAATTTACTTGTGCTTAACAATTGTTTACATCACTCATGAAAATTTCATGAGATAATAAACAGCTAACAATCATCTTAAATTACCTTTCTTGCTGACAAATTCTGTAACAGTGATGACATGAGCTTATTTGATTTTTAGTACACATAAGTAGAATGAAAGTTTTATGTCTACATTATACATGCTGATAATTCTGAAGACATGCCTGCTTTAATTAAACCAACCATCCTAAAATTATTCTTTGTTTACCAAAGATAACCTAGATCATGTGAACCTGAAAAACATTTAGGTTAGTTTCCATATTTCAGAGAATATACTTGACTTCTGTACATGATTAATATTCTTTAAGCCAATTAAATAGAGCTCTTTACAAATTAATTTTGGTAATACTATCAGGAAGTAGAAAAAAACATAACATACATACATAGACATACATACACATATAGATGGATACAAACAGAAATCTTACACAGCTTTTGTTTTTAAATTTTAGCCTTTAAACAGGTATGATAATGCAAAGCTCACTAGTTTATTAAAAAAAAAAAAAAACAGAGTGTGTGGGTGGTTCAACTGGTTAAGCGTCTGGCTCAGGTCATGATCTCACAGTTTTTGAGGTAGAGCCCCACATGGGGTTCTGTGCCAACACCTCAGAGCCTGGAGCCTGCTTCACATTCTGTGTCTCCCT
Organism: Herpailurus yagouaroundi; assembly: GCF_014898765.1. Taxonomy (NCBI): domain Eukaryota; kingdom Metazoa; phylum Chordata; class Mammalia; order Carnivora; family Felidae; genus Herpailurus; species Herpailurus yagouaroundi. The sequence goes on along the minus strand of NW_024412395.1, from coordinate 76,140,221 downwards.
CTCTCTCTGCCCCTCCCTCACTCGTGCTCTCTGTCTCTGTCTCTCAAAATTAATAAACACAAAAAAATTTTTAAAAAAATTGAAACAACAAGGAAATCAATTTACAAAAGTAACAAAACTCTTCAAAAATTGGAGATGAAACTTCATACTTACTCTTCCACTCACACACTCTCTCTCTCTCTCAAAAATAAATAAACATTTGAAAAAAATTTTTTAACAAAACATAGGTCTAAATTTTGTTTTTGACAAATGGAATTAGTTAAGGTTATCTGCTCAGATGGCTTAAACCTCTTTACTAATATTTGAGGAGAAAACTTAAGATTTAAAAAAAATTTTTAAGTTATTTATTTATCTTGAGAGAGAAAGAGCACAAATGGGGTAGGAGCAGAGAGAGAGGAAGAGAGAATCCCAAGTAGGCTCTGTGCTGTCAGTGCAGAGCCCAATGTAGGGCTCAAACTCACCAACCATGAGATCATGAACTGAGCTGAAATCAAGAGTCTGAGACTTAACTGACTCAGCCACCTAGGCACCCCTAAACATTTTTTTTAATTCCAGTATAGTTAATATACAGTGTTATATTAGTTTCAGGTGTACAATATAGAGATTTAGAGATTCCGTACATCACCCAGTGCTCATCAACACTTAGGATTTTTTATTTCCTGGTTTCCAAATAGCCTTTCTTTTTTTCTTCTTTTTTCTGACAAGAATTATTTCCCTGAAATGTGCATTTCAGATGGCTTACAAACAAGTTCGTAGAGAAGACCTTTATAACATTTACATCTCAAAGGCACAGGGAAAGAATGCAGTAATTCTTTCTTCCAAGAAGGACTTCTGTTTCCTAAATCTAGGATTTTACAATACCTACAAGCCTTTTGAGATGAATAGAGGATATTTGGGGATTGATAAAAAGGATAGGTGAGCTTTTTCTGTTCTTTAAAAACCGAATTTGTAAGGCAAGGAAGGTTGGTTTTAATTCCCCTCAAAAAGGGGGCTGACCCACTCATCCAACTACATTATCTTTAATTTGCTTTTTTATATCAAGGAGAAAATCTTCCTTCAACTAAGATATAAATCAAAGGCTTCCTTTGTTCTAGATTTAGAGCTGTTTGTCTTTGGAATGCCCCTGGTCCCCACTCCCAACAGCAGGTACATAGTTTCATTTAACTTAGTGGGAAGGCCTAAAAAAAAGTTACTATCAGGCTCTGAATACTAACTTCCTATTTGGCCAACTTCTGACCATGAAGCAACTTTAAAAAAAAGAAGGAAGGAAGGAAGGAAGGAAGGAAGGAAGGAAGGAAGGAAGGAAAGAAAAGAAAAAGAAAGAAAGAAAGAAAGAAAGAAAGAAAGAAAGAAAGAAAGAAAGAAAGAAAGGAAGAAAGAAAAAGGCATTTCCAATATCTTGTCAAGTTTCAGCCTGGGCAAACAGTAAATATCCCTGGCAATACTGAACAACCCATGGAATGCAAGAGGTGCCCCCAAAGATGGTGCAAAAGATACTACTCTCCCAAGATCCACAGCTACCTCCTAAAGATTGCCAAAAGAAAGAAGGATTTAGGACAAGCAAGAAGGCAATAGCAGTCCCTGGAAGAGAAAAAGATCAATACACCAAATTCATAAGAGTGAATTTGGAAAGGAAAGGAAAACACAAAATTATACCTTCCCCTCTTGACCAGGCACCACAGAGACCAGAAAAGCTGAATCTGGTAAGAATTCTCACTCTTTGCCCGCTCTTGCCAGTTTTCCCAGGATCCCATCTGCAGGCTCCAGAGTGAGTGGAGTTTAAAGTAGAGAATATTGCTCTGGTATGTGTCTACCGGAATTTGGCAAGATTTTTCCATTAATTTTAATTTTATTTCGACTTGGCTGTTAAAAGGAATAACTTATAGCAGTTTACCGGAAGATTCCTTGGCATCTTATCAACACTGGAGGGGGCCCATATAATAGGGGCCCTCCTTTGAGGGTATATATGGGGACATTTGAGTTGGTATCATAGGATTTGCACAAAACCTTCTAGGACAATCTTTTCTCCAGTGTCCTGGTGGATTGCAAATGAGACACCATTTTCTGAGCCAGTGTTTTGATGATGGTGCACTGAGGTGTTGTTTTAAGTTTCTGGTCTTGGAGCAGTTGTAGCTATAGGGCCAGTAACTCTGAAAAGACTTGTTTACGCTCTTGTAGCCTCTTAACAGTGGAAAGGCAATTCAGAAGTGAATTAGTAGACTGTAAGTACTCAGGTAAGGGAGGATAGAGGGCAGTAGTAGGAGTCATATCAGTCTTACAGTCTTTATTTTAGGTACCTCTTGTGTCTTTAATTTTTCATTAACCTTTTGCAATGAATCTTTCAATGAAGCTACCTTGGAATCTTGAAACCTTTTGGAAGCTTCTGCAGACCAATAAAAATAGGCATACCATTCTCTTTGTTGATTTGGGAACCCTTGCTTTCAACTCTTCTTCTCAAAGGAACAATCTTACCTAATTGGAACATTCCCCATGATGGCCATTGTAATTCTAGGTTGTTTTAGTAGGAGTTTGCCATTTTTGTAGGTATCCGTTGCATCTGGGATCACAGTTCTTAGACATAAAATAAGCAACTGTGCTGGAAGGCAGAGTGCTCAATTCTTTGAAACTTGAGGATCTCATTTCTTTAGCTAAGCCTAGAGTCTCTTGGAACCAAATTAATACCTGAGAGAGATGTACCATTGAGTTTGGGATTTGTGTGGTATTTTACAGTGTACCTTGTTGCATGAAATTTTCTTGAAGTTGTTGGGTGACCTAGTATGAATCTAATCTGTTCCATGACCAACTTATCACAGAAGTATGTGGTGAGCACTGTAACAGCTTTAAAGTGCCCAACCTATGCCCATCAATTTTGTGGCTTTGATTTCTGAGATTCTCATTAACAAAAGATCTATTACTCGTCACAAGCATTCTTTATAATGGTGGATGCCCTAAGGGCTTCTAATAGTCCAACTTGTGCCTACTTAGATTTTGATGTGTCGTTGGTCAAAACAGTCTGCATTTTTGCAGACTTTTAATTTATTTCCCCAAGTCTCCCAGTGGTTTATGCTGTAGACTTACTTCATGGTCCCTGTTAGTCCCACAACTGCTGTCACCTAACTGTCCCTGAGCCTTTTCTGAATCATAGAACCTCTCTGGGAACTTTAATGAGCACTTTTCCCTTAAAAAGTTTTGCATAAAGTGTGTTTGGCCTGGACCATTTCAGACAAGGGAGCAGACCTCAAATCCAAGAGTGACTCACCCCCGGCCCTTGGTAACCAGAGGACAGTGAACTCAGGGTTAGGCAGGTGCCTTGCTTGTCTTTTCCTCTTGCAGGCTGTTAGTAGTCAGCTTAGAATCCCACCCTCGTCACCTGTTAAACTGATTAAAGAAGACAATTTAGGTGATATACATCTTATTTAACACTTCCTGAAGCAAGCAGTTCTCCAAACTCTTGAGAATGGAGACTGCCTGCTTCATGAAGCATTAAATGAAGTTTGTTCATGTGATCTAAATTGTCTTCTGCAATCATGTGAACAGATCATAAACCACAGATATTTGAATCAGATTCTTTTTAATGTGTCAGATTGTTAAAGTATATAGTGCATAGGAAGATGGAGTAGGAGGAAACATGTAATTTTTTAAAGAGTGATACCTTAAAATGTAAAACTTATTTTCATTTTAGAATAAACGATCATGAGAATTGTGCATCATTGCTACTTGGGGCCATAGATTCCAGCATTGTCAATTGCAGAGATGACAAAGGCAGGTAAGTGATACTGAGATGGCATGCCTCTTGTCTTGATCAATCTTAGTCTCTGCTTTGTGGTTGTAAAGTAGCCAAACATTTATTTTTTTGTTTAGTTTAAAAAGTAATATAGGGGCACCTTGGTGGCTCAGTCAGTTGAGCATATGATTCTCGATTTTGGCTTAGGTCATGATCCCAGGGTCTTGGGATTGAGCCCCACATCAGACTCTGTGCTGAGTGTGGAACCTGCTTGGGATTCTCTCTCTCTGTCTCTCTTTCTCTCTTCCTCTACCCCTCTTCCCCACTCATACTCTTTCTCTCTCTCTCTCTCAAAAAAAAAAAAAAAAAAAGAACAAACAATAAAAGTCACAAAAACTAATATAAAAGCATGGCTTTTAAAAATTAAATATAATGAATATGTAATTAGGAGAAATTACTCTCTTATCCCAGAAGCCCCAGCCTCTTCCATCACCTTAAATTGATCTTTTCACATTTTTATATTCTACCAAGTAATTTCTACACAATAACCACAAACATATGTAAAAAAAAAAAATACATACTTATGCTCTTATGCAAATGGGAGAATTCTGTTGCAATGCTCTGCTTTTAGGGTATCTTGGAAATCTTTTCATACCAGAACATGTAGATTTACCAGATTATTTTTGAATCTGCATATTACTTCACTGAATCGCTATACTCATTTAATCAGCCTGCCTTCTAGTGAAGAACATTTAAGTTGTTTCCAGTATTTTGCTGTTTCGCAGAGTGGTGTAGTGAGCAGTCTAGTATATGTGTGTGTTCACATGACCAAGTACATCTAGGAAATAAAGTTTTAAACATGGATTTACTTGGTTAGAAGGTCAGTGGTTTTTATTTTTGGTAAATAATACCAAATTGTACTCCTAGAGAAATCAACTGTCCACAGTAGATAATGTGGGCTTTTTTATTATTTAAATAGCCAATTATCTATAAAATTAAGGCCTAATTTTGAAAGTATCTTTATCAAAGATAAGAAAGAAGTCACTGGAACTCAACATCAAAGGGTCAGTGAAAATGCTCATTTTATTATCAAGGCCACCACTTACACCCGCCAAATCTAGGGGGTGCCATTCACATAGGTGACTGAATGGACCTTGGAGAGGGCCTGATTGTCATCTCTGTAAACTGAGAAGGTTTAAATCCCTAAGATGACACTGTGCACATGTTTCTCAGGCATATACAGAAAGAGTGTGTTGAGTTTAAAGGAAACTAAAATTGGGGCACCTGGGTGGCTCAGTCGGTTGAGCATCCAAATTTGGCTCAGGTCATGATCTCGTGGTTCGTGGGTTCGAGCCCCGCATCGGGCTCTGTGCTGACAGCTTGGAGCCTGGAGTCTGCTTCGGATTCTGTGTCTACCTCTCTCTCTCCCCTCCCCTGCCCGTTCTCTTTCTTTCTCTCTCTTTCTCTCAAAAGTGAATAAAAGTCAAAAATAAATAAAGGAAACTAACATCCTCTTTGTTTTAAATCATTAGGACACCGCTTCATGCGGCAGCATTTGCTGATCACGTGGAGTGCTTGCAGCTTCTTCTGAGACACAGTGCCGAAGTGAACGCAGCAGACAATTCAGGGAAAACAGCACTGATGATGGCTGCTGAGAATGGGCAGGCAGGCGCTGTGGGTATGTGCTGACTGGTGGGCTTCACATCCACGCCCAACCAAAACCAGAGTAGCATAAAACCGAGAATCAGTTATTCTCTTGGTATATGCATGTAAAAAAGGCCAGCATTTTATTTAAGCCACTTGACTCTACTTGCTAATCATCCTCAGTCCCCTGTTATTTGATTATTGGTGGACCTTTTCAAAGTGAACTCATCTCTGCCGTGAAACATCTCAACATTTAGAGACCAAATATAGCAACAGATTTATTTGACCTGGAAATAACAGAACTGTGTCCAGAGAATTAAACTTGATGCCTGTAGACCTTGGATTTGGATGGAACAAATGTGGCAATAAAGTTTTCCTCTTTTTTTTCTTTAAAAGGATTAAATATGATTACGTGACCATACTGATTTGAATGTGTGATTATAATTGGCATGTAGTCTGAGTAATTCTCTCTTGGCTTTTTCTATAGATATCTTGGTGAACAGTGCCCAGGCTGATCTGACTGTAAAGGATAAAGACTTGAACACATCCTTACATTTGGCTAGTAGCAAAGTATGTAAATGAATTTGAAACAGTGTTACTTAGTGCTGTAATAATAGGAATAATAATACCACTTGAATGCTATCTCAGAAGTGTGTATCATGTCTCTTAATTAAGATGTACATTTCCCCAAGGTGTTGTCAACTCTAAGCATAATGGAAGGGGAAGAGGCAAAAGGCAGACCCACGCAGGGGTTGATGAGGACATGACTTTCATGGCATGTGACACTTGCATTCTTGTGTGGTCTATCTTCATGCTGCCACTGTGTCTGTCTCCATGGTTGCATTACTATATCATTTTGGTTTGAAACACAGGCTGGGGCTGTAGTTACATGGCTTCTAAAGTATAAAAAGGTCCACTTGTTTTCATTTTGTTCCATTTGAAAACATTGTAATAACACAGCCAAAAATTACTCTCCTAGGAGGCAAATTAGTGCATTCATGTGCATTTCTACCTTTTGTCCTTTTTTCTGATGCATACGTAGTTCACCACAAGGAATGTGTTTGAGTTTTGTTTTTTTTTTTAATAGTATGATGTTCGCATGTAGCCCAAGATTCCTGCTTCTGTAAAAGATAAATGATATATAAATATATATATAATTTTACAAAAGGGAGATCATACTATTTTAAACCCTGCTTTTGTTACTGAATCATCTCTTATGAATATCTTTCTTTTAGATATCAAATTTTTATAGTGTTTTAGAAGATGCATGGTATTCTACCTTAGAAATGTGCCATCCTTTATTCAACCCGTCCCCAGCTGTTAGACGTTTGCGTGTTTTAAAATATGTGCTACTATAGATGTTGTCATTGTAGAGAAATATTTTTTTAGAGAATTCTTACTCATTCCTTTAAGATAAATTCTAAATGTGAACTTACTAAGCCTACGGCTATGAATATTTTTAAGCCCAGATGGGCCTCTAAGAAGATCACAACTATTTACACTCTATCAGAGTGCATTAGAATGAAAACTCCAGGGAAACTTCTGAAATTACATTTCAGGGGCTCCCTTATAAGGCATTATAATGTGATGCCAATGGACACTGGTGATGGTGGTTGATTTGAATATAGTGACGGTTAAAGGTGTTGTTTATACCCATTGGTACCAGAAGTCTTGGCTTTTCATTTCAGTGGTTGCATTTTCTCACTTCATGCTCTGGGAAGCCCATGGAAACCACAAAAAAACTCAGTTTCATAAAGTTTGTTTCAAAGTGTAATGTTTTCATCAATAGAAGTACAATGATCTTCAACCTTTATTGTGCAAATGAATCACTAGAGGATCTTGTTAAAATGCAGGTCACAGTTCATGAGATCAAGCCCTGCATTGGGCTCCCTCTCTCTCTCTACCCCTCCCCAGCTCATTCTCTCTCCCTCCCCGCCCCCCAAAAAATAAATAAATAAGTGTTTAAAACAATGCAGGTCTGAAGTGAGGCCTGAGATTCAACATTTCTAACTCCCAAGTTAAGCTGATGTTGCTTGTCTGTGGGACGCACTTTGAATAGCAAGCGTTTAAGAAACTATGACCCCTTAACAGGGCATAGGCCTGAAGTCATGAAAGTGTCTCTGACTTATCAATTAATTTTTTTAAAATTATCAACCATCTCGTATAAGATATAAAGATATCTTCCCCTGGTTGAGGAAGAAAAGAATGAACTTTCCTGAAAGAGTTCCTTGGCAACATAATGATAAGTGATACTGATAATAGATGTGATGGAAATTTCAGGAGTAGATGGGTCACTGAGTGTCATTGAGGGCTTGAGGAAGGAGATGGGACTTGACATATGTTTCAAAAGTAACGTTGACGGACTTATATGTTTACCAGCTGACCTTGCTAAACTAGCATCTCCTTCAGTTCTCTGAACATTAATTCTGCTGTTACCTTAGATATATTAATATTTTAGATTAGAGTTCCATTAATCAAGTCCTAGTAGACCTTATCCAGAATCTTTGAGAATCTAGCATCCTTTAACCATTTGCTTTTTAGAAAAAAAAGGAATTACTCAGAAAATAGCCTTAATAAAATGTTTTTAAGCAAAGAATGTTCATTTTAAATTTAAAGCAAAATCAACTAATTTTGCAGGAACTTTTCTGTGTCTCTGTCTTGTGTTTCTTATTTTTTTTTTTTTTTTCTTGATTAGGGTCATGAAAAATGTGCCTTGTTAATACTTGACAAGATACAGGACGAGAGCCTTATTAATGCAAGAAATAACGCACTGCAGACGTAAGTGTGACTACTACAGTTGGATTTGGACATAGCTGTTTATTCATACTCATTTCATAGTCGTTTATTCAACATATATTAAGAGTGTGCTGTGTGCCAGTCTAGCACTGAGGAACACAGTGGTGAAAGACATAGTCCTGGCTTCTCCTTCAGGAAGTTGACAGTCACATACTGACAAATGCTGACCAAGCTAGACATTTTTAGTTAGAATCTTTATTTTGATATGCCTTCAGAGAATTATATAATATAATACACTACCATTATGTATTCTTACTGGAAAGTGACAGTTTTATAAATCAGGTTCCTCGAATACATTTGAAGGGTTTCTAAGCAATTTGGCTTAAATGCATTTTAATACAATTCAGTGTACTCCTCAGCATGGAAGACCGAAAGGCTGATTTGTTTTCCATTTTAGGAAATTCCTTATGCATTTTAGGGCAAAGGAGTATTAGGATTTTTTTTTCCATTAAGTTTCTTAAGAAGTATATAGCAGAGATGAGTTTACTGGGTTTGACATTATTCTTTAAGGTATTCGAAATTCAACAAAATATTGTTTAGTGCATCTAGTAATAATAAGGAGGTTTGAGATAAATATATATGAGTGATATTAATACCAATCATGTTGATGGACAGTGTGAAACAGTCATTCAAATGCTAGAGTAGAAAGCAAGGGGTAAAGAACCTTCTAGAAAACATGCCAGAGCTTGCGTTCTTTTTCTCACTCCCTATATACTGTTGTTAGGGTTGTTTAAGATGCAGAGTATTTGTAGTATCTGCAGAGAAATCTGGACCAACATGGAAGAACAGTTGGATCATTAGCACCTGGAAAAGATTTAGTTGGCAAATATTTTTATTTTAAAAAATAAAAATATTCGTGTACTATTTATAGATTCTTAAGTATTTTTTTTTTCCTTTTAGCAATTCAGCTACCCAAAACGACACATTCTCATACAAATATTCATCACAGGTGACTTTAGGTGTTGTCTTGTTTCAGACCCCTCCACGTGGCTGCACGAAATGGCTTGAAGGTGGTAGTTGAGGAGTTGTTGGCCAAAGGGGCCTGTGTACTCGCTATAGATGAAAATGGTAAGTGGAAAAAGTAAGCAATCACCACAGGTACCTTACCTATGCTGTGAAGCTAGAGGAAGATGAGAAAGAGAGAAGCTCATTAAAAAGGCAGTGAGAATTCTCTACCCTTGGAAGTTTCTGTGTGTGAGAAATCAAACAAGGATAATTTGTCCTGTCTGTCTTTGTAAAATACGTAGTCTACCTGTAGCCCACCAGCCTTCCATTTTGCATGTAATGCCAGCAGCTGGTCTCTGACTCCTCAGCGTGGTGGTTAAACTGTTTTAGACACACTGAAAAGCTTTCAAATAGGCATTCAAACTTCTAACTGCATACGCAGAAGAGTTAGAGACTATCCATGTCATTAGTGCATGCTCAGGGGCTCAAAGAAAAACCCAGGTCTTTGTATTTCAGTTCATTCTGAGATCAAACTTTTTTTTTTTTTTTAAAGAACAGATCAAAACTCATATTCTCAGTATGGATATTTGGGGAACATGAGTATATTGTTTAATTAATTTCTAGGCTTGAAAGCTTCTCCTGATCTATGTAACATTCCTTTTCTAAATGAACTAACTCTTAACTCTTAGCAGAAGCTTTCTACTCTGCTTCCTAAGAAATTTGGAAAGCTAATGAATACCAGAATTGTGTTAAACTACCATTTTAAGCACAAGGCCTATAAACCGCGGGGAACAAAAGACGAACTTCTGGATATTTATGAACGATGTAATTTTTAATGTGGCATTAATTGTGGCATTATTATTTATAAAGTATTATAATTAATATAACTCAATTAACTGCTTATTACAGGTATTGGAACTAGCAGCCCATGCCTATTTCTCAGAAGTAAGCATTAGCCATATGACATTAGCTAATTCCTATTAGTTTTTGTTTTGCAGCCCCATTTATCCTAGCATGTACCCCCTGCTCTTTCCCCAACCTGACTCATCTAGGAGGCACAGAAAGTTCTCTATTTCTCCATCTCCTTGGTTGTCCCACCCCCCCCTTCCCCCTCACCTTCTTATCCCTATTATGTATCTTAGGGTTGGCATGCAGTTTTTCTCCAAAGTGACCAAAAGAGATCAAAGTAAATTAGTTTTGTCTTTCTCCAGGGTGAGCCTGCTGCATTTGAGGCTTGTCCTGCCAATAGTAACCTCGGGAATGGGAGGCCTGGGTTAGTGGAACTGAGGCCTTTCTTAGAGCTTAGCTGTATCCCAAAGGCCTGGGAACAATTTGGGGCAGTTTTGTACAGCAGCACAATCATAAATCATACCTGTCTATTTTTATTGGTTTTCGTACTAGAGAGAGGAATAATCTGTTGGGGGAAGGAGGGCAGGAGCAGAAATTAGGTCAAACGTTGATAAAACAACAAAAGGTTGGGTTTTATTAAGCCAGTTCCTCTGAATGAATGAGGGAGAGGTGGTAGGAACTTTGCCAACAGAGAAGATAGGCTAACCCTTTCAGGTCAGTAGAATAAAGGCTGGGTAGGGATAGTAATTAAATCAAAGAATTGATCTACCTCCCCGTGCACCTGTTGCACGTATTGAGATAGTTTTCTCTTCTGGATAGGACACATCAAGTCTAAATGGTAGAGAATGACATGACTCGACAGTCATTTTTCCACAGTTGGGATTTGGGACTTTGATTGGTGGTACTGGTATTTTTTTTAATTCTATTAAATTTCTGCTAATTGATAGTAAATTTCAAATCACAAACAACCAGTGCTTTCCTGTGTCTGATCTGCTCAAATGATTCCATTTTCCTAGAACTAGTTAATTGGTATAGACTTTATATAAATATATACAGAGCAACAAATCTGCATTAGTCACTTTTACGGACATCTGATTTTCAGTATCTCTCCTAACCTGACACACGATTACCTACGATGGAAAGTCATTGTTCTCAGAATGAGAGTGCTCTGGCCCAGGCCTGAGGCGCATGGTGTGCGTGTGCTCTCAAGTGGAAACACCTTTGTGGTTGTCCTGTTGCTGTTTTTTTTGTGTGGAATTGTGTCCCATCCCTGCCCCCTTGTGTTTCTGTTCACTAGATGAAGACTAGAATTCTGCCTAACTTCGGATAACATAGTGCTTGTTGTCATGTAAACTGAAAAAACAAAAACAAACCCCAAAACCCTTCATGAAGTGTCTCCCCCTCCCAGTTCCCTCTAGCCTCACCCCTAGCATGACTCATGGGAAGTAACTCCTCTTTTTGCCTGGCATGATTTCTAACTCAACATACATCTCCACGTGTGAGGTCGTTTGAGATGTACTGTGGAATGCTCACGGCGCCTTTGGATTTCCTGGACTAACCACTGCCTTGTCTGCATTTACGCCCAGGTCATACCCCGGCCCTGGCTTGCGCTCCTAACAAAGACGTGGCTGACTGCCTGGCCCTCATTTTGGCTACCATGATGCCTTTTTCTCCTCCCAGTACAATGACGGCTGTCAACTTCGTTTGTTTTAAAAAAGACAATTTGAGCAGGACGACCCTCTCCAATCTGGGTAGTATGGTTAGCCTGTGCAGTAACAACGTAGGCTCAGAGGACGGGTACAATGAAAATGATTCTGATTCAGAAACGTTTTGACTTTGGACTGTAGAAGCTTTTCCCTCATCACCCATAATGGAAGAAGGGAAAGAAATTTGACTTCCAGGTTTATGTTGTGTTCAAGTGTTATCATGGGCCTGGGCTTCCAGAAGCCTGTAGAGAAGGAATTAATCAAACCCAGAGAGGGCAGCTAGGCTGTAGGACAAAGCACTCACACAGATGGGCGCCAATTTTTATTTGTCTTTATGTTTTCCTTAGATCTAAGATACTTCTGTGAAAGTCTACCTCTCATTTTAAGTAAGAAATAAAAAATGCATTTAATTCTTTTTCTTTTGGCATAATGCAATGAGAGGGAGCGGTTCTCTATAAAGAATTTTTTTTCATATACTCACCCAGTTGTGAGTTCTAAGAAGCATATCAGTATGACATTCATGTCCCCTGGGAGGGGATGGAAGGTATGGATAGGAATTGCCTCAAATCTCTTCTCACTTTGATGTTTACTTCCTTACTAGAAGCCAAAGGTAAAGGTGTTCATCTTCAGAAATGATGCCTGTAATAATCTTTTTGAGGGAGTCCAATTATTCACATATCTTCTCTATAATGCGCACTTAAATATCCAGAACTTCTTTCCAAGGATTTTGTCAAAGTTGCCAGATGAATGGAAAAATTCACTGAAAATTGAAGTTGCTTTTTTCATTTAACACAAATATGGCACCGAATACTCCCTGTAACAAGTCTGTGAGTAGTTTTCACCCGACTGATTGAATCCAAATCTATGTAATAAAAGTTCAGGTGAAAAGTTGTATTGCACCAAAACTTTGAGACATATGCAAATTTAATATGAAACTACCCTTTACTTATTTGTTAATTCATCCTTAAATCAGAATGCTAACTTTTTAAAAAACATCAGAACCATCGACCTTGTTTATCAGTAGTAAAACGTTAAATGAGCTTCTCAGTCAAGGTCATGCCAAGTGAGTGGAAGTGTGACTACAGAAGGAAGCAAAGGAGGTGAAAGCAGAAAGTAGAAATGGGTGATGTGGAAATTAAAGCCAACTGATAGTTACTTGATGATCAAATCAACATAGTGAATACTGCGTCTGCTCCCTCTGCCAAAGCTTCTAGGTCAAATGGACCCCGTTCTGCACCTGGAATAGCTGTACAAAAAGAAGAATGAAACTCTTTAAACATTATGCACCTACACACGCACACATAGATGTATATGTGTGTGTGTATATATATATATGTCTGTAGTTCATCAACCAGCTATACGTGAGGACCAAAATGCTTCAGTCTAAAATGGAAGAATTTAATTGTTTTCCTTCAAAATGGAAATGAGAACTGAAGTAGCTTTTCTATGGAGTTCAACTGTAATCTTTTTGTGTAACAGTCTTTGTTGTATTTTATATTTCTTATGACACAGATTTCTAGTTGATGGCTTAACATTTGTAACTGAGGATGTGTTGACCAAGGCTTTTTTTTTTTTTTTTTTTTTTTTACCAAACTAGAGAAAATGTTCATATACTTTTGATGTAAATGTGTTTGTATTTATTTGAAATGAAACAAATGTCGAGGAACATCCGTTGTTTGTTCTCTGTGTTAATTGCTGTGTGCGTGACTTGGAGTAACAAAAAGCAGAAAAACCCTCCGAACCCTCTCTGGGCTAGCCAGCAGTCCTGGGCCAAGCCCAGCATTTCCCTTGCTAAGGTTGCCAGCCGACCCTCAGGTTCTTCTGCGTCGGTTGGAGAGGGGTGCGACATCCAGGGCTCAGCCCCAGTCTGTAGCCAGCGTTGAGAGCCTAGGAGACACTGCCGTCCTTAAAGTTCTTCTGCGAGATGAAAACTCAGGTGGGTGGTGGATCATATGCACAAAGGTGGCCCAAAGAAAGATGCAGGAACTATTCTGAACACGCTGAAAATCTCACGTGGTCCCCCAAACGGAATGTGAAATGATATCAGTGTGTGAGTCCATGTACCAAGAGAAGAAATACAAATCACCAGCTCAAGTGCTATTTTCCGCTTGAGGAAGAAACCGGAGAGAAACGTGTTGCATTCGGGCGGGACTCTGACGTTTTATAATCAGTTCCATTTTCACCCTGGAAATTTCTCTTTTATAGTGTGTGTGAGATATTTTTAAAACAGTGTTCTATCATATCTGGATCAAATACACATACCGTATTATATTTTTCATCTAACTGTAAAAGACTTTACTCTTACTCTTTTAATATTCTGGATTTAATTAAAAACTCACGTTGGGTTCTTCACAGATGAGAACTTGTTCAAAGGACTTCTAGAATTGATATTAATTCCACTGACGATTTTTGACACCACCAACATTGTTTTTTAAATTCTTGGTGTTGTGCTCCCCTCCTTCCTCTGTCCTTTTTGTTTGTTTAGGGAAGATGAATTTTTAAAAAGTAGATAAATTGCTAATAAGCAATAATGACCTTGTCTTTACCAAAACACTGAAACTAAGGGAGATCCAATGCTAAAAAAAAAAAAGCACGATATACTGTGGTGTCTTTTCTAGAAGTGAATGGAAATCTTGCTCCATTGACATTTAAAGCAGGAAAGGAAATGCCTGCTTTTAGTGGGTGAAGCAGCGTTCACATTTTTCCTGCAGAGTAGCCTAGAGATACAAGGAAGGTTGCAGCAAAGCGGTGGCGGCCATGGACATTTCTCTCCATGTAGCTGCATTTTGACTTCTCCCCTCTCTCACTGATAGAGGGAGGACAAAGGAACAAAATGAAATCATGCTCACTCTGAATTGTTCATTGAATCAGATCTCTCTCCCACACTCTCAGTTTCTCCATTCCCCAAGACCAAATTTTTTTCTTTAGGAAATGACTTTTAAAACTCTGAGTTCTGTGTGTTTCAAGTACATCTCGTAGAAATAAAACTAGATTTGCAGCATAGCTTTCTAAGAAAAAAAAATTATGCTTTTAACTGAGTCTTAGCTGTTTAGCGCTTTTACCTAAATGTGTTGTTTTTGGACTGTATTTTAACCACAACCACAGGGATCATGTTTCATTGCACTTAACCTATTCGCCGTGTCTGCCTATCCTTGGTAAATACATTACTATCTCCAAATTGCCTAAAATCTGCTATGATTCTACAGTAAAAAGCTCAGGGGATTTCTATTTATCACTACTAAAAGGGCACCATAGTATGTTTTGGTACTTTAGGCAGTAAACAGCTGCTTGATTTTTTATTTTATTATAAGATTAGAATAAGAACATCAAATGGATTTGCTGCACTCGTTATTCTTTGTACTGTTGAGCAACTTGGTTTGCTTATCTGTTGCATTGGTTGAAGAACTCACCCCCTTTTTTGTCTTGTAATATGAAGTTAGAGTGCCTTTTTATATTTGTATATTCTGAAAATGTTCTGTGAAATGTTTTGTATTTTTTTCGTTTGAGTGTTATCGGAGCAATATAATACCAGTGAGTTTTCATTTCAGCCTTTCTTTGAATGTATAAAGTGTCTTTTTTTCCTATTTCCCCTTTACCTGCTTTGAAATGAAAATGCCGAAGTTTTCTATGGGAATTATGTTGAATTTTGCAGTGCTAAAATGCTTTCTTCTTACAAAACTGTAAACCATAGGTCAATGTTCTAGGGGAAAAGCATTTTAAGATAGTGACAATCTGAGTGTGTGTAAAAATGTAATTTTATGCGTTTCTTATGCAGTGATCTAAAAATTCAATGCAAATATCTTTTGTTTGGTAGTTTCGTCTACATATTTTATGCTTTAGCATGTGCAATAAAACTTTGCAAAGCACGATGATACAAATCTGGTGCCAGTGTTATATTTTGCATAACATATTTGTAATCGCATAAAATACTGTTTGATGATTTCAGTGGGATTTTGTCTGTAATGTTTCTTATGTAAATTGGAGTTGAATGACTCTGGTAAATGTCATGACTGTAAAAATGAAGACAATGACTTTTAGTTCAGTGAATGACTTTGAACCAATCTGAATCTTTTCAAGCACAGTTTAATACTTTTTCAACTACTGAATGCTAATAATGTAATGAAGTACTTAACTGTAATATACTATGGAAATGCATTCAGATGGTTATTTTTACAAATAAAAACGGTACAAATATTGTTACAATTTGTTTTTGTCTTTAATTTTTCCAGTTTATGGTCATTTTACCAATTATTCCGCTAACTTAAATCTTGGTCGCCACCGAAGCCAAATTGTCCTTAAATTTTGAAAATTAACAATCAAGATAGAAGTGTATTTCCAGATTTGCTATGTCTGTTTATACCAACTCAGTTAGAGGGGGAAAAATTAAATATGTATAATCGTGTTTATTATATTTATTTGTGCTTCCAATTTTTTTGGCAAAGGATCTGAGCTGGCCTGCAACAAAGGACACGTGATAAACTGGAAGTAGAAAAATTAGGACAGAAAAAGAGCACAAATATGGGAACCATAAGATTTAATACAGTGGCTCTGACTGAATGGGAGCTCGCTCTAGATTCCTAAGGCACTCACGGTGAGAGGGGCAATGTGACTGTGTAAATCACATATCTCAGAAAGGGGAAGTCTACTAGGTCCTCAAAATTGTGAAATCAACCACACTTATCTTTGTGGCTGCCACCATTACCCTTCAACTGCTTCATTGCAATACAAGGCCCCACCTCGCTGCACTATCTCAGAGGTGTCAATAGAATTTTCTCTCTTTCTCACATTCAGAATTCCTCCCATTAAGTAATAATTTCAGGGACAGTCCTTAGAAGCATTAAGGAACAAATTCCCAGGGATGCCGTTTCCAGCTGAAGAGAAAGAGACTCTGGGGTGGGGCCCTCTGGAGTTCCTCAAAGCACAGTGTTCTGGAGTGCTAGCAGTTCTTACGGTCTAGCCCAATCCCGTCATGAAGAAACTGAATTCCAGAGAAATTATATAATTTGCTCAAATTTGTATAAGTGATGATCTGAATGTACAACCTGTGCCTATAGATGTTCTTTCTTTTATGCCATCCTGGCAATAATGCTTTGTGATGGTTGGGGTTGTTCCTGCTAGAGATGTTTAGGGAGGTTTCGTACTTTGCAATGTCTTACTCCTTATTCAAATATACAAATGTTGGTGCTTTTCATTCTGGACGACTGTGAAGCGTGAGTCATACCACAGGTAGGTACTTCATGTAGTTGAGAGCTGAGTGTCTATATTATTTATCTAATGCCGTGAAACAAATTACCCCAAAACTTAGTGACTTAAAACAACAAATGTGTATTATCTCACAGTGTCTGAGAGTCAGGAGTCCAGGCACGGTTTAGTTGGGTCTTCTGTCGCAGGGCCCCTCATGGGTTGTAATCTTGGTGTTAGCCGGGGAAAGATCCATTTCTAACTCACTCATATGGTTGTTGGTAGATTCCTCATGGGTTGTTGGACTGAGGGCTTTTGTTTCTTGATGGCTGTTCACTGCCTTCAATTCCATGCCAAATTTTTCCATTCCCAACAGGGCCAGGTCCCAACCTGGTAGCTTACCTCACTAGAGCTAGCAAGCTGAAAAAAGCCAGAAGGAGAAAGTGTAAGACAGAAGTGATGGCTTTTTAAAGTTTTATTTATTTTTTTCTTTTTTGAGAGGGAGAGAGAACAAGATGGGGAGGGACAGGGAGAGAAGGAGAGAGAGAGAGAGAGAATCCCAAGCAGGCTCTGCACTGTCGGCACTCACGAACTGTGGGATCGTGACCTGAGCCTAAATCAACAGTCAGACGCTTAACGACTGAGCCACCCAGGTGCCCCAGAAGTGACAGCTTTTAAACTGAATATTGAAGTGAAATTTTGTTATTTTTTCCATAATATTTTATTCATAAGAAGCAAATCACTAAGTTTGTTCCATGTTCAAGGGACCAAAGGGTCTGACTACCAAGAGGCAGTAATCACTGGGAACTATTTGGGAAGCTATTTATCTCACTGGATCTATCACAATGTCCTTCCAGAGCATAGCATCTTCCTAGAATAACTTCTTCCCAGTCTTGCTAAAGAAATTGTTTACTTGACTTCCTAAATTCAAGAAAAACATAGGGATCCCCTAATTTCACCTGTGCTGTCATAAGCAAGCAGAAAGGAGCCGATGGCTTCTGCTACAGTAGCTGTATTGTTGAACGTTGCTGGTGCAAACCGCTTGTCAAAGGATCCTTCTAATTCCATTCGGCAGGTTTAGATCCTGGTACATCCGCCCCTCACTGAACACATTTCATGTGTTCCAGAATTAGCTTGCAAGGCACAAAGGCATTCAACTAAAAAGCTATTAACGTAACATAAAAAATGTTGTGGGTCAAAGTGCTCTATGAATTGTCTCTGGCAAATTTCATATTGAAGATACATTTGCTGTAAAATATAAAGCAGCAAAGATAATGGCTGTGCCATTCATTAATTTTCAAGCACTCCAGGGGGTGATTGGAAACATGAGCTCTGGGACTGGCACAGTAACTGTGGGTGGGAGTAAACTGCTACTAGCATTTACTGTATTAGCATTTACTAGGCCAGGGGTACCAGCAAACGTCCCACCAAGCCCAGCATGCGACCACCCTGTCCTCAGTGCCGGTGCTCTGCCACCTCACAACTCATCTGCCTCCTCACCATTTTTGCTGAATCATTTCTTCATCGATTTGTTATTTGTGAAGCCAGCCATATTTTTAACTCTTTTTTCACAGGAATTGCATAAACAGGCTCAAATATGTATACCTGTTAAAGAGCACTTACAAGTTTAAGAAAAAGAATTTCAGGGGTGCCTGGGTGGCTCAGTCGGTTAAGCAACCAACTTTGGCTCAGGTCATGACCTCATGTCATGGCTCAGGAGTTTGAGCCCCATGTCGAGCTCTGTGCTGACCACTCAGAGCCTGGAGCCTGCTTTGGATTCTGTGTCTCCCTCTCTCTCTGCCTCTCCCCTGTCCTCTCTCATGCCCTTTCTCTCTCTCTCTCTCAAAAATAAATAAACTATTAAAATAAATTGTAAAAAAAAGAAAAAGAATTTCAGAAGCAATGTTGACAACATGGTCCCTGATTGTGTGTTTTTCCAGAAAAGAGCACATGCAAGTGAGTGGAGAGGAGAAAAGTACTGTGCAGAATTGAGACACTTAATTCTTTTGTTATTAAATACACGAATGCATGTATGCAGATATACATTCCTTGTCTTCAGCAGGGTATGATCGTATCTACGTCCAGGTGGGGGAATCCTGTTCACGACAATGGGGCACTTGGCCCACAGTCACATAGCAAGATCTGGCAACAAAGCACTATTGTCTCATGTTCTCTCATGTTCTCTAGGCATTGGTAGACACAAGTTCTAGGATACTTTTTTTTTTTAATCTTTGTGGCTACCACCACAAAGATAAATGACGATTTAATGAAGCAAACTTAAATTCTAGAAGGATTTTATAATTTTCAAGGAAAAAATAGTGAAGTGAAGTGGTACTTGGAGTAAAAAAAAAACTTACCCATGTTTATATTCAGTTGAAAGCACCCAGCAAGTTTGAGAACTTGAATAACTCATATTTCTTATAGTCGGGATTCCTAAGATTTACAAACATCTAAGCTCAGATCTTAATGACAAGTTGCCAACCCTATAAAGACCAGAGGAAAGAGAACAGTCAGTGCCAACACCCAAAGGCAGGAGTGAATGTGGTATGTTCCAGGAGCAGAAATGGGGCCAGTGTGGCTACAGACTTGTAGGGTAGGAGATGAGCTCAACAGCAATCTGGAGCCAGATCTTATTAAATTTTATGAGCCAGAAGAAGTAGTTTCTATTTTATTCTGAATGTGATAAAAATCCACTGAAGAAATTTAAGGAGAAAAATGGCTGTGGTCCTATTTTGTTTTTAAAAGATCATTCTAGCTGCTGTAAGGAAGAAAGAGAGGAACCCTAGTGATCAGTTCAGTGGCCACTGCAATAGAATAGACAAGTAAACATGGTGGCTTGGAATGGTATGGCAACAAGGGAAATGGAGAGAATGAGGAAATTTTGGAGTATTCTTGAAAGTAGAGTTGGCTGACCTTACTGATGGTTTGATGTCAAGTAAATAGTCTAGAGTTTGGCAGAGAGGCTGGGGCTTGGGTCATGTGAAATTATAGATGACCATGGGAGATTGCCTTGGGAGTACTAGGGAGAGAGAAGGACACTGAACCCGGGGCACACCAACATTTAGAGGTCAGAAAGAGGAGAGGACCTAGCAGAGAACATCAAAAAGGAATGGCCAGTGAGGAAGGAGGAAATGCAAGAGAACAAGGTATCTCTAAAACCTGGAAAAGAATGTCATGGAAAAAGGAGCTTCAGTTGTATCTATGGTCTCAATCACTTCTGGGAACTCAAATACGACATGACAGAGTGACGTTGGGTTTGGCAACATAAAATTTATTAGTGATCTTTGTAAGAGCAGATGCATCAGAGTGGTGGGGGCAACAATCCAGAGGATAGGATGAGGAGATAAAGAAAGCAGAGAAGCTGAAGGGAAAAAGAAAAGCAAGGCAGTAGTTGAAAGAAGCTCTGGAGACCGGAGAGGGTATTTTTTTTTAAGATAGGACATGTTTTATCATACTGATGCTGAGGGAGTGTCTGGAAGAGAGCAGGAAGAAGGTCTGGGAAGCGATGGAAAGTAATTTTGGAAGGAACATTTTGGAGCAGCAAAGGAAGATTGCTGATTAGGGCTTAGTACATTTGAGATTTATGACCATTAATTTAAATGATACCAGTCATCCTGATGGGTTTTTCATCAGATGTCTGGGTACAGGCATAGAATAAGTACATAGTAGGATTTAAAAAGGGATAGAGTTTTGCGAGGCGAGTCAAGGGAGCTATGGAACTATGGTGATTTCAATAGATATGGTTATATGGATCATGGATTCTAAACTGGGTAAGGAAGGAAGTGAAGTCATGAGGGAGGTTATGGAGAATGAACAAGGGGTAGAGTCACTGAACTGAAGGTCTTGGCAAGATGGAAGAATTGCTGAGTTGTAGCATCAGAGGTGATGAGCTAAACATGGGATGCCTGAGGTAAGGCTTTCAGAGGTGGCACAGTTTTGATGATGACAAACGTAAAGAGTGGGTAGTTTAGGATGATTGAAGGAAAAAGCATTGGAGGTGCGGAAGTAAAAACTGAGGAGGCCAATATAATGAAGGCCCCAAAGCCATTTCACATAGTATTTGAGTAAAATTGATGAGAAAATTTGGCCATTTCAAAACATCTGTTATTCAGGTTGTTTACTTTAAGTTGCTGTAGACTCAGAGTTGATTTATTATCAGACTGCAGTTTGGTTCCAGGATTAGGATGATGCTTTTAAAGAAGAATGGCCAAGTGCATTTCTGTTAAAAACAAACACAAGAAAAAGAACCAACCAGACTTTCATTATAATAGGATGACAGGTTTCATGACCATATGGTTTAACCTAAATGTGTTTATGATGCTTTCCAGAAAACATGACAGATGGTTAGGAGCCACAGAATGAACAAAAGGAGTGTATGGATCAAACATCTTAGTAATAACAATGACAAACTGAATACTTAGCAGTAGGCTTTCCACAGAAGACAAAAGACTAAAACCACTGGAATTCTGTCTTGCTCTTTAAGTGAAAACTAAATTTGCCTTAAAATGTTAACTTTTCCTGAAAATCTCAATTTTCAACTAAAAGGAAAGAAAGCTAATTTGTGTTTATAATTTCCCTTTGAACTTCTTGTTTTTTTAGAAATGATTTCTCCATTTCTAAGTGCATGCCATGTTTCTATTTTACATTCTTTTTGTCTTGAGTTTACTCCTTGCTGTTTCATTATTACTTAAAATCTAGGATGATTTTGCTAGAGGAATGTTGCCTAATGATTCATTTTCTGCTTAACTTCATTCACAAGGGTCTACCCATTAGCATGTAAATTTTGATGGGGCTGCTGGGCCAGTTTCATTTTGGCATCAGTGCTAACAAAGCTGATAAAGGGTTCAGTTGGTACCATCTGGGAGTTTGCTTTGTGATGTCACAGCTGACACTAGAAATTAGAGAAAACTAATTAATTTCCCACAATATATTTTAGATATGGAAAAAGAAAAGCCCTTCAGGGTGCTAACGATATTTCCTAGAGATAAGAACATATTTTCTAGTGTATATTAATGATCCATCCTCATTTTTCCGGCTGCCAGCCTCATGATCTGATAGTGACCTGGATGGGGAACAGAGGACATTCTTATTAAGCTGCTGGTTCTGACCAGAGCACCAAATAAAAATCATCTTATCGAATTAGTCGACCTACTTTTTAATCAGAGTGAATAATAAAAATAGCCCATACCCACTGAATACTTCTTCTGTGCCAGGCACTGCTGTGAGTGCTTTCCATGTATCAACCCATTTCACCCTACCTAGAAGATAGATGTTATTATAACCCCCCAGCAATACACAATAACTAGTGGCAGATCTGGGATTCAAACTCAGGTGACTCTAGAGTTCATAATCTTAATTACCATAGCATGGTAATTTCTTCTATGACAGTAAATATTTGTATGCAACAGGGGGTTGGTAAACTATGGTCTGTGGTCCAAAACCAGCAGCCACTTTTTTTTGAATAACAGATCTATTGAAATATAATTGATATACCATAAAATTCACTCTTTTAAGGTATAAAATTCAATCATTGTTAGTGATTTCAAAAAGTTCTGTAACAAGCACCACTATCTAATTCTGGTAAATTTGCATCACCCGAACAAGAAACCCCATATACATTAACAGTCATTCTCCATCCGCTCCTTCTCACCTTCCCTGGCAACCACTTACCTACTTCCTATCATTATGAGTTTGTCTATTTTGGACATTCCGTATAAATGAAATAATTCAATGTATGTCCTTTGTGACAGGCTTCTCAGCATAAAGTGTTCAAGGTTTTTCCATGTTTTTTCATGTATCATTACTTCATTCCTTTTTATAGCCAAATAACAACTTGATTGTATGGATATACCACATTTTGTTTATCCATTCATCAGTTGATGACATTTGAGTTGTTTCTACTTTTGAGCTGTTATGAATAATGCTGCTATGAACACTGTATACAGATATTTATATGGACTTGTGTTTCAGTTTTCTTGTGTTTATACGTACAAGTGGAATTGCTGAAATTTCTGGGTAACTCTAGATTTATTTTTTGAGGAACTGCCAAACATTCCATCAGCAATATATGAGTTTCAATTTCTCCACACCCTTATCTTACTTCCCATTTATTTTTATTACAGCCACCCTAGTGGGTGTGAAGTGATATCTTATTGTGGTTTTGATTTGCATTTCTGGTTCATGACTAATGATGTTGAGCATTGCTTTGTGTGCTTATTAGTTATTCTTAAATCTTCTTTGAAGAAATGTGTATTCAGTCCTTTGCCCATTTTATTTATTTTTTTAATGTTCTCTTTTAGAGTTTATTTATTTTGAGAGAAAGAGAGCATGCAAGCATGAGTGGGGGAGGGGCAGAGAAAGAGAGAGGGAGAGAAAGAATCCCAAGCAGACTCTTCACTGTTAGCACAGAGCCCAATGCAGAGCTTGATCTCACGAATTGTGAGATCACGACCTGAACCAAAATCAAGAGTCTAAGGCTTAACTGGCTGAGCCACCTAGGCCCCCCTCAATCCTTTGCCCATCTTAAAGTAGAGTTATTTACTTTTATATTGTTGAGTTGTAAAAACTTGTTATATATCCTAGGTACTAGTCCCTTATCAATATAGGATTTGCACATTTTTTCTCCCATTCTATTTTTTTTCTTGATTGTGTCCTTTGAGGCACAAAAATTGTACTTTTAGTATCATATGTAAAAAAAAAAACCACTGCCTAATTCAAAGTTATAAAGATTTACTCTTATGTTTTGTTTTTAAGGGTTTTATAGGTATAGCTCTTACATTTAGAATCTGTAAGTCAATTTGAGGAGTATTGCCCAATTTACTATATTAAGTTTTCTGGTCCATGAACATGGAATGTCTTTCTATTTATTTAGGTCTTTCTTTTGACAGTGTTTGGTAGTTTTTACTGTGCAAGTTTTACACTTCTTTTGTTCAATTTATTCCTAAGTATTTTATTCCTTTTGATGCAACTGTTAAAGGAATGGTTTTCTTCATTTCACTTTCAGACTTTTCATTGCTAATGTATAGAAATACAATTGATTTATAAAAATTTATCTTGTATCTTGCAAGCTTGCTAAACTTGTTTATTATTTATAATAGTTTTTTAGTGGTTTCCTTAGGATTTTCTATATATAACATCATGTCACCTGAAAATGGAGATAGTTTCACTTCCTCATTTTCAATCTGGATACTTTTTATTACTTTTTCTTGCCTAATTGCCCTAATGAGAAACTCAGGTATGATGTTGAATAGAACCGGTGAGAATGGACATCATTATTTTGTTCTTGATCTTGGGGGGAAAGAATCCTGCCTTTCACTATTACATATGAGGTTAGTTGTGGGTTTTTACAGATGCCCCTTATCAGTTTGTGGAAGTTTCCTTCTATTTCTGGTTTGTTGAGTTTTTTAAATTATTAAAGGGGGTTGGATTTTGCCAAATGCTTCACTGAAGCTTTTGAGATGATTGATCATGTGGTTTCATCCTTCGTCCTTTATTAATGTGAGTATTACATTAATTTTTTATATTGAATCAACTTGGATACATGGGATAAATCCCATCTAGTAAAGGTGTATAATATGTTTTATACATTGTTGGATTCTGTTTCTCCCCATCTAACCTTAGCAGGGGTCGGGGAACCAAGGCCTCTGATTTCATTAGTCACTGGATCACATCTCCCACAGTTCATGTAGAATTCCTGATTTTCCATGGGAAGCCAGGAGGGAAGATGTCAAAGAATGACTGGTTCGAACATCACATCAAGGCCCCCAGCACTGTGGGGTGACTCACCAACCATTCCCTTGCATCGCATTTCTACACTATATAATTTCTGTTTACAATAGAATGATAGATCAAAGTTTAATGTCTATAGTATAATATCTATAAATTGGTAACAAACACAGAAAACACAATTTAAAAATAGAAAAAGTATATAACTAATTTACAAAAAGATAAATATTTAATAAGTATGTTTTAAAAAATCTCAACATCACTAGTAAGTAGGGAAATCCAAGTTAAAGCAAGAGTTATATATTTTTTACTCAAAAGATTGACAAAAAGTTTTAAAAAGAGTGATACCACCTGCTGCAGGCCAAAAGACAGGAACTCTCCTACAGTGATAGTGGGTATGGGAACTGCTACAGTAGGACAATACTGTATTTCATCAAATCTAAGATAGCAATTGTAAGACTGTCTAGTCAATTTAGGCTGCTATAACAAAAATCCCATTGACTGGGTGGCTTGAACAACATTCATTTCTCTGCTTGGGAATGGGGAATTCCAAGACTAGGTGCTGTAGATGAGGTGTCTGGTAAGAGCCTGTTCCCTGTTTCTGTACCCTCACATGATAGGAGGGATACGAAAACTCTCTGGGGTCTCTTTACAAGGGCACAAGTCCCATTCATGAAGGTTCCAGCCTCATGACCTAATAACCTCCCGAAGGCACCACTTCCTAATACTATCATGATGGAAATTATATTTCAACATATGAATTTTGAATGGACACAAACATTCAGTCTATAGCAAAGATGTACCATTATTTTATCAAAGGAAGAGAATACTGCCAGTTGAACAATGATACAATACTTTCTTCTCTTTGATTATTGGTTGCATCCTGATCTTAAAGACATTAAATGTGAATGATAAAATATGGCATATGATAATACTAATTAAAATTAGAATTAAACAAATTCTTTTACCAATCAGTCCTACCCTGTGGAATCTATGCTGCAGAAATAAAATTGCAGCTAAGCAAGGGTGATATTTAAAATATTTAACAGCCAATATGGTACAAATGCCTACCAATCAGAACAAGACAACAACCAAAACAGACACCAATAGGCCTGCCTCTAACATTCTCAGGTCCTGAGCAACAGTGTAAGTGGAAGCTTTTATACCAGATGTTGAAATACTTAAAAGTGAAAAAAAAAAAAACAAGCTAAAAAAATCATTAAATAAAATATGTTCTTTCACCATACTTTGACAAATATGCCTTCATGACAACCTAGAAGAACCGGTTTAGATGTAAAAATGTTGCCTTCGTTGGAGTTCTAAGTCAGACCACTGTAGCATAGGGAAGGTAGCCTCCCACCTTCAACCTGTGGCTCATGACTCACTCCATTTTCTTCCTACCTACAGCCTGATCCTTCACCAAGAGGAGTCTTACATACGTATATGGATACCTTGCTGGCACAACCAAGCTCTGTTTATACCTTCAGCCCCTTGGTTACCCCTCAGGCCTATGGGTGTTTGCAATGGTGGCATAAGTTACCCTCAAGTGGATGGACATAGGAAAATGAGCCACGTAGCTCTGTTATTAGAATTAATACTTTTGGGTAGGGAATTGCAGCATCTTAGATATCAAAATAGTCTAATAGAAGGTCACAGATTACAATCGGGCACATCTTTCAGCCACAGACTCCTTGCCACACAGGGAGGAACACAACTGGAGAAGGACCAGAGCATTGCCTTCTAGTATGGGACACCAGTCTAAAGCCAATACTGCTGGCCAGTATACTTTTCTAGCAACTACAAGTTGACTATTAGTCCCTCAGAAAAGCAGTGAAATATATGCCAAAATATTTATTGCATTTTTTAAAGCTTTTATTTTTAAGTAATCACTACATCCAATGTGGGACTCAAACTTCCAATCCAGAGATCAAGAGTCCCATGCTCTACCGACTGAGCCAGCCAGGCACCCCTGTCTGTTGCATTTATTGTTAGTGGGAAAGAAAAAATGGGAGACAATTTGAATTCATTCTGCTATATCCCTACTATGGAATGATATTAAGCTATTAAAAATAATAAGTGTGGTTAAGCAGTATTAAGTGTGGTTTAAAACAAGCAAGTTTCAGTGAAACATTTATAGCTATAATCCCAACATCAACAAAAAATCCATATATATGTTTATTGGCATCTATCTGCTGCATGATGGCAGGACTTACCCTATAATGTTAGAGAAGGAGGGTATAAGATAGTGGTGAAATTGCAGTTAAATGGGAATATGTACATGGCATAATGTTAAGTGAAAATATAAAATGTAGAATATAAAATTGTTTTATATCACAAAAATAGATAAAAATTTAACATATATTTGAAAAAGGACTGAAATATAATATAGACAAATTAAAACATTGATTTAACTATGTGCCAGAATTGTGGGCGACTTCTGTTCTGAATTTATGTTTACATTTATGTTTATTGTTTTTGCAATAAAGTTTTTAAAAAGAAAAGATGCTTGAATGCACAACAGGAACTAGGAGGTAAATTTTAGTCATTCTATTTTGTGGTAGGTTAATACCGTTCATTAGCACAAGCTCCAAGTTTCAAAGTTAGAGAGGAATGAAGAAAACTTGGAGATGTTCCAGTAAAACCACAGATACGTTAAGAATTGAGGAACACATCCTTTTTGTAAGAGTAAAAGACAACCTAAATAGTTTAAGGTTACCTTGAACTGTAAAATATGGAGATTTGAGTCAGTAATTTCTCACATCCTTTCAGTTCTAACAATTTTTTTTGTTTTTAGACTAGATCTGTTGGTCAACAGAGTAACTGCCAACTGCCTGTAACATCTGAAGCAGAAAACTAGGAATTTGCATACGCTGGGAAATAAACATGATTGGAGGGTGACTGCGCCATTAGTCGTTCCACCGAAAGAATTTCTTCAAGACAGAAGAGATTAAGATGTGCTCTTCCTCTTCTGAGCAAGAAAATACGTGGGTTTTAACTGCTGCATGACAAATTTAGGGTCATGAAGAATGACTGGGGAAAATGTAGAGCTAACAAAGAAGTGGTGGATACAAGACTGATTGTAAAATCCCTTTACTGGAGACTTTCAGAATTAAGGCTGTCACTCATCATGACAGGATAGTGTTAGAGAGATGTCAGTTGGCCAATACGCTCCATAGCTCAGAAGTCTTTCAAGCACTACATGTACAGCCATCTCCACCAGCTTGTTGTTTCATGGGTGCTCAAACATTTATTTCCTCTCACCCTTGCACAATCTATTGTAGCTATGATATTCAATAGCATCAAAATTCATCCTGCGTCCCCAGGCTGAAACCAGACAGACATCCTTGACTCTTCCCTCTCCTTTGCTATAATTATACAATGGGTTATGAAGTTCTGTTCCTTCTGTGCCTTCTAAAAATTTAAAAAAAATTTTTTTTAATACTTCTGTGCCTTTTAAATGTCTTTTGGACCAATTACCTCATTTCCTTATCCAGTACTCCTGTTTCAGACCCTCATCAAAGGACACTTAGATTACTGAAATAACATCCTAATAAGCTCCTTGCCTGCAGTCTTGCCCTTCTTCAATCTTTTTTCAAAATTGCTGCCAAAATCTATACTTTTTAAAAGTCAAGCTCTTTAGCCTGAACCACCTGCCCATCTCTTCATCTTCATTTTCCATCACTCGTACAGCTCAGCCACCCTACACTATAGGCATTTTGGAAAGGACTGAAGTCCTCCCCTTCGCATATATTGCTGCCTTCATATGTGTTAGTCCTCCTACCTAGAACGTACCTCCCCTTTTACGCCTGTTGGATTCAACTTTCCAAACCTCAGTCAAATGTCACTTCTCAAATGTCTCCTAAAGTTTTACCTGAAAGACAAAAGGCAGAAATAATTGTTTCTTTTCCTGTTTCTGAGGCACTGCGCATTACGCCAGTAGCAGTGGTTGATCATATCACTTACCATTGTAATGATGTGATTATACGTATGATGAAGATGAAATATTCTTGTGTCAATGCTCCTCACTCCCCATCTCCTCCCTGCCACATGCCAAAGAACAGTTTGGGTTGGCCTAATTCTGGGTCTTTTCTGGTGCTTTAAAAACAGGCATGGAAAGGGCTTGGGAGGATTAGCATATGAGAGCCTCTGGGTAATCAAAATCTCTAAATATGGGGAATTGAATCGGGACTCCTTTAATATTCTTTGAGAAACATAAATAAATATCGGAATATTGTGCCTCTCACACAGAGATAAGCCACATTGAGCCCTGGGATTATTTAGGTCATGCATGTATCTGTTGCTTCCTTTTCTAGGTCATGTCTATTTCTCCAGTACCAAAGACAGTGCCTGAATTACTTAATAAGTGAATGTATCAATGTGCATGAGTATGTCGTATTTGGCTCCTTCCAACAAAATGTCCCTGTTTTCCAAATTAGCATTAATGAACATTTCCAGATGGTGTCACTTTGCTTATGCTCAAACACTAGAGGTCCTCAAGGCCAGGCCAACAGCTGAGAGGAGTGCCCACAGGCTGGAACATAAGCAGAGGGGCCTGTGCTCTGGATGGAAGGCCAAATCGAAGTGAGACAAGTGTGGCAATGAGAGAATAGTTATTAATGCGATGCCAAGAGAAAGGCAAGCCAAAGGCTTAAGATGAACACAAGCTGTGAGATCAGTGGCCAGGAGACATCCAAGGATGATGTCCCAGTTCAAGGTGCCAAATGAAGGAAGGAAATATGTTCAGAGATCTGAGAAAGGGATATTCTTCAGAATGTGTCTTTGAATGGGGCAGGTGCAGCTATTTAAAGACACTGCAACACCCTGTGTATCCCCTCTTTCATACTCCTTCTCCCACTGAACAGGCCAGTCCAGAGTATCCAAGGCAAGCTTTATAGTGGCAAAAACTGCTGGTGCCCTACCATAAATCATGTTTATATCCTGGTGCTGTACTGGTAGTCACAGTACTCTACACTGTCACATACTTGCAGGGAAAAATAACGATGCAGTAAAAGTTATCTCTGAAGTAAGACACAATCTCCCTGGTTTCCCACTTTTCCAGCCTGTAGGGAGCAAAATGGAGTCTCTCATATCAAGCAGGAGCCTGTGTCAAGCAATGACACAGGTAAAGGTGAGAGATATGACCAGGACCAGCATCAGCTGGCACCCAGAACTGATAACAAGCAGAAGCAGTGGAGGTCTGCAGGGGCCCAAGACCAATGAAATCCCTTTAAAAAGGGGAGGATTTTTGCAGCAAACTGTCAGACTCTTCAGACACGACCAAAGGCTCTGCCCAATGGATTCCCGAATAGAATTGAGATCCTCCACTGCTTGCACTTAATAAGCAGTAGGTGCCAAGAGCTGACCTGGACCAGACTGAGGCCTTATCTCAGCTGCACGCCCACAGACTGATTTTGGTTTTGGTTCATTACTTCCCACACCCTTGTGTTATCTTGTTTGTTATGTGCTTTGTCTTATGGTCTGCTCTGTGTGCTGTGTAAGAAGCCAAGTTTAATCACATGGTGAAATGTCATGGAGTTTGGAATCCTGAACCTGCTTTATAATGGTGGTCAACTTTGCTTTATGACTGGATAAAGCTGATGTTGTGAAAAGACACAATTCATTTGTGCGTCTTTATGGCATGTTTATGACACAGCCAATGGCCTTCTGTGGAGCCAATTCCTGGGACAATTTCAGTAGGAACCTTGAAGAAAATTCAGTGTTCTCAGTCAATGAGCTCCATTTCCACATTTGGTCTTTTCTATCCTTTCATAGTTACTTTTCCTCTTGGGATAAGTCTTTTAAGTTGCCATTGACTTAATCTAGGAAACAACATAAGACTGTGAGAACTATTTTCCAGATTCTTAATCTCAACACTTTTTATCTATTAATTTTTTTAATCTAGATAATTCTGTTTGTAGGATCAGCTTTTATTGCCATTGTATAAAATTGAGTCCTATGTTGTTTATTGCATATTTGCGTAGTTTTTAAAGATCTAATTTTTGATGATTTAAAGCAGGCACTAGTATCTTGTTTCAGCAAATATTTTTTATTCTTGAACACTCTCCAGTCCCCACTTTGAAAAAATTAACAGAATTGCACATTTTCTTTGTCTTTTCTTTCTCTTTTTTTTAAACAGCAACCCAGGCTGTTAACCCTTCAAGATCCATGGGTCAGCTGCATAACAGAAGGCCTGAAGGAGCAGTTAGGAATCGGAAGGTGCCTTACACCAGCCACCCAGTGCAAAGGGGTTTACTCCCCTGGAAGCTGCAAGGCCTGTGGTGGGGGATGGGAGAGGTTTTCTTCGCCCTCCCGCCTTGGGAATTACACTCCATCTTCTTACTGGGAGCAAGGTATTGGAAACTCCCCTTCCACCTAAAAACAGAAAACAAGAGTGTTTTCTGTGGGAATTAGAACTAGGTAGTATTTCCAGAGCTCTTTGGAATTCTTTCAGGAAAATTGTTGTAAGAACACAAATTATTTCTTTTATTGTTAAATTAAGTTCCTATCATCAATAACTCTCCAAGGGGAGCTTTTTTTTTTTAATTGAAAGTAACAATGCTGTGAATTACTAAGTAACAAGAGAACTTTGCTGTGCAAAGAAGGAAGAGTCAGAAGCATGCAAAATCAGCCTCTGAATAAATTACCTCTGTCCCCCATTTCCCATCACATGTTATGGTCTGCCTGTTGGACAAAAGTGAGAGGGGAGAGGGTGGATGTAAAAGTAGGAGAAATAATTCAAAATGTAAGCCCCAAAGTTCTCATTGAAAGGGAAGGGAGAAACCATGTGTGGTGTGGAGACAAAGAGACATTCCTGATGGAAGGGAAGTCTACTAATGTGGGAAGGAAAAATAAATCCTGTTCTGAGTTATAAGACAAAGAGGAAGTAAAGAAGTGGAAACTCGGGAATGAATGTGAAAAGAATTTGGTCATATTTTGAAATGAGCTCTGGGCTGTACAAAATTAAAGTACCCTGCTTTGCAGACCAACACTAAGGAAATAGTGTTCTAACTTGTTTCATTGTCCAGTTTATGTCATCTGTGAAGAATTAGCTCTAGGAACCCTATGTTGACTAATTTATACTATTTAGTTATTCTTAAATGAATAGCTAATGACAATCCAGTTGTGGGGATATAATGATTGGTACCTCCTTTTATTTGCTACAACTACCTGCTTCCAAAGATGGATTCTATTTGGACGTCTCCGTGTCCCTCTAACCTAAGCGTGCATAATAAACAGTTTGGACACTCACCAATTTTCTCATTGATGTGGAGAACAAAGACAAAAGAAAAAATTAAATTAAACTTCCTTACAACGTACATCCCACTGACAAGTCCTTGAGACAGGCAGAGGAACTCTAGGAACTCAACTGCCTCCATGTTAATACTTGGCTAAGGGCAAAAGGCAATCTTAGCTTAACATGATCCTGACCTCCTGAATCTTTAAGTCTCTTTTAACATATAAAAATTCCTTTAGAAACTTCCCTTATTTCTAACTCCGAAGATATATGTTAATAATCAGCCTCCAAGCATAGGGCCCCCTGATATACATCTGAAAGGTCTCATGATTAAAGTTTACTAAACAGTAATACATGACCTTTTCCTAACAACAGCTAGCCCCTCAAGGTCCTGGAAACCTTGCTTCCAAATTCCTAGAGACTTACACTAGGCCTAGCCCCCTCCCAACTTAAAGTATATTATCAGTCACCCATCACAACCTCAGTGCAACTCTTTCTGCCCACGGGTCCTGTCCCCATCATTTAATAAAACCGCTTTTTTTGCATCTAAGGTATCTCAAGAATCCTTTCTTGACTGTTTGCTCTGAACTGCAACATTTCCATATCATCATCAATCTCAACGAAAGACCCAGTTTCCTGGATTATATCCTCTCCTGCCCATCCTTCCCCACCTTATTCTTTTTCTATACCAGCTTTTCTCAAAACATGGTTTGCAGACCCTTGACATCCCAGTGACCCTTTGAAGGACTTCATGAGTTAAAAAGTTTTTCATAATAATTCTAAGATTACCTGCCTATTTCACTAATGGTGCAAAACAAGTTTTATAGCAGGTAAAACTGCCATTGTCTTAGCACCAATGTCAGTGTGCTGGAACTATACTGGCTGTCGCTATACATATACTGGCACTAAAAAAAAAAAATGATGAAGTAAAAGTTATCAATTTTATTGAACTTCAGTCCTTAAAGGTATGAAAATAGGCTGAGAGCACTTGTGCTGCATGTTCAAGTATGGTCAGAGCACTGTTGCATTGAGCTGCTAGCTGAATCAGCGACTTTTTCATGGAAAACCATTTTTACTCAAATATACAGCTGATGAGATGACTGTGATTACTCAGACTTGGGTATTTGGCAGTGATTTTCTTGAAGATGAATGTCACTTCAAGGAAAACAACTGATGCTATTTTTCAGTGAATTAGTGCATATATATTTTTTAAATCTTTCAGTGTTAATTTCCATGAACAACCGGGGCGCCTGGGTAGCGCAGTCGGTTAAGCGTCCGACTTCAGCCAGGTCACGATCTCGCGGTCCGTGAGTTCGAGCCCCGCGTCGGGCTCTGGGCTGATGGCTCAGAGCCTGGAGCCTGTTTCCGATTCTGTGTCTCCCTCTCTCTCTGCCCCTCCCCCGTTCATGCTCTGTCTCTCTCTGTCCCAAAAATAAATAAACGTTGAAAAAAAAATTTAAAAAAAATAATAATTTCCATGAACAAAAGCTCCTTGGGGTCCTCATTGATTTTTAAGAGTGTTAAAAGACATCCTGGAGCACCTGGTTGGCTCAGTCAGTGGGGACTGTGATTCTTGATCTCGGGGTTGTAAATTCGAGCTCCACGTTGAGTGTAGAGATTACTTAAAATCAAATCTTAAAAAAAAAAAAAAAAAGAGTGTCAAGAGATCCTGAGACCAAAAGAAGTTTGAAAATGGTTGCTCTTTATATATGCTTCCCAGAGTGCATTATTTGGAAGGTTGACTTTGGGATGCTCTAACTCTGTGCTAGCCAATATGGTAGCTAGTAGACACTTGTGCTTACTTAAATTTACATTAAATAAAATAAAAAATTCAGTTCCTCAGCTGTACTAGCTACCTTTTAAGTACTCAACAGTCAAATGTGGCTAGCAGATTATAGAACATTTTCATCATCACAGAAAGCATGCTCTAATCAGGGAGCCTTGCATATACCTTACTCCTTTTGTTCATTCACCATGTTCGTTAGCATAAAAGGCTCTGCAAAGTTCTGAAAAGAGGAACTATTGTTTCATTTTGTTAAAACATGTCTCAAGCTTATTTGAACATGAACTTTATTTTTCACGTGATACCTATTCCCATTCTATAAAACACACTTTGAAAAATGCTGTTCTGCCTTTCTCCGATATTTCTAACTGTTCCGCTGATATGAGGTTTCGTTACAAGCAGTTTTTATACATCTTTTGGAAGCAAGTGGATATAAATAATAAATTATAAAACCTATCATCTAAATCTAAATTCCACTCCTTTGCTAATTCACAACTGGAATTTCTGTCTTTGGGGGTGTATTTCAGGATAGATTACTTTTCTGATTATTTCTGAATTTTTAGTCTATGTAATATTTGCGTTGAGGTTATACATCTGGATTTCCTGCAGAATTTCAGAGACTATCCCTGATTGGGAGTCTCTGTGACTTCTGAGTCTCTCCACCAGTCAATAAGATTTTGTAAGCTTTAGTTTTTTGTTTTAAAAAACTTTTAGTTTTAGAATAGTTTTAAATTCACAGAATTTAATTTAAATCTAAATTGACAGGAAATTCCAAGAGTTACAGAGTGTTCCTATATACCATATACCCAATTTTCCCCGTTGTTGACTATTGTTGACTATTGTTCCTTATTGTTGACATTACTATAGTACTCTCAACTGCAAGCTTTAAAGTTTCTAGTGTAAAAACAATAGGTTTCCATATTATTTTCCAAATTAAAATCATGATGGTGGCTTTTCCCAACCACCAAACTCCAACACCCCACCATGAGAGTCATTATTCCACATTTTCTTGAGCATAGCTCGCTGAGATTCATGATCTTAGCAATTAAGTCCCACATCCCCCCACATACTTCTCCCAGTAGGGGAGCAGCTGGGCTGGTGATGCTGGAGCCTGGGCTGTGAGCAGGCAGTGCTGGTTAGCAGCAGTAGGATCACAAGAAAATAGGCACAATGAGAACTGTGCCCTTAGTCAGGGTTAGGAAGTAAGGAAGTAAAATGTGGAAAGCACAGAAGTTCCAAAGTGAAGTCAGCAGTGGAAGACAGAGGCAACTGAAAAAACCACCAGAAGGTAAGAAATACAGAGAAGTGCAGAGCATGGATTGCCTAGAGATGAATTCATGAGTTGGGATG
This sequence comes from Herpailurus yagouaroundi, assembly GCF_014898765.1. Lineage (NCBI taxonomy): Eukaryota > Metazoa > Chordata > Mammalia > Carnivora > Felidae > Herpailurus > Herpailurus yagouaroundi. The sequence continues at coordinate 76,105,284 of NW_024412395.1, read as the reverse complement.
GAGCTATTAAGGACCCTGAACTGGTATGGTTGAATTATGCATTTTCTTTAAGAAAGTGGTTTATTACAATAGTATGCATATTGCTCAGTTTACATGCTGTTTTAATTTTTTTCTCTCATAAAATCAAATCATGTGTATTTATATTCATGTTTGTGAATGCATATACAAAGACAGTCTGGAGCATATACACCAAACCATAAACAGTGATTACTTCTGGGAATAATTACATCTGGAAGGGCTGGGGATTAGAGTGAGGTGATATGATGGTGGAGTTTCACTGACTCTATACTTCCATAGTGTTTCAATTATTTACAAAATATGGTAATGTATACCTAGGTAAATAAAGAAAACAAAAAGTAGAAGTAATATGTGTTCGTTTACAAAATTAGGAAATACTGAAAAGCATATGGAGACTATTTTAAATTATATTCTCATCACACTGTGATAACCATTTATTTAAGTGAATTTCTTTCCCATCCCTACCCCATCCTCTCAATGCTTAGATATATGGATGTGGTATGCTATAATATTATTCAAAAATACTTGGTGCCCTTCCCTGTCTAGTTGAAGTCCAATGAGGCCATATTCCTTCAGCCAATGAAACAGGAATAGAAATGATGTGAGTCACTTCTGGGCAGAAGTTTTAAAAGTCCACTCATGCTTTTGCAATCATAGAAGCTTGTCTCAAGATGGAGCCTCTGTCATCTTTATGGGTTTCTTGGTGACCTGGGATGGACAGGCAGCATCAGAAGAAATAAACTTTGTTATTGTAAGCTCTGGAGATTTTCATGTTGTTAATGAAACATAAATTAGCTTACCCTGACTGATAGAAAAGATAAACACAAAGCTGTGTGTATTATGTAAATGCAACTGTATGTGTGTGTGTGTGTGTGTGTGTGCACAAAGAGAAAAACATATACAATATATAAAATTCATTGTCACTATGAAGGTGGGTTTACTCTGTATTTTGTATGTTACTCTATTTTGTATGTTCCTTTTTTGACTTAATACATTATTATAAATATTTTCCCACCTTACCAGATAGTTTTTGGAACTAAGATTTTAATGCAAGATGATACATTATGATTTAATACAGTAATGGCCCTGTCTCATTCCATTTCATGGACTTACCATCATGTATCTCCTGTGTGTGGACATTTAGGTTGTTTCCAAGTTTGGTTCTTGTAAATTATCAATAACTGTATTTGTCCACACCTCTGACCTATGATAAAGGTCATACCTAATTAGGATAAATACCATAAAATGGGATTACTGTTCATTCTAGAGCTGACTGACTCTCACCCTCCTGGCTTCCTATACCCCCCCATCTCCACAGGGTTCATGTAGGTCAACAAGGTGAAACAGTGCAGCTGCCAACCCACAGGGATAGAGGCACTGAGTCGCTTGCACGTTTTGATAGATGAGATCATAATCTCCTTATCTTTTCCAGCTTCCCTCTGTTCAGCAATGACAAGGTGGAAATTTTTTTTTCATTCAAGAATATTCATTAAAAAAACTAAGAGTAGAGCAAAACCATATTTACAAAATGTTAACTTTCTGCTGTTAATGAAACTGCTAGTCAAAGATTACCCATCAGGGTGCCCAGTCCCCAGCCTCTCCCTCACTTCCTCCCTGACCCGGTTAGATGTGATAGTTGCCTGGGCCCTCCCAGAACGATATTCCTTGTCTTCTCCACAGCCCTCACCTTCAGTTGTGTACTCACCCCACTCATCGCTCCTGCTGCGCCCTGCACTAACATGAAAGCAGTACTTCCCCTCTCAATTACAACTGATAGTTTACTTTTGTCTTGTCATTAAGATAGATTGTGGTCTTCTCCAAGGCACAGACTGTATTTCATTCCCATAGCTACAGTCATTAGCACAGTACCCAGAGCAGAGCAGACTTAGAGTAAATATTGGGTGAATGCGTGCATACAAATAGGAACTAATGCATAGATTCTTGCATGCCTGCATAAATGAGAAGTTTGTAAGGAGACATGCAGAATGTGTTTTTCCATCTCTAGAATCTGAAAGGGAGCATCTTCCTGCCTCAGGGTGGTTGCCTTTTGTATCCAGATGAGTGGTTTATCTGTAAGATGTAAATGCTTATAAGCTAGGTGTTCACAACTTGGAGAATTCATGGATCTTTGAGGAACATCCTGGAAACCAAATAGGCATATTCTTTTTTTCCTATCTTAGGACTAAACCTCAGTTATGAAAAGTAAAGAGAAAATAAAATAAGAGCACAAGGAAAGGCCTTTATCACCATGTATCTTGGAAGCAAGAGACACATTCTCTAGTTTCACCAGGCAATGCCTGAATACACAGTTTGGAGAGCAGGCAGGGAAACAGGCACTCTTAGTCATCATTGGTGGGAGTGTAAATTGATGTAAACATTTTAGAGGTAATTTGGGAGATATTTATCAAAAATGTAAATGCATATACCATCTGACCAAGCAATTCCATTTCTAGGAATTTATCTCCTAAAAAGCTTGTATAGGGGTGCCTGGGTGGCTCAGTCGGTTAAGCGGCCGACTTCGGCTCAGGTCATGATCTCGCGGTCCGTGAGTTCGAGCCCTGCGTCGGGCTCTGTGCTGACAGCTCAGAGCCTGGAGCCTGTTTCAGATTCTGTGTCTCCCTCTCTCTGACCCTCCCCCGTTCATGCTCTGTCTCTCTCTCTGTCTCAAACATAAATAAACGTTAAAAAAATTAAAAAAAAAAAAAAGCTTGTATAAGTACATAGAATGTATAAGGATGTTAACTGTAGCACTATTTGTAATAATCAAAGATTGGAAATAATCCAAATGTCCATCAATGGGGATTGGATAAATAATGTTACATCAAAATAGTGGAATATGATATATTTTTATCCTTTAAAAATGGATACAGCCCTTTATTTACTGACATGCAGAGATATCCAATTTAAATTATTTAGTGATGAAAGACAAACTGTGGAACAGTTTATGTAGTATGATTCCATAGTCTAGAAAGAAGAGGTACATGCATAGGGGAAAGACAAGAAGGATACAGGGCAAATTTATCAATGCCTACCTCTGGTAAGTGGAAATTACCTACCTCTGGTAAGTGGAAGTTTTTTTTAAACATTGATTCATTTTTGAGAGACAGCAGAGAGCCCAATGTAGGGCTCAAACCCACGAACCATGAGATTATGACCTGACCAAAGCTGGATGCTCAACTGACTGAGCCACCCAGGTGCCCCAAAGTAAAAACAATAATTGATTGCTGCTTTCTCAAGTCCTAGGCTGAAAATTTACCTGTTCTTGAGTTGTAGAAAACTTTAATAATTTTAAATATTTCCCTCTGTGGTAATTAAATGGTGGAAGGAACAACACTGAAAAATACTAGAAATTCCAAATCTGAGCTACCTGATCCACACTCGAGTAATAAATAATATCTGGTGTCAGGTGTTATACATGCTACATCATAGCCCTGTGTTGGATTCTTTTTCAGTTTAGAAACTTGTGAATAAGACCATTCATAAAACATGCAAGGTGACAGTGGATACTGGCCCACGAAACAGGTCAGACTTGGTGTGGATTGAATTTTATTTGATTTATTCTTAGGTTCCCAGAGCAAATCCCTCAGTAACAGTTCTGACTGGTGTCTGTTTTTTGGTTGGTTGGTTTTATTTATTTTGCTTTTGTTGTCCTTATAGGTTGCCATGCATGCATTCTCCCTGACAACATGATTTCTCGATATTTCAGGACTGAATTCTTTTTCTGACCACATTTCCCACTTTGCTTGGGATCTTCTAGCGGTAACACTACCAAACTTTTATCAATTCCCACAAGAATTGGTTGCCATTCTCAACCTAGTGACACATCTAGCTCTAGACACCCAGCTTTAGACTAGTAGGTCCCTAGTATTCATATATACCTCCAAATAATTAAAGCAATCCATACCAGCATCTGGCCATATCCTCCTGCACTTTGGGCATGCTGAAGAATGGACTAAGCTCACTAAACTGCCATGTTCTTTTTTTGCTGTAGCTCTGGGCAAAATCTTTAAGTGGTTGCTAGATTGCTGGCCAAGCATTTGAATTATGCTACATAATGTAACAAGCCATTTCAGCTGGGATCCAGGCACTTCTAATATAAACACAACCACCAACACCTAGGAAGTATTTGCTGTCATTTGACATGCGTGGGTGTGTGTCAGTTCAATAACTAGGTTTGGGGTGGACAAGAGGGATGATGAAGACCATGAAGATGAAAACATGACCTCCAGCCTCTAGGACTGGTTTTGAGCCCCAAGAGTTATGGAAATTTTTTTTCAAGAAGCAGCTCTGATTTAGAGTCCAGGTGTCAAAGAGTATCACAGAATTGAGAAGGGCCATTTTCTCCATCTCCCCATGGAATCCAGCATTGTTCTGACATATGAGATTGGAGGCTTTGGGAACACTGAGAGACAGCATTCTTGGTATATTCTGATTCAAGTGTTACACAGTGGACTTCCTCAGCAGAGACAGCGATAAAAATTTCATCCAGCTGCTTGCCAGCAATGAATGTTGACAAATGATAACTGGAGCTTTCCAGGAAAAATACTTTGGATGCCCAAGAGGGCCAGGATGGAGATGTCTGTAAGACTCTGCACTATCCCCTCACACAGTAAGCACTCAGTACAGATTAACCAAATGAATGAGTGAATGAATGAATGGAGAGTGCCATATAGTGATGAAAGCTGAAATATTGGTTCATAAATATGGGGAATAAACTTGTTTGGGGACTCCTAGAAATAACCAGGATCATTTTTGGAAAAAATAGCTCCTGTTTAAAAAGGATACAATTTGGATCTATTGTGATTTATGAATAGCTGTAGTATGATCAACAGGCTGGTAAAGATAGGTGAAAATTGAATTAGGAATATTTTCTGAACCCAAATGCTGAAATAACTCTTTTTTTTCTTAATGTTTATTTGTGTTTGAGAGAGAGAGAGAGAGAGAGAGAGAGAGTGAGCCTGAGTGGGGGAGGGGCGGGAGAGAGTGAGACACAGAATCTGAAGCAGGCTCCAGGCTCTGAGCTATCAGCACAGAGCCTGACGCGCGGCTCAAACCCACGTACCATGTGATCACGACCTGGGCTGGTGGGACGCTTAACCGACTGACCCACCCAAGTGCCCCAGAAATAACTCTTATTAAATAGATGATTATAGGCTTTTTTCCCCCCAGGAATAACATCATTTCTAAAATTGGTCAGTATCTATGGCAGTGGTCCTGATTAGATTTTATACAGGCAATAGGGTCTGTAACTCCAGACTGAAATAATCCTGCTTTCAGAAATGTAAATAAGCATAACGGACAAAAGTTCTGTGGACACAGTATAGCATACTACGTGGTTTTGCCCTCTCTCTGGATTAGTTCACACCAAAGCCAAATGCGGGACTACCTGTGAGTATGAGTGCTTAGATATAAAGCCTCGGATGAGCCACAGCCTCTGTTAAACTATAACAAGCTCCCTTCTAGTTCTCAGACCTGATCTATCACAGAACTTTGTGTTTGCATTTTGAGTTTTATTTCCAGACCAGGTTTCAAATAAGGAGAAGGAAGGAAACAAAGGTAAATCTGTCTGGCTGTTAAGGTTAGGCAGTCAATTTGGCAGCTGGGCTTATATAACCTTTAACTTCTCCTAATTGGAAACATACCAAGTACCTGGCTCTCCCCAGGATGCCAATTTGCTAGAGAATCTGTTTGCAGCCTCCTTGTGAGAAGTCAATTTAAAGTCTTAGCCAACAAAAACAACAAAACCTTCATCTCCATGAAACAAGTTATACTCCATTGTTTGCCAGACTCATTGTGAGTTGAAATTTTAAACTGACTTAATTTTAAACCCTTCATCTTAATTAATGTACACCTTATTCAATCACAACCATTCTTCTACAAATAGGCCAAACCTTCATAAGCCTTCAGAGGGAAGCCATTCATAGAGATGTTTTTTTTCTCTCACTGATGTCAGAAGGTGACTCTTTTAATATTAATTTCCAGGTAAAGGTTAGAAATAGTTAAACTTTGTCATTCTCTTAGTATCTGGTAATGACTATTATACTGAGTTCAAATTAACATTCCATCAAATATGGCTTGTGATAAACCATGTATCTTTTTAACAATAGAATGGAAAGCAAAGGGGAATTTCAGCTAGTTTTAAACAACTTGGAAACTCAATTTATTTTCATATAGAATTTCAGGATTATATGCAAGAGAGTGAATATGTCCTTGATTCTACAATTTTATGGGCTTGTCTCCATCTCTATCCCTTTCTATAGCTTCATTTACAGTTTACAGCCTGTCTGAAGCTGAATTCAGTAGCTTTCCTTCCAAGCCTACTTGTCTTTCTCTACTCCTAGTATTAGTATCTGGCACCACTAACCACTCAGTCCCCTAAGTCAGATATCTAGGAATCATGCTATAGTAATCTTTTTTCTTAAAAACAAACAAACAAACAAACAAATAAAGCTTTATTGAGATATAACTCACATAACATAAAATTCATCTATTTAAAGTGTGCAACATGGTGTTTTTTTTAGTATATTCACAGAATAAGTCAGATTGTTCTATAATTTTTTGTGTGTGTGATCTTTGTCAGGTTTGGTATTAATATTATACTCCTTTCTTAGAAGATTTAGCATCCCCATATCCTATGATGGTTCCAAAGTGCAAAATCCATGGGTGAGTATCACTGGCAGCAGGTATAGGAGAGGAGGGCTTGAAATTTTTTTTTCTGGGTCCCACATGCTGTGGAACTAGGGTAGAGCTGAAGAATCTGATTAAAAAAAAAAAAAAGATGGTTTGAATTCTGTCAAACCATAGAAGATAAGATCATCCCAATGCTATTTAATCCAATCCAGAGCACGGGAAAAGAAAGAAAACCAATCCCACTTGTGAAAGATAAAAAAAAATCTTAAATGTTCACAAAGAGAACCAACAACATATTTAAAATATAATAATGTATTTAATTATATTTAAAATATAAAAATAATGTATGTTTATGAAGTCTATTTCCAAGGATATAGGAGTTTTTCCATAGTAGGTCATCAGTTAATATGACTCGTCATGTTAATACAGCTAGGGAGAAAAATCAGCTCATTGCCTTCATAAATGCCTAAAAAGGCATTTAATAAAATTTAACATTCATTCATGTTAAAGATATTTATTTAAATAGGAATTGAGGGATACTTTAGCCCATAAGCCAGCTTCTTACTTAATGGGAAAACATTACTGAAAGTAGAACGAAGACATAGATGACCATCACATCCATTACTACTTATCATTGGAAACAGGTATTAGCCGATACAGTTAGACAAGAGAAAGGATTTAATCATACAAGAGTTAGAAAGAAGACAAAAAATCTACCTCTCTTTATAGATAACTTGATTATATATCTGGTAGACAAAAAAAATGAATGGAAAAATTAATAGAAATTATAAGAGAACTTAGTAAAGAAGTAGCATATAAAATGAATATAAGTAAGTCAATAGCTTCATGTAAACAAATAATAAGCAGATAGAAGAAATAATGGAAAAGCAACACTATTTCAAAGAGCAAATGTCTAAAAGAAATGTTCATACTTCTTTGAAGTAAAGTAAAAAAAGTGACTATGAAAAATACTTCCTTTTCGAGTTGTGTCCATTAAAATTAAGAGGTAGGAAATAAACCATTTGTATATGATTAACTGGTTGTCAATATCTTCTATGGTCTCTACAAGTTAAAGATACTTATATGTGTATCAGTCATTGCCACTTCTGACTATATACTCCAGAGCAAAATTACAGCTTGTGGGATTCATGAGTGCTGTGTCTTCCAGTGCTTGGGGTGCTCTCAGTGACACTGTGGTCCAATTACTCAATCCCCAACTGGCAGGGGGTTCCCATAGTAAATGTTGTTACTCTCCCAGAAGTTCCATTACTACCCTGTCTACCACCATAAACACATGTTTTACTTCCCTCTTCCCTCAGAATTAGCTTGAAAGGAGAAGAGGGATGGTTTCTGCCGGGATTTTGAGGTAAAATGGCAGATAATTAGATATATTTCTGATAGTCTCAGTTAGAACTTGGAATACAATTTAGTATAGAAACTATGTGATTGAATGCATTAGGTGTTAGACTATTTCATGTGTATTTTTGAGGTGTAATTATAAGCTGGTGAGCCTCCTTAAAGAAACTAGAAACAGAAATTTACTATGTAGTCTGAATTCCAAAAGCCTTAAAAGCAAATTATGCTCAAAAATTTGTTGCTAATTGTGCTACAAAAATAAATTGTGTTCATCAAATCAAGAGGAAGAGCAATTGAAACAAAACACATTTCTGATGATATGTAATTAGAAAAACAACTCTTAAAAAAATAATTGCCAAGGCAGAGGAAAGACTTCACCTTACATACTTTATTCCCTCTGAATTTTATACCACATGTATTTTGATAATTATTCCCCCAGTAAGATTTTTTTTAAACTTAAAAATTAGTTATGTCTAATGTCTATGTCTAATGTCTTATGTCTATGTCTATGTAAAAAAGTTTAAAAAAAACTTTTTAAAAACTTAAAAAGTAACTGCCAAATTATATATTTAGAACATTTCTCTAAAGTGCAAGTGAATATACACTGTTTCTTTAAAGTCTGGTGCCTTTGTTCTATTGAACTTGGTGGTGGTTGGTTATGGTGCTGATAAACCTCAAGTAAGACCTCAAGTAAGCTACCATTGCTGTAAAATTACTCTACATGCTGGCTACCCATCCCTGTAAAAATAACTATACCATTGTGGGAGTAACTTGTTTTGCCTTAACTACAAAATAACTATCTTTAGTAGGAACATTGATTCCCTCTTCTGGAGTTTCCTTCTAGTTGAAGGGAGGTCAATTAACATAATCCTCCTAACTCCTCTCTATCCCCATGCTCTACCCTAGGAAGGACCTGAGCATGATTTTAGGAGCAGAAACTGGGCAATCAGAGCCCCACCTTCCTCCTTTCTTTCTCTTAAGGGCTAGCTGGCCACAGGAAGCACCCATATCTCCAAGTCACAGGACATAACTAATTGTCACGTAGGCCACCAGTGGTGGTCCATGCCCGAGTGGGTGTGTCAGCCTAATTCTGGAGTTCAATATTGCTCGCAGACATATAAGTAAGCCATATGTTTGTCAATGTGGTAGAGGTTTAATGGTATTTCATTGTGATTTTATTTTACATTTCCTAGATTACTAAAAAGTTGAGTATTTTTAGATATATTTGCATTCTATTTGTGTGCTCACTTTTCATATTGAGGTTTTTTATTTTTTAATCCATGAGCATCATATATATCATTCCATTTTATTTAGATGTTATTTAAGGTCTTTCGATAAAATTTCTTAATTTTCCCATAAAGGACTTGCATATCTGTTGTCAAGACTTACTCCTAGGTATTTAGGCATTTTGTCTTGTTGCTATTATAAATAGTACTTTAAAAGTAATTTTTTTTCTAATTTGTTTCTGTTATTTAGAATTGCAATACACTCTCATTTGTTGATTTTTTAATCCAGAAAACTTATTAAATTAATTAAGTCCAATTGTTTATCTAGAAATCTTTTAAATTTTTCCATACAGGAAATTTTATTATCTGCAAATGAGAGTTTTGTTTTTTTCCTTTTTGACTCTTGTGCCATTTCTTTCTTTTTTCCATTTGCTTCTTTTTCAGGTGTGTGTGTGTGTGTGTGTGTGTGTTTTCCTCCAAGTCTTTATTTATTTCTTAAATGTTTATTTATTTATTTTGAGAGAGCATGCGTGCACAAGCAGGGGAGGAGCAGATAGCAAGAAAGGGAGACAGAGAATCCCAAGCAGTCTCTGCACTGTCAGGGCAGAGCCCAATGTGGGCTCCATCCCATGAACCTCGAGATTGTGACCTGAGCAGAAACTTAAGTTGGACACTTAACTAACTGAACCACCCAGGTGCCCCCAAGTTTTTATTTAAATTCCAGTTATTAACATACGGTGTAATGCTAGTTTCAGGTGTAGAATTGAGTGAATCAACACTTATATACACACAAGTGCCCTCCTTAATCCCCATCACCTTTTTAGCCAATCCATCCCACCCACCTCCTCTCTAGTAATCACCTGTTTGTTCTCTATAGTTAAGAGTCTCTTGGTTTTCCTCTTTTTATCCCCCCACTATGTTCATTTGTTTTATTTCTTAAATTCCACATGTGAGTGAAATCCTATGGTATCTGTCTTTCTCTGACTGACTTATTTTGCTTTGCATGATACTCCCTAGCTCCAACCATGTTGTTGCAAATATCTTTTTTTTTTTTTTTTAAATCTTACCACACTGGCTAAGATCTCTGGTTCAATATTGAATAGTCATGATAGTAAATATATTTTTCATAAAATGGAAAAATATAATAAAAGTCGTGATACTGGATATCCTTGTTCCTGATCTTACAGGGAATGTGTTCAACATTTTGGCATTAATTATAGCATATGTACGTATCTCTAAACAATATATTATTATACATATAACATGATGTTAAATCAATATTTTATTTCTGAAAAAAACCTCATAACTTATCTTTTCATACATTGATAGGTTTGTGATTATTGTTCAAGATTAAGATTGTGCTGGATTTCATATCAAGGTATTTTAACATCATAAAATAAGCTAAGAAGTTTTATTTCTATTCTCTGGAAATAGTTATCTAAGGATTGAAATTATTCTAAGTCAGCATTATCCTTCTTGATTTTTTTCTGCTTTATCTATCACTTGTTGAAGTAATTATGATACTTTCACTAAGATTGGATTTTTTTCTCAATTGTTGAGTTGAATGTGCTTTATATATATAGTGAGTATTGAACATGTGTCTCTACTCTTAGCTTGTTATATTGTGTTTTTTTATTTATTCCACTTTACTATTTGCTAAAAAATGCCTATAAAAATTTGGGCGGCACAGTGCTTTTTTTTTTTGAGGTAGTTCTTAAATTGTTTTAATTTCTTTAAAGGATATAGATAATTCAGTTTTCCTCCTTTTTTCTTGAGTCAATTTTGTAATTTACATTTCTCTAGGAATTCATCTACCTCATGTAAGTTTCAGCTCTATTTATATGAGAATGCATCTACCTCATGTAAGTTTCAGCTCTATTTATATGAGAAAACTAATAAGTATCTATTGAGGATGTCTTATGCACTATTATACATACTGTACTTTTGTGTTCTAGGGTCTATTTTTTAAAGTTTTTTAATTTTTTTTTCAACGTTTATTTATTTTTGGGACAGAGAGAGACAGAGCATGAACGGAGAAGGGGCAGAGAGAGAGGGAGACACAGAATCGGAAACAGGCTCCAGGCTCTGAGCCATCAGCCCAGAGCCCGACGCGGGGCTCGAACTCACGGACCGCGAGATCGTGACCTGGCTGAAGTCGGACGCTTAACCGACTGCACCACCCAGGCGCCCCTATTTTTTAAAGTTTTTTAACAGCCTTTTTGAGATATAGTTATAGACAATAAACCGTACATATAAAAGTATATGATTTGATAAGCTTTTGTTTTCAATTTGATAAGTTTTAACATTTGCAAACATCCCAGAGACCATCAGCACAATCAAAATAGTGAACATTATCCCTTATCCCCAAAAAGTTTTCTCCTGCCCTTTGTAATCCTTTCAGAGTACTCCCCCCAATGCCTGTGATTTATGAGATTATTTCCCAACTGGCTAGTGGTAGTAGACACCACTCCTTTGTGAGTTCCAGGCATTCTTTCCTTAAATGCCTTCAGGTGTTCCTTTCTCTGACCTCAGGTGGTTTCCTCCCACGCATGTGCAGATGTCCTAGGTTCTCTTCCTGTGAAGCTCTATCTCAACGCAGACACTCTGTCCTGCAAACCCTAGCTTCTTTGAGCTCCCTGGACTCTCAGCTCCGTATTCTTGAACAATCCACTCCTCAGCACCTTGGGGAATCTGCTGGACTCCACCTTGACTTCCCTTCCCTGAACCCCAGCCTGGAAACTCTAAGGATGGTAAGTTGGGGCTATCACAGGACTCTCATTTCTGTCGTTTGTCATCTGTTTTGCCTTTCTCCTGTTTTCTGTCTCTTGGGAACCATTGCTCTTTGTTCTCTGATGACCAGTCTCTTGAAAACTATCTTTTCTTATGTTTTGTGTGTTTTTTCGCTTGTTTTAGGAAGGATGATAAATCTGGTCTCTGTTACTCCGTCTTGGCCAAAAGTGGATCATAATATCCTTTATGTTTTTAGTATCTACAGTATCTTGTTTACTTTTTCAGTTCTTTTATTTCTCTTCTTTTTCTCCTGGATTAAATTTGCCAGAGGTTGGTCTAATTAGTCATTTTAAGGAAACAACTCTTGCTTCCTGATTGTTCCTTTCGTATATTTATTTTCAATTTCATTCAATTCTTATTTACATTTTCTTCCACTTCTTCATTCTGTTTTGTCTAACTTAGATTATAATATCAAGTCCTTGGACTTTTTTGTAAGCACTGAAGACAAATCTACAACTTGGTAATACTTTAGCTGCATCTCAAAGTTTGTTCTACGCTGTTTTCATTGTTCAATTCTAAAGAATTTTATAAATCTATCATTTTATTCTTTGATGAATTTTTAAAAGTGTTTTAATGGATTTTTCCTTTTTTATTAATTTCTAACTTAATTGCATTGTAGTCAGAGAAATTTATCTGTGAGATATAGTTGTTAGGCAATATGCTGTACATATGTAAAGTGCATAATTTAAGGAGCGCTTGTGTGATGCAGATCTGTTTGGGGGTTCAAGCCCCACATCAGGTTCTGCACTGGTATTCTCTTCTCTCTCTCTCCCTCTCTCTCTGCCCTTCCCCTCCTCACGTGTGTGTGTGCTTTCTCTTTCTCAAAATAAATAAATAAACTTTATTAAAAAATAAAGTGTATAATTTGGCAAGTTGTAGCATATGTAAGTACCCATGACACCATTACCACAATCAAGATAATTAACTTATCCATTACTAGAAGATTCCTGATGTTCATTCATAGTCTCTTTGAGCAGGCTTCAAATAGATCAGGCTGAATAACAGAATTTTTTTCTTATTAAACTTTGTTTTAATGAATTGCAAAATTCTGTAAAAGATTTTTAGTCAAGTTGTTTCCATTAAAGGGGTGCCTGGCTGGCTCAGTAAGAAGAGTGTGCCATTCTTGATCTCGGGGTTGTGCATTTGAGCCTCACATTGGGTGTAGAGATAGCTAAAAATAATAATAAAAATAAAAAATGTTTCCATTAAAAAGTACTGATATTTTTTAAATTGCCACACATACACAAAAACAAATGGTCCACAAAATGTTCTCCTTTCCTTCTGAAGGTTTTACAGTGCATTGTATCATCAAACCAGTCTTTTACCAGTAAGCTTAAATGCTCAATGGAGACAAACAGTTCTGAGACCATTCTTCCACCACTGATTAAGACTGGAGTGGCAAATACTGTTCATTTAGCCTTCTGGGTAGACTTGACGACCTTGCCAGCTTCAGCAGACTTCTTGTCCACCTTCTGGATGACGCCCACAACAACCCTTTGTCTCATGTCACAAGCAGCAAAATGACCCAGAAGAGAATTATCAGAAAAGCTTCTAACACACATGGCTTGCCAGGAGTCATATCAATGATGGCAGAATCACCAGATTTCAAGAATTTGGGGGCTATCTTCCAGCTGGTTCCCAGAATGACAATTAATTTTCTCCTTCAGCTCAGCAAACTTGCATGCAATATGAGCTGTGTGACAGTCCACAACAGGTGCATATCTCACACTGATTTGGCCTGGCCAGGATAACCACCTGAGCCATGAAGCCAGCTGCTTCCTTTGGTGGGTCATTTTTGCTGTCAGCCACATAGCAGCCACAAACATCTTTGACAGACACATTCTTGACATTGAAGTCCACTGTTGTCCCCTGGAAGAGCTTCACTCAAAGCTTTATGGTGCATTTCAACACACTTTACTTCAGTTGTAGCACTGACTGGAGCAAAGATGCCCAACCACTGGGTCTGAGAACACCAGTCTCTTTGAGTACCAGGTCAAGGACTGGTTTCATATAAATGACTGCTAGGATAATGTTGTTGGCAAGTAACAGAAAATCTAACTTAAAATATGTAAAACAATAGGGAAAATTTACTATCTTATTTAAAAAATTTTACTATCTTATTTACTATCCTAGAGGAAGGGTGCCTCTAGGGTTACTGAATTCAGCAGCTCAGTGATATCACCAAGCTCTCAGGATTTTTACCCTCCCACCTTCTATCCTGCCATCTTTTAGGATAGCTCCCTTCCTAGTTACAAGATGGCTGCCCCTTATCCCAGATCAGATGCAGACATAAACAAGATGCAGACATAAATGAGCTCACCTCCTTCTTGTGTGCCTTTTTTTTTTAAGTTTATTTATTTTGAGAGAGACAGGGATGGGGGAAGAGAGAGGGAGAGAGAGAATCCCAAGCAGGCCCAGCACTGTGGGAGCAGAGCCCCATGCAAGGCCCAACCCACATAGCCATAAGATTGTGACCTGAGCCAAAACCAAGAGTTGGAGGCTTAACCAACTGAGCCACCTAGGCACCCCTCTTGTATGTGAGGAAGGGTTTCCTGTATGTCCCCAGTAGACTTCCCCCTCACTTCATCATAGCCAGAATTTTGTCATAAGCTCTTGTCATATGCCAGTCTAGGATAAATACTGCCCCCGCCCCTTGCTTCACAGAGCTAGAACTGGACTGGCCTCCCTGACACATATGGCTATGTGCAAAAGAAAGGACAGTTCACAAGAAAAAAGGAAAGGATTACAGATAGCAGTTAAAGGTGCTTGCTCTATGAAACTATCCAAAAGACACAATAAAAAAAAGCCATTTAAAAAACAACAAATTCCATACTTACCTGGCAGGGAAGATACCATGATCATGAAGGTGGTTTTCTCAGAGAGAGGCTTATCCATTGCACTCCGGATATGCTGACCCCGGTGATTTCCCCAAATGTGGGAAACTCGACTGATAATTTGCAGTAGTGGGAGTCTGCATTCTCACTCTCCCCTATAAACATATGAGAGCTTATCTTCTTAGATTGAGGGGTGCCATATAAGAGCTTAACTTCTTGGATTAAGGGGCAGATGCAGGGGGCAAAGGGTTGTATCCCCCTAAGAGGTTATAGCATAGAAACTAGTCTTGAAGCTATGGCCCAGAATGTTCCTTTGTGATAGATTTAAGAGAAATGATTAATCCAATCATTCCTCAACTACTGTAAGTACATCTTCTAATGGAAGAGAAGTGAAATTGGTCATTTATTTGTTTTATTGAAATTAAAATTCTCTTCCCAAATAATAAATTTTATTGATTTTACAGATAACAAAAAATTGCATTTCATCCTAGCAGCTACCTCCAGATTTTCATCACAAATTTAAGGACACAAACCCTTTGTTTCCCTTGCAACATTTTTTTGCACAGGCCTATGAATACAAGATGCTGAATAACATTACAGTTGCAAACTAATTAATTTACCTAGGAAACCTCTGGAACTATCTCCCTCTCTAGCAACCACAGAAGGGAATATTCCAGGATTAAACATTTCTGTAAAGGCAATATATATTTTTATTCTTTTGCCTGTAAATTACCTGCCACAGGATGAAGTGGTTTCCATGGTAAATTGAGAGGATCAGTTCAGCAGATTATTATCTTGGCTTTGTTCCTAAGATTCAGGTTTCAAAGGGCTATTAACATCGGTGGAAAGATAATTGGGACTGGTACAAAAGTAGCAGAGATGAATGTTGCTGCTACATTTAGTGTGTGTCGTGGTATTGTGCTAAGTCGTTGTACATGCATCAATCATTTAATCTTCTCACAACCCCATTAGGTTGGTGCTATATTATCCTAGTTTTACAGATGAAGAAAATAGGGTATGGAAAGGTCAAGTAACTTACCCAAAGGCATACTACTAGAAAGTGTAGTCATGTCTGTCGGAGTCAAGAGTTCATGCTGTTAACCACTGCATTGAGGGACCAAATGGTAGATAGGTCTACCTGGATTTAAATATTTTCAATACAGTCTCTTACCACAGTACTTGATTTAGGCCTTCCTTTTTAAGCAATAAAAAAAAAAAAAAAAAAAAATGCAACCAATCACTAATATCCTGTACCTCTTTAATTCTAGAGCTCTGATTCTCATAGTGTGGTCCCCAAACCAATAGCATCTGGCATCACCTGTGAACTTGTTAGAAATGCAAATGTTCAGGGACGCCTGGGTGGCTCAGTCGGTTAAGCGAATGACTTCAGCTCAGGTCATGATCTCTCAGTCCATGAGTTCGAGCCCCGTGTCGGGCTCTGTGCTGACAGCTCAGAGCCTGGAGCTTGCTTCAGATTCTGTGTCTCCCTCTATCTCTGACCCTTCCCGGCTCGCACTCTGTCTCTGTCTCACTCTCTCTCTCAAAAATAAACATTAAAAGCATTAAAGAAAAAAAGAAAAGAAATGCAAATGTTCAGTCCCCAGTGGAGATCTGCTGAGGACGAATCTCTGGTGTGTGGGCACATACTAACAACCTTTCCAGATTCTGATGCATACCCAAGCTGAAGGAGTACTGTTCTAGGAAGAATGGATACATGTTGGTTAGGCTTCCTTTCTCCTACAGAGGGTTGCCTAAGCTCATAGGTCAAGGGTGACTGAGATCCATGCTCAGTTTTTCTCTTGTCCTGCATTGTTCCACTATGTCTTCACTGAGCTCTTTAACTGACAGATTATTGTGTCTTAAAAGTCTCATAGTCCTCACTGCTATGCTTACTGCTGGGGGATCGCAGATCTTTGCAGAGAACTGTTGCTACATTTTCTTCTTTTTCCTCTGGTTTTATGTTGCTTTCTACTTTTCCCTTCTGTTATCTCCATGTCCTCCTTTTGTCTATTTTTCTCTCCATATTTTTCCCGAGTATACTGTGCTCTGTGTGACACATTGTCCTAACCTACCTCCTTTTTCTCTCATAGCAGGGTGGACTATTAATTACGCTTCAGGAAACTGTGATTTGGGCACAAGAGTACTGGCTTCTTGGTGGTGCCAAAAGGAAAACACTTCTATTTGTAGGCAATTTCCTAAAAAATATCTTTGTATACTTTCTCTTTCCTGAGAAGAATCATTTGATTTCTCACTAAGCTGAAAATGTTTTTTTTCTTTTTTCTTTTTTTTTTAATTTTTTTTTTCAACGTTTATTTATTTTTGGGACAGAGAGAGACACAGCATGAACGGGGGAGGGGCAGAGAGAGAGGGAGACATAGAATCGGAAACAGGCTCCAGGCTCTGAGCCATCAGCCCAGAGCCTGACACGGGGCTCCAACTCACTCACCGACCGCGAGATCGTGACCTGGCTGAAGTCGGACGCTTAACCGACTGCGCCACCCAGGCGCCCCTAAGCTGAAAATGTTTTGAGGACAGGACTTGTGCCATGAAAAAGAACAGTCCTCCAAGGTAATCACCTCCCTTTTTTTTTTTTTAATTTTTTTTTCAACGTTTTTTTTTTTTTTTTGG
>NW_024412395.1:76068474-76087702 GCF_014898765.1 Herpailurus yagouaroundi | reverse complement strand
TTTTTAATTTTTTTTTCAACGTTTTTTTTTTTTTTTAATTTTTTTTTTCAACGTTTATTTATTTTTGGGACATAGAGAGACAGAGCATGAACGGGGGAGGGGCAGAGAGAGAGGGAGACACAGAATCGGAAATAGGCTCCAGGCTCTGAGCCATCAGCCCAGAGCCTGACGCGGGGCTCGAACTCACGGACCGCGAGATGGTGACCTGGCTGAAGTCGGACGCTTAACCGACTGCGCCACCCAGGCGCCCCACCTCCTTTTTTTTTTAATGTTTATTTGAGAGAGAAAGAGAGACAAACTGTGAGTGGGGGAGGGGCAGAGAGAGGGGGAGACACAGAATCCAAAGCAGGCTCCAGGTTCTGAGCTGTCAGCAAAGAGCCCAAGGCAGGGCTTGAACCCACGAACCGTGAGATCATGACCTGAGCTGACATTCACCTGACTGAGCCACCCAGGTGCCCCTACAATTTTGGTAAAAATACGTAATAGAAAAAAAATTGTGGTAAAATATGTAACATAAAATTTACCATTTTAACCATTTATTTTGGTGTAGAGTTCAGTGGTACTCAGTACATTCATATTGTTGTTCAATCATCATGACCGTCCATCTCCAGAATTCTTTACCTTGCAAAACTGAAACTCAGTACTCAGCCCCAGACAACCACCATTCTACTTTCTGTCTCTGTGAATTTGACTACTCTAGGTACCTCATATACATGGAATCATACAGCATTTATTTTTTTGTGGCTGGGTTATTTCACTCAATGTCCCTAAGTTTTACCTGTGCTATAGCATGTGTCAGAATTTCCTTCCTTTTGAAGTCTAAATGATATTCAACACATGGGTTGTTTCTGCCTTTTGGCTGTAGTGAATAATGCCGCTATGAACATGGGTGTACACATATCTGAGGACCATCACCCACTTTTACATGTAGCAGCACTATTAACCCATAAGTGCTTCCTATGTTTAGGATAGAGAGGTATATGTGGAGGAGGAAGAGTAACAGGTAGGCCTGTAGGAGCGTATCTAGGGCCTCTGAGACATGCTGGCATCTAACAAAGTGGAATGCTCTATAGCAGATTTAACTACAAGCATATTTCAGTTTCCTTGTTCTTATCTCTCTGCCAGCACCCGCCAACAATCATTTTCATTTTGTTCCTTGGACTTTTGTTCTCTTTTTCTTCTGTCTAGACTTAGAGTCTCTGGTTGTTGTCTTAGTTCCTACTTTTATTCTCCTCACTCTGCTTTTATTGACTAACCTTTGGCAACTTGTCATCTCCTCAGTTTCTGACCTCAATCTAGCAACTACATTTTGGATTCTTTTCACTGATTGTTTGAGGAGACCCATCTCAGCACCAGTTATCAGAAAGAAGGAAGATCCATCATCCTCCATCCCGCTAGGCATCAGAGTAAGTCAGGTGCACTGGAGTGGGAGCTATTGGGTTAGACTAAATGGACCTAGGCACCAGCATATACCCATGACATGTGACCCACCCACAAGACATCGGAAAAAAAAATAACAGCTTGAAAATCAGGCTAACACCTCCCAACAGACTCTGCTGGCTCTGTTTCTCTCAAAGAACTTCTTCTCAAAGAACAAATGAGTATTGTCATGGGGATACTCTCACTGGAGAGTCTCTAGAGCCTTTATAATGTGACTCATTGGATTGAGGGTTTTGAGACAGAGCCGGGGACTTTTCAGTATACCCCTCTCAGCATTGGCCTCTGCAGTCCAGTAAAGGAGCCTGAAACATCCAGTAAAGGAGCCTGAAACCTTCCCATGTGTTTCATTTCTTAGGGGCTTTGGAGCAGGGCTTTGGCAGCAAGTGATTGTCCAGAAGAGAGGCCTGGAGACACCTGACAACAAGTGTAGGTTTGCAGTAGCCCCTGTAGCAGCAGAGGGAAAAAAGGGCCACACAGCTTTAGGAAGAGCCACTGAACATGCTGAACCAGCTGCATCAGACCATAGGTGTGACAGGGGTTCAAAATGAGCTGTCCACAGAAACTCTCTGCCTTCACTGAAATGGGCTTTCCTTGGAGGAATTCCTAGCCCCTAAAAAACAAAAACAAACAAAAAAAAATCCACCATCGTTCTGCTGGCTATGAGTGCACTAATTTCTCCTTTAAGAACTTCCCACCTTCTTTCATTAAGTCAGTTTTTCTGAATGTCAACTTTGTGTCATAAATCATGTTACCCTCTGACAGAAAGATGATGGTCTTTTCGTTCAATAAACTGTTAGTCTTTCATTTTTCTTTTCCTTCTGGTACCAGAAAATCCCCTTTAACTTAACTGGGGGCAAGTACTAGTTTTTCTAAATAGCCAAGCTCATAGTAATAATAGCTTTTTTTTTTCTTGAGTGCCTATTACATACTAGGCACTTTACACAGATATCTGTAATCTTCCCAGCAATCACCAGGGTAGAATTATTTTTCCTATTTTGAAGTTAAGGAAACAGAGACTCAAAGAAATTAAATAATTCCCCAAATCATAAAAATAAAGGTAAAACTGGAACAGGTCTTCTTATATTATACTATTAGTTGAGAAAAGTTCAGTTTGGAGTTGGAACTCCTTGGAAACTCACTCTTCTTTTCACCAAGTCATAAGTAATTCAACATTAAAAAGTTAATCAATGGAAATAAGATGTCTACAATTCTTTCTAGATATGTCAATTTGCTTCTACCATCATCCCTCTTTTAGATTGTGTCTCAAATAGACATTTGTCCCTCAATTATGATAGAAACCTTCTGCTAACCCTATTTTTAGCATTAAAAAAGTTTAAACCTAATGTGTTTTTCTTTAGTGGCCTAGCACCAGGATTAGGGAAGATATACATTGATAATTTTGTAGATGAGACACTCATATGATAATAAAGGCAACTGTGGAATGTTGTGCAGACTTGGCTTTCTGGTACCACTCTATAAATGTCCTAACATATGAGTAACTATTACTTTGGTCCTGTAGCCCTTTAAGAGGAAACTAAAGATTCTTAAAAATTAACAAAATTCCCCCAAACAAACATCAAACAAAAATTAATGAAATTTATTTTGCCTTAAAGTTCTTAGAGATATTTCCTATATCTCTATATGTTTGAATATGCTTAATAAAATATATTAGTTATTTAAAATGGATCTGTTAATAAAATTAGCCATAATACTACATCAGACGATGTCACAATATTTCATATGTATGTACAGTGACAGAATTCTAGTTAAAGTGACACACATTTAGCTAAAGTTTGCATTACACTAAAAGCCCAAGTTTTCTGCTATCTCACCATTAATCACAGTTCTTGACCAATGTCTAATGAGTTTGGAAAATCAGAGAATCCATGTTGGCTAATGTTAACATTCATAGGTACAGAATTTGAATGTGGAATATTGAATAAGGGATCTCCTATTCCAGGGGTAAGCAAACAATAGATAACAGGTCGAATCTGGCCTGTTGTCTATTTTCATAAATAATGTTTTATTGTTTACCTTGTTTACCTATTGTCTATAGTGTCTTTCACATTACAACAGCAGAGTTGAGTAGTTGTAACAGAGACCGTATGCCCCACAAAGCTGAAATATTTATTATCTGGTCCTTTACAGAAAGTTTGCTAACTCCTCATTTAGTTCAATCTTCCCAATATGTAGATAAGGACATATATCTAGATCCTTTGGTAATATTTTCATAGATCTCAATAAACATCATGCTCTGCCTAAATATATGAACATGTTCTTTAGCCAAAACTCACTATCTTTTCCCACATGTTTTACCATTCTCAAGACAAGTACATATTTGTCTCACATATTGTTGTATTCTTTTCTAACGGTTCCAGACCACCACAATAAAGCAAATATTGCAGTTAAGCAAGTCACATGAATTTTTTGGCTTCCTGGTGCATATAAAAGTTATGTTTACACCATACTGTGGTATATTAAGTGTGCAATAGCATTACATCTAAATATATGCATACCCTAATTTTAAAATATTGCTAAAAAATGCTAGGCATCATCTGAGCTTTAAGCGAGTCATAATGTTTTTGCTAGTGGAAGGCCTTGCCCTGATGTTGATGGCTGCTGACTGATCAGGGTGGTAGTTGCTGCAGGTTGGGTGGCTGTGGCAGTTTCTTAAAATAAAACAAAAATGAACTTTATCACATCAATTGACTCTTCCATTCATGAACGACTTCTCTACAGCATGTGATGCTATTTGATAGCATTTTACCCACTTCCCAAGTTTTATCATGAGATTGCAGCAACTCAGTCACATCTTCAGACTCCACTTCTAATTCTAGTTCTCTTGCTATATCTACCACATTGGCAGTAACTTCCTCTACTGAAGTCTTGAACTCCTCAATGTCATCCATGAGGGATGGAATCAACTTCTTCCAACTTCCTGTGAATGATGATATTTTGACCTGTTCCCATGAATCACAAATATTCTTAATGGCATCTCGAATGGTGCATCCTTTCCAGAAGGTTTTCAATTTACTTTGCCCAGCTGCATCAGAGAAAACACTATCTATGGCAGCTATAGCCTTATGAAATGAATTTCCTTGACCTGTGGGCTGCAGAATGGATGTGTTAGCAGGCATGAAAACAACATTAATCTTATTGTACGTCTCTACCAGCGCTCTTGGTTGACGAGGTGCATTGTCAATGAGCAGTAATATTTTGAAAGGAGTATTTTTTTCTGAGCAGTAGATTTCAACAGTGGGCTTAAAATATTCAGTAAGCCATGTTGTGAACAGATGTACTGTCATCCAGGCCTTTTTGTTCCATTTATAGAGCACAGGCAGAGTATATCTGATTAATTCTTAAAGATCCTCAGATTTTCAAAATGTTCAATGAGCTTTGACTTCAACTTAAAGTCACCAGTTGCATTAGCCTCTAACAAGAGAGTTAGCTTGTCCTCCAAAGATTTAAAGCCAGGCATTGACTTCTACTATATAGCTATGAAAGTCCCAGATGGTATCTTCTTTCTATAGCATGCTGTTTGGTCTACATGGAAAATCTGTTGTTTAGTGTAGCCACCTTGATCAATTATCTTAGCTAGATCTGGAAAATTTGCACAGTTTCTATATTAGCTCCTGCCCCTTCACCTTGCATTTTTATGTACTATAGATGGCTTTTTCCCTAAAACCTCGTGAAGTAAACTCTGCTAGCTTCAAACTTCTTGCTCAGCTTCCTTACCTCTCTCAGACTTCATAGCATTGAAGAGAGTTAGGGCTTTGTTCTAGATTAGGCTTTGGCTTAAACCTTGTTCTAGATTAGTTTGTAGCTGGTTTGATCTTCTGCCCAGACCACTAAAACTTTGTCTATATCAGCAGTAGGTCTATTTTTCTTTCTTATCATTTGTGTGTTCACTGGAGTAGTACTTTTCATTTCCTTCAAGAACTTTTCCTTTGGGTTCACAATTTGGTTAACCAGTGCAAGAGGTTTAACCTTTAGCCTACCTCACTTTTGACATGCCTTCTTTAGGAAGCTTAATCATTTCTAACTTTTGACCTAAAGTGAAAGACAAAAGACATGTGACTCTTCTTTCAGTTGAACACTTAGAGGCCATTTTAGGGTTATTAACAGGCCTAATTTAAATATTGTTGTGTCTCAGGGAATAGGAAGGCCTGAGGGGGAAATGGACAGGAATGGCTGATTTGTAAAGCAGTCAGAACATGCACATTTATCAGTTAGGTTTGCCATCTTATATGGGTGTGGTTTGTGGTGCCCCAAAACAATTACAATAGTAACATCAAAGATCACTAATCACAGATCACTATAACAAATATAATAATGGAAAAGTTTGAAATATTGCGAGAATTACCAAAATGTGACACAGAGACATGAAGTTAGCAAATGTTTGGAAAAATGGAAGTAATTGTCATGCGTGATGCAGGGTTGCCACAAACCTTGACTTTGCAAAGAACAGAGTGTATGTGAAGTGAGATAAAGTGAAGCATAATAAAACATGTATGCCAGTATTAAATAAATAAAAAACATTATTCAAAAACACTTTTCAAATACCTCTAATTACAAGGTCCTGTACTGAGCCCAGGTATTAAAAATGACCAAGACCCTCTTACAGCTCATGCCTTTGAAAAGCTAAAGTCCTTTGGAGGAAAATAGACATACAAGCAGAAAAACTGATATAAGGAAGATCCCAAATAATGATTACCTTGATCATTCTTCCCATTAGTGTTATCTGAGTTTTGGTATTCATTAACTGAACATATTAATATGCCATCTAAAGCTTCTTAAACTGTACTTCCATTAAAGCAAATTTCTATTGCACACTTCACCCTGAAGAGGATCCTCTGGCTTTAACTACATTTTTAAAATACAGGAATACTGGGTTTTTTTTCCAGCTTTATTGAAATATAATTGACCCATAACATTTTGTAAGTTTATGGTATACAGTGTGTTGATTTGAGAGAAATACTGCTTTTATAAAACACATAGTATCACTAAGTAATATAATAATGCTAAAGCAAGCTTTTGTTATCTGTAGTTATTATCAGGATCATGATTTTATTTATTGTAGACAACAATCTGTAGGAAAAAACAACTATATTAAAAATGGCATTTTTCTCTATTGAATAGAAAGAAATCCAATTATTTTCTCCTTGACTTCTATTTTTTCATCCTGTCCCCTCTCTCCTTATTTCTTTAAATAAAACATTTCCTTCTAAAATTTTTAAAAATTAAAAAAAAATGTTTATTTATTTTTGAGAGAGGCAGACCATGAGTGGGGGAGGAGCAGAGAGAGAGGGAAACACAGGATCTGAAGCAGGATCCAGACTCTGAGCTGTCAGCACAGAGCCTGACACAGGGCTCAAACTCATCAACTGTGAGATCATGAGTGGAGCCAAAGTTGGATGCTTAACCGACTGAGACACCCAGGTGCCCCTAAAACATTTCATTCTAGAAGTCTTTTTATTATAATATCCCATTATTACATTATTCCCAAGAAATGTTAAATCTGAGATTCAGTAATTTAAACACTTAACCTAGTAGGTCAATAACATACTAGAGTGTTCAGCAAATGTACATAGTGCTTTATATTCAAAACATTTTCTTTATTCTTCTGAATGAACTTTTTAAATTTTCTCTATAAGAAAACCAATATAACCCAAAATGTTAAATTTTTTTGCCTGATTTTAATGGTGAGAGACAGCACAAATGTAATTAAAAATATGGATTGCAAGGCTGAGGTTCTGTTGTCTTTCATTTTGCAGTAACGGAGAATGAAGTGGTGAAAAAAAGGATAATCAGGCTGAAAATCCGTATTTTGTTTTTGATGATCTACTTTCAGTTTCCTTGGAAACAGAACTGACAGCCACAGAATTGCTGGCATTATGTTTTATTTTCTTTTTAAGCTTTAAAGCACCCAAGTGAAGGCAAGGTTTTATGGCTATAATCTGTAGACTCTGACTTATTTTCAAACAAATTAAAAACAAGTATTTATTGAATGCCTATTACATATAAGGTACTATGAGGTAAAATTAACAAGTATGAGAGAGGGCTTTAAACCAACTAAGTGGAATAAATTTTAGTTTCTAAGAGCCAATCTATTATATTTTTGGGTTTTGTTTTGTTTTGTTAAGAAAAGGAGAGAGGAAATAGGCTTTATCCAAAAAAAAAAAAAACAAAAAAAAAACCTATAGTGTGAGCATAGTACATTGAAAATAGTGTAGTTTAGTGAAATTAATTTAATTTTATTAATTTATTTATTTTTAAATATGAAATTTATGGTCAAATTGGTTTGCATACAACACCCAGTGCTCATCCCAACAGGTGCCCTCCTCAATACCCATCACCCCCCCCGCCCTCCCACCCCCCATCAACCCTCTGTTTTCAGTTTTTAAGAGTCTCTTATGCTTTGGCTCTCTCCTCTCTAACCTCTTTTTTTTTCCTTCCCCTCCCCATGGTCTTCTGTTAAGTTTCTCAGGATCCACATAAGAGTGAAAACATATGGTATCTGTCTTTCTCTGTATGACTTAGTGAAATTAATTTTAGAAAACAACTAGATTCCTACATAAGACAGCATGATTCCATCTTCCTGTATGCAAAAACTGGGGAATATGTGGGTCGTTACTATGTGTTGAGGAAACAGTTTTTGCTTCCAAGAAATAAAACAAAAACTAAAGTGAGCTTAAATAGTTTAAACCTAAGATGTTTTCTGAGAAACTGATACATTAATGAATTTGCTAAATATTTCAGTTGAGGGGTTACTGTCAAATGATTATAATATAATCTTTTCCTTATGAAAACTTGCATTCATTTAAGTTTTAAGAGACTTAATTCAATTAAAATATCATAAACTTTCAGAAATCATTTATCAAATATCTTCATTTTACCTACAAAAAAACTGAGGCCTAAGGAAATGGAGACACTCGCCCTAAATCATACCTGGGTGGCAGAACTAGAAGTGCTAAAACTGAGATTTCTTGATTACCAGTGTTCTTTAGTGCTCTATTAGTAATAAAGTTCATTGAGGTTTCATTTTGCAAATATTTTAATTTTACACAATTCTTAGCAACTCTTCTATTGTTTAAAAACAAGATACAATAAGAAATAAAAATACTTTATGAACATGTATCCAAATGAAAGAACCAACAAATGTAGCTTTAATAGGCACATTTAAGTTCTGAGTGAACTATGAAGCTGTATGCTTTTCAGAAAGTGTCAGAAGTAAACATCAGAATGATCAAAAAGCCTCTCATTACTGTGAATTGTGGGAAGCTCACCTTGTTAATTCTTCCAATAGTAGCATCTATCTATCAACTCAATCACTCAGTAATTCAAGGAGCACTCTTTGAACCCCTGTTACATTATGTATATAAATCATTTTTCTCTGGGATCCCTTTCCCCCTAACCAGTTAAATACTTCCTCTCTTGTGCTCCAATACCCCTTGTTCATATCTCTATTCTAACACTTACCATACTATAGTGCAGTTATGTTATGTACTTACCTTAGATTCCTTGACATCAATGACTCATTTATCTCTTATAAATCAGACTCAGTGGTCTCATTTCTCTTTTTCCTAATCTCTGTTATGGAGCTTGGCACATAATAATTAAATGTCTCATCACTACATAATATCTATTTTTGGTTTTCCATTGATGAGAGAGCTACAGGAAAGCAAGAGATCTATGTTAGCTGAGAAGACCAGGAAAATTGCAGAGCAAGAGTATGGCACACTGTTGACTAGGTCCTCACTATTGATCACCTCTGGCTAACTGCCAAGTTCATTTCTTAAAATGGTAACTCCCAAGTATTTCCGCTCTCTTTGAGCATTAACCCTTCCTTCAATCCCTTATTTCCACCCAATGGGTTTTATTCCTACATAAACATTAAGTTTATCCAGTGAAATTTTCCTCATCTTAATCTTCTCCATCTCAATATTTTCTTTCTTCTCAGGTTTCTGAAAAAGATATATTTCTCCTCCTTCTCCTTTTCATTTAAGATCGTTCTTTACTAGCTCCTATTTATCTGCTTAAAAATGTATTTTGGTGAACTTTTAACTAGAAAAAGTTTAGTGAACCTACTACTTAAACTGCTTTCATATATTCATGAAAAGGAGGGTAGAACTGCCTATATTTACAGCTTCCATTTTCTTATTCTTATTTGTTTCTTAAAACACTTTAATCTGCATTTTCTCCTCACTGCTCAAATGAAATAACATTCATTATTATTATTATTATTATCATTATTATTTTAGAGAGAGTGTGGCCAAAGGGGGAGAGGTACCTATTAGGGAGAGAGAAGGAGAATCTTAAGCAGGCTCCCCGCTCAGAGCAGAGCCCAACACAGGGCTCAGTCCTATGATGCTGGGATCATTACCTGAGCCAAAATCAAAAGTCAGAGGCTCAACCAACGGAGCCATACAGGTGCCCCTGAAATAACATCCTTGAAGCGACTTTTCCTTTATGATTTAAAATTTGTGCAAGAAGTGCTAGATACTACCAAAAAAACTAATTTATTTTTTAAATGTTATTTATTAATTTTTGAGAGGGGGGATGGGCAGAGAGGGGCAGAACCTCAAGCCCCTCCGATGTGGGGCTTGAAGGCACAAACTGTGAGATCACATCCTGAGCTGAAATCAAGAGTCAGATGCTCAACTGACTGAGCCACCCAGCCCCTCCCCTCAAAAAACTAACTTAAAAGAAACTTGTCACATACATCCTTTATCTGTTCTCATTCTAAACACACAGAACTTCTAGACTTTTTTTTTTACTTCATTACTGAATGCTATAGAAAGAAATAAAAATCTTTAAGTTCCATAGAGAGAATTCCATAACAGTATGGAATCTCTGTTGCTCATAGTGATCATTGACTAGGATTGAAAATAAAAAAACAGCATCCCAGACCACATAATTTGTGCAGGTGATCCCAATTATTCATACTGCTTTCATTATGCAGAAACTAAAAAAAAAAAAAAAAAAAAAAAGCCAAGAAATTAATATAAGTGGGCCCAGCCAAAGAAAATCTCTACAACCTAGGAGAGGTGCAGGACCCTGAAGTATGTAATTCATCCTGAAGATGAGTTTACAAACCAAAATTACAAAGCAGTTGAGGAAATCTGACATCATGAGAGATAGCATGGATAGCATCATGAGAGATACGTATGGGAGAAATAACAATGAAGAATTCTAGATAACACATAAATGATCTTTAGTTTAGAATGAAAGTGTTTAAAATATTTTTAAAGAGATTTAAAAAAAATTTAATGGTTGTTTTTTATTTATTTTGAGAGAAAGAGATAGAGAGCAAGCTGGGGAGAGGCAGAGAGAGAAGACAGAATCCCAAGCAGGCTCCACACCATCAATACGGAGCCCGATGTGGGGCTTGAATCCACAAACTGTGAGATCATGACCTGAGCTGAAATCAAGAGTGGGGCACTTAACCGACTGAGCCACACAAGGGCCCCAAAGAGATTTTTAAAATACCAATGAACTTCATAAGGTAAGAGTAGAATCTTATGAGAGACCAAGGACAGATGAACTTGAATAAAAAAAGAGAAATTTTAGACAAAAAAATAGTCATTGAAATAGGACAACTTCTCAGCATATAGGATAAATAATAAACATTTAAGACCATGAATTGGGTGAACTAGATCACATGGGATAAAGACTGAGAAGCCAAAGGAGTAGGAGAAAACCCAGTGGAAAATGGTATTAAGACAACAGAGGACAATGTTTTAAGGAAGTGGCAGAAAGATCAAGTTTGACTGAAAAGTGTCATTTGGATTTGGTAATTTGGTCAGTGGGTACCTTTGCCAGAACAGGTTCCTTGGAGTGATAGTGGGGGAGACAAAAATTATGGTGTGTTGAGGCACGGATGGGAGGTGAGGAATTGGAGATAAGTATTAGCACACCTTTAGGAACCTTGACTGAAATAAGAAGGCAAGAGCTACAGGTGATAATTGCAGGGAGGATTATTCTCTTTTGAAATGAATAAGATTTAAGCATATTAATATGCTTTGGGGGAAGGAAGATAGACGGCAAGTGATTGACAGAGACTTTAACTTGATAGAACTAATTTCCCAAAGAGAAAGGAGGAGGGGATGGAACTAAAACACAACTAAAGGGATTTGCTTTTGATGTCCTCTGAGGAAAAGCAAAGTACCATAATAATGCTTACTTCATGCCAGGTATTGTTCCAAGCATTTTAGATACATTAACTGAACTGGATGGAGATGATGAACTTGAGAGTGAAAAATAAATGTTTATCTGAAAATCAAAATGATCTTTTTTTAAATTTATTTTTATTTTTTTTAACGTTTATTTTTTTTTGAGACAGAGAGAGACAGAGCATGAACAGGAGAGGGGCAGAGAGAGAGAGAGACACAGAATCTGAAACAGGCTCCAGGCTCTGAGCCATCAGCACAGAGCCGGACGCAGGGCTTGAACTCACGAACCGCGAGATCATGACCTGAGCCGAAGTCGGATGCTTAACCGACTGAGCCACCCAGGCGCCCCGAAAATAAAATGATCTTTAGAAATACGAAGATAAAACTGTGTAGTAATAATTTCTAAAAGAGAAGGAAGAAGAGATGGTGAAGGGAGCTTAAAAAGTGGTGGTTTGATGAACAGGAGAGGAAGTTGACCAGAAACATAAAAGTATTTCAGAATAGTAATGCAAATGATTGTGTCACTTTCTCCTATAGTGCTCAGATATACTAGTGTCAGAGCTCAGACACAGACTGTAATGACCCATGGCTGGAAGTCTGTAAGCAGCCTAGGATGGCGAGACAGAGTTCAGGAAGTTGACAGCACTGGCAGAGGGTGGTTAATTGAGGCTCACTGGGGTTAGGTTAGATATGAAAGGAGGTGAGGCCAGGAGGGGGATAATAATGGATAGGAAAAAAGAAAGTAAAAGAGTTGAAACAGAAAGATTACAAACGTAAAAAGTCCATTAACTCTCTATCCGATGACTCCTTTCTGAGGCATCAGGTTGCCACAAGCCGTGAAGGCCACCAGAAGAGTATGCTGTGTCATCTTCAAGTTCAGGGTTTTCTCCATGTAGCATTATAGTCCACTGACCAGCGTTACTGGCATCACCAAGGAGCTTGTTAGAAATGCAGAATCTTGGGGCACCTGGGGGGGCTCAGTTGGTTAAGTGTCTGACTTCAGCTCAGGTCGTCATCTCACAGTCAGTGAGTTTGAGCCCCGCATCGGGTTCTGCGCTGTCAGCACAGGGTCCTCTGTCTCCCTGTCTCTGCCCCTTCCCCCACTCACTCTCGCTTTCAAAAATGAACATTAAAAAAAAGGAAAGAAATGCAGAATCTTAAGCCCCACTCCAGAAATACTGAGGCAGAATCTGCTTAACAGAATCTCCAAGTGATTCATAACACATTAAATTTAAGAGGCACTGACACCTTAAACCTATAGCCTTTGGAGCAAGAAGAAGATGGCGGCGTAGGAGGACGCTGGGCTCACCGCGCGTCCTGCTGATCACTTAGATTCCACCTACACCTGCCTAAATAACCCAGAAAACCACCAGAGGATTAGCAGAACGGAGTCGCCGGAGCCAAGCGCAGACGAGAGGCCCACGGAAGAGGGTAGGAAGGGCGGCGAGGCGGTGCGCGCTCCACGAACTGGCGGGAGGGAGCCGGGGCGGAGGGGCGGCTCGCCGGCCAAGCAGAGCCCCCGAGCCTGGCTTGCAAAAAGCGGAGGGGCCCGACGGACTGTGTTCCGACAGCAAGCGCGACTTAGCGTCTGGGAGGTCATAAGTTAACAGCTCTGCTCAGAAAGCGGGAAGGCTGGAGGACAAAGGGAAGGAGAGCTGCTGAGCCCCCTGACGACAGAGTTCAGTTTGGTGGGGAACAAAGGCGCTTGCCAGCGCCATCTCCCCCGCCCATCCCCCAGCCAAAATCCCAAAGAGAACCAGTTCCTGCCAGGGGAACTTGCTCCTTGCAAACACCCAACTCTGCGCTTCTGCGGAGCCAAACCTCCAGCAGCGGATCTGACTCCCTCCTGCTGCCACAGGGCCCCTCCTGAAGTGGATCACCTAAGGAGAAGCAAGCTAAGCCTGCCCCTCCTGCCCCTGTGCACCTTGCCTACCCACCCCAGCTAAGACGCCAGATCCCCAGCATCACAAGCCTGGCAGTGTGCAAGTAGCCCAGACAGGCCACCCCACCCCACAGTGAATCCCGCCCCTAGGAGAGGGGAAGAGAAGGCACACACCAGTCTGACTGTGGCCCCAGTGGTGGGCTGGGGGCAGACATCAGGTCTGACTGCGGCTCCGCCCACCAACTCCAGTTATACACCACAGCACAGGGGAAGTGCCCTGCAGGTCCTCTCCACGCCAGGGACTATCCAAAATGACCAAGCGGAAGAATTCCCCTCAGAAGAATCTCCAGGAAATAACAACAGCTAATGAGCTGATCAAAAAGGATTTAAATAATATAACAGAAAGTGAATTTAGAATAATAGTCATAAAATTAATCGCTGGGCTTGAAAACAGTATAGCTGACAGCAGAGAATCTCTTGCTACAGAGATCAAGGGACTAAGGAACAGTCACGAGGAGCTGAAAAACGCTTTAAACGAAATGCATAACAAAATGGAAACCACCACAGCTCGGATTGAAGAGGCAGAGGAGAGAATAGGTGAACTAGAAGATAAAGTTATGGAAAAAGAGGAAGCTGAGAAAAAGAGAGATAAAAAAATCCAGGAGTATGAGGGGAAAATTAGAGAACTAAGTGATACACTAAAAAGAAATAATATACGCATAATTGGTATCCCAGAGGAGGAAGAGAGAGGGAAATGTGCTGAAGGGGTACTTGAAGAAATCATAGCTGAGAACTTCCCTGAAGTGGGGAAGGAAAAAGGCATTGAAATCCAAGAGGCACAGAGAACTCCCTTCAGACGTAACTTGAATCGATCTTCTGCACGACATATCATAGTGAAACTGGCAAAATACAAGGATAAAGAGAAAATTCTGAAAGCAGCAAGGGGTAAACGTGCCCTCACATATAAAGGGAGACCTATAAGACTCGTGACTGATCTCTCTTTTGAAACTTGGCAGGCCAGAAAGAGTTGGCACGAGATTTTCAGTGTGCTAGACAGAAAACATATGCAGCCGAGAATCCTTTATCCAGCAAGCCTGTCATTTAGAATAGAAGGAGAGATAAAGGTCTTCCCAAACAAACAAAAACTGAAGGAATTTGTCACCACTAAACCAGCCCTACAAGAGATCCTAAGGGGGACCCTGTGAGACAAAGTACCAGAGACATCACTACAAGCATAAAACATACAGACATCACAATGACTCTAAACCCATATCTTTCTATAATAACACTGAATGTAAATGGATTATATGCGCCAACCAAAAGACATAGGGTATCAGAATGGATAAAAAAACAAGACCCAACTATTTGCTGTCTACAAGAGACTCAGTTTAGATCTGAGGACACCTTTAGATTGAGAGTGAGGGGATGGAGAATGATTTATCATGCTACTGGAAGCCAAAAGAAAGCTGGAGTAGCCATACTTATATCAGACAAACTAGACTTTAAATTAAAGGCTGTAATAAGAGATGAAGAAGGACATTATATAATAGTGACAGGGTCTATCCATCAGGAAGAGCTACCAATTATAAATGTCTATGCACCGAATACCGGAGCGCCCAAATATATAAAACAATTACTCATAAACATAAGCAACCTTATTGATAAGAATGTGGTAATTGCAGGGGACTTTAACACCCCACTTACAGAAATGGATAGATCATCTAGACACACGGTCAATAAAGAAACAAGGGCCCTGAATGAGACATTGGATCAGATGGACTTGACAGATACATTTAGAACTCTGCATCCCAAAGCAACAGAATATACTTTCTTCTCGAGCGCACATGGAACATTCTCCAAGATAGATCATATACTGGGTCACAAAACAGCCCTTCATAAGTTTACAAGAATTGAAATCATACCATGCATACTTTCAGACCACAATGCTATGAAGCTTGAAATCAACCACAGAAAAAAGTCTGGAAAACCCCCAAAAGCATGGAGGTTAAAGAACACCCTACTAACGAATGAGTGGGTCAACCAGGCAATTCGAGAAGAAATTAAAAAATATATGGAAACAAACGAAAATGAAAATACAACAATCCAAATGCTTTGGGACGCAGCGAAGGCAGTCCTGAGAGGAAAATACATTGCAATCCAGGCCTATCTCAAGAAACAAGAAAAATCCCAAATACAAAATCTAACAGCACACCTAAAGGAAATAGAAGCAGAACAGCAAAGGCAGCCTAAACCCAGCAGAAGAAGAGAAATAATAAAGATCAGAGCAGAAATAAACAATATAGAATCTAAAAAAACTGTAGAGCAGATCAACGAAACCAAGAGTTGGTTTTTTGAAAAAATAAACAAAATTGACAAATCTCTAGCCAGGCTTCTCAAAAAGAAACGGGAGATGACCCAAATAGATAAAATCATGAATGAAAATGGAATGATTACAACCAATCCCTCAGAGATACAAACAATTATCAGGGAATACTATGAAAAATTATATGGCAACAAATTGGACAACCTGGAAGAAATGGACAAATTCCTGAACACCCACACTCTTCCAAAACTCAATCAGGAGGAAATAGAAAGCTTGAACAGACCCATCACCAGCGAAGAAATTGAATCGGTTATCCAAAATCTCCCAACAAATAAGAGTCCAGGACCAGATGGCTTCCCAGGGGAGTTCTACCAGACGTTTAAGGCAGAGATAATACCTATCCTTCTCAAGCTATTCCAAGAAATAGAAAGGGAAGGAAAACTTCCAGACTCATTCTATGAAGCCAGTATTACTTTGATTCCTAAACCAGACAGAGACCCAGTAAAAAAAGAGAACTACAGGCCAATATCCCTGATGAATACGGATGCCAAAATTCTCAATAAGATACTAGCAAATCGAATTCAACGGCATATAAAAAGAATTGTTCACCATGATCAAGTGGGATTCATTCCTGGGATGCAGGGCTGGTTCAACATTCGCAAATCAATCAACGTGATACATCACATTAACAAAAAAAAAGAGAAAAACCATATGATCCTGTCAATCGATGCAGAAAAGGCCTTTGACAAAATCCAGCACCCTTTCTTAATAAAAACCCTTGAGAAAGTCGGGATAGAAGGAACATACTTAGAGATCATCAAAGCCATTTATGAAAAGCCCACAGCTAACATCATCCTCAACGGGGAAAAACTGAGAGCTTTTTCCCTGAGATCAGGAACACGACAGGGATGCCCACTCTCACCGCTGTTGTTTAACATAGTGCTGGAAGTTCTAGCATCAGCAATCAGACAACAAAAGGAAATCAAAGGCATCCAAATTGACAAAGATGAAGTCAAGCTTTCGCTTTTTGCAGATGACATGATATTATACATGGAAAATCCAATAGACTCCACCAAAACTCTGCTAGAACTGATACATGAATTCAGCAAAGTTGCAGGATACAAAATCAATGTGCAGAAATCAGTTGCATTCTTATACACTAACAATGAAGCAACAGAAAGACAAATAAAGAAACTGATCCCATTCACAATTGCACCAAGAAGCATAAAATACCTAGGGATAAATCTAACCAAAGATGTAAAGGATCTGTATGCTGAAAACTATAGAAAGCTT
The DNA here is from genome assembly GCF_014898765.1 of Herpailurus yagouaroundi. Taxonomy (NCBI): domain Eukaryota; kingdom Metazoa; phylum Chordata; class Mammalia; order Carnivora; family Felidae; genus Herpailurus; species Herpailurus yagouaroundi. Next base: position 76,070,592 of record NW_024412395.1, on the reverse strand, counting down.
ATGAAGATAATTGAAGAAGATTTAAAGAAATGGAAAGACATTCCCTGCTCATGGATTGGAAGAATAAATATTGTCAAAATGTCAATACTACCCAAAGCTATCTACACATTCAATGCAATCCCAATCAAAATTGCACCAGCATTCTTCTCGAAACTAGAACAAGCAATCCTAAAATTCATATGGAACCACAAAAGGGCCCGAATAGCCAAAGTAATTTTGAAGAAGAAGACCAAAGCAGGAGGCATCACAATCCCAGACTTTAGCCTCTACTACAAAGCTGTCATCATCAAGACAGCATGGTATTGGCACAAAAACAGACACATAGACCAATGGAATAGAATAGAAACCCCAGAACTAGACCCACAAACGTATGGCCAACTCATCTTTGACAAAGCAGGAAAGAACATCCAATGGAAAAAAGACAGTCTCTTTAACAAATGGTGCTGGGAGAACTGGACAGCAACATGCAGAAGGTTGAACCTAGACCACTTTCTCACACCATTCACAAAAATAAACTCAAAATGGATAAAGGACCTGAATGTGAGACAGGAAACCATCAAAACCCTAGAGGAGAAAGCAGGAAAAGACCTCTCTGACCTCAGCCGTAGCAATCTCTTACTCGGCACATCCCCAAAGGCAAGGGAATTAAAAGCAAAAGTGAATTACTGGGACCTTATGAAGATAAAAAGCTTCTGCACAGCAAAGGAAACAACCAACAAAACGAAAAGGCAACCAACGGAATGGGAAAAGATATTTGCAAATGACATATCGGACAAAGGGCTAGTATCCAAAATCTATAAAGAGCTCACCAAACTCCACACCCGAAAAGCAAATAACCCAGTGAAGAAATGGGCAGAAAACATGAATAGACACTTCTCTAAAGAAGACATCCGGATGGCCAACAGGCACATGAAAAGATGTTCAGCGTCGCTCCTTATCAGGGAAATACAAATCAAAACCACACTCAGATATCACCTCACGCCAGTCAGAGTGGCCAAAATGAACAAATCAGGAGACTATAGATGCTGGAGAGGATGTGGAGAAACGGGAACCCTCTTGCACTGTTGGTGGGAATGCAAATTGGTGCAGCCACTCTGGAAAGCAGTGTGGAGGTTCCTCAGAAAATTAAAAATAGACCTACCCTATGACCCAGCAATAGCACTGCTAGGAATTTATCCAAGGGACACAGGAGTACTGATGCATAGGGGCACTTGTACCCCAATGTTCATAGCGTCACTCTCAACAATAGCCAAATGATGGAAAGAGCCTAAATGTCCATCAACTGATGAATGGATAAAGAAATTGTGGTTTATATACACTATGGAATACTACGTGGCAATGAGAAAAAATGAACTATGGCCTTTTGTAGCAACGTGGATGGAACTGGAGAGTGTGATGCTAAGTGAAATAAGCCATACAGAGAAAGACACATACCATATGGTTTCACTCTTATGTGGATCCTGAGAAACTTAACAGGAACCCATGGGGGAGGGGAAGGAAACAAACAAAAAAAAAAGAGGTTAGAGTGGGAGAGAGCCAAAGCATAAGAGACTGTTGAGAACTGAGAGCAAACTGAGGGTTGATGGGGGGTGGGAGGGAGGAGAGGGTGGGTGATGGGTATTGAGGAGGGCACCTTTTGGGATGAGCACTGGGTGTTGTATGGAAACCAATTTGACAATAAATTTCATATATAAATAAAAAAAATAAAAAATAAATAAAAAATAAAATTTTAAAAAGAAAAAAAAAATTTAAGAGGCACTGGGGTAGAAAGAGAGTGTGGATTCACCCTCGGTTTGTATGTGCTGCTCATGATATGCTAGAAGAAACAAGGGGCAGACATTCTGTGATGCTCTTGAGCTCCCAGACTTTATTACCTATTTTGTATTTATAATTTATATTGTATTTTGTACTTATTACCTATTTTATGTATAACTTAAATCGTTTTCCAAATGATTTGTCATCCTGTACACTAACTCCTCCCTAATTCCATCCCACAAAACTGAAATGAAGTGAAATGAAATTTAGTGTCAAAATTAATTCTAGGGAAAAATTTGCAGTTAGCCAGGGGGGGGGGGGGGGGGGGGGGGGGGGGGGGGGGGGAGGGGAGGGGGGGGGGGG
>NW_024412395.1:76037738-76068374 GCF_014898765.1 Herpailurus yagouaroundi | reverse complement strand
CGCATCTGTTCTTTGGTCAACTTGAAAGAGTGATACTGTGTCTTCGCATAACATTCCAGGGTAATGAAGTCACTGTTCATGATTAGGAATGGTTTTTGAACTGCTTTTCACCCCCTTCTTTGTGCAAAACCAAACTGAAATTCTTCTAAATTTGAAGTCACTTGAGAATCTGAGTGGAAGCTCGAGCGAAATTGTCTCTTCACATTAATTTGGAACCGAATTCCGAAGAGGTGAAGATCCTGGGGAGCAAGGCAAGACAGCGTCCAACTGGTCACGCTGACAACTGTTGGAAGTGTTCATGGAAATTTTAATACCGTTTCCTAAAGACTCGCAATGCTTTTTGTGATTCAGGCTTTCATCTTACACCAAGAACTGAATCTTGTCGACCTGCTGGCTGTTATTTATGTGCTGGTGCTTTTAAGTGCTGTTCCCCATTGGGCCAAGGTCTCTGGTCAAAGAGCGGGAAAAACCATTTGTTCCCTTCTCAAGCTAACTGGTCCTGAGAGCTGTTGAACGTGCCCCACCACCACTGGGAGAACCGAAATTGCGGAGGCCTGAGGCATTTCAAAAGCGAATGTGGCTTTTAAACTGCGCAGGGCTAGAGAGGTTTGCGACGCGACAGCTGACGGTCCCCTTCCCCCCGCGGGGTCAGCTCCCTACCAGTAAGCGTCTCTCCCTCTCCAAGTTAACTCACCACACACCCACGCCCCCCCACCCGCCTCCCCCCGCCAGCCCTTCCCCCTCCTCGCCTCCTAGGTTCCCGCGCCCTCCTCTTCATTCCCTCAGCCAGCCTCTCATAGCCTTTCGCGCCCCCTTCCTCCTTTCCCTCTCATTGTTCCCTCCCTTTTTTCCCTTCGGTCTCTCGCCCTGCCCACCCCGCTTTCATCCCTTCTTTTTTCCCCTTGGATTCGCGCTCGCGCCGCAAACGCCGCCTCCTCTCTCTACCAGAAGCAGCCCGGCGGGAGACGCAGCAGACCGACTTCGCGCAGGCGCACTGTGGGGCGGGCGCGCGGGCAGGCTGGGCGTCCGCGCAGGCGCTCGCTGTCCGGGCTTCGCTCAGGCGCTGGCTGCTAGGCGTTCTTCGCGTCTCTTGGTCCGGGTTTGGGGCCGCGCGCCGGCGGCGGCACCATGTTTCTTCATTCAGTCAATCTCTGGAACCTGGCGTTTTATGCCCTTATGGTCTTCATGGCGACCCTGGGGCTGTGGGACGTCTTCTTCGGCTTCGAGGAGAACAAGTGCAGTATGAGCTATATGTTTGAGTACCCGGAGTATCAGGTGAGGTTCGGCTCTCTCCTCACCTGGGCGCTCTGAGACTCGGGCCCCTCCTGTGGGTTTCTCCTGCTTTGGCTCCCCGCGCCTCTGTGGCACCCGTATGCCAACCTCGTCTGTTTTTGTTTTTGTTTTTGTTTTTGTTTTTTCCTCCCAGAAGACTCTGCCGACCACCCGCCCTCCCTGCTCACCTCACCTACCCTTTGTGTCCTCTTTTTTTCTTTTTCTGTTTCTTTCTTTCTTTCTTTTTTTAAGATTTTTACTTTTGGGGGATGTCTACGCACGATATGGGTCTGGAACTTATAACCCCAACATCAAGAGTCTGTGCTCCTCCCACGAGCCAGCCGGGCACCCCGCCTTTGTGTCCTCCCTTAAAGTGGGGTGTGAGGTAGACGGTTCCTTGAGCATCCTACCCGCCCCCCATAGTTGCTCCCCTGTCTCCCGCCCCCTTCCCGGTCCCAAATCCCAGGCACTGGTTGTTTTGACTGCCCGGGCCCACCCCGCCTCATTCACAGAGACGCAAACTCAGCGCCTCTCCCTAAACCTAAACCCCATTTTCCCTGCGTTCCTGCCTTAACAGGTGCCCCTGGACCCTCCTTGGCTTTCCACGCACCTAATTCTTAACCATCCCGCGCAGTGATTTGCACGTCAGCTTTAGCTTTTCTGGAAAGGGACTGAGCTTCCGCAGAGTTTGTGTTGGCTAGATCCCAAGACTGCCTTTGAGACTCCAGGGTCTTACCTCTGTGTGAAAGGCTAACCTGGGGAGGAATTAAATGGAAAACTGTTGAGGTTCCGTGCTGTAAAGTTTTGCGGAACCTCCGGTTTTGTAGGTCACCGGCCCGTGCGTGTGCATGCAAGCCTGTGTTTATGCTTGTCGCCTCTTAGCAGTTGTATACAAAATCTATTTCATAGTGGTGTTTTTGTTTTCTCGCTGTGTTTGCAATTTAGGAGAGACCCGGCCCTTCTGTCTCGAGAGCGCGCGCGCCGTCCCCCACCTCTTCCGTTCCATTTTGAGATTTTTCTATCACAACTGCTTCATCAGTTCAGTTTAGGAGAATTTGGAATTTCATTCATGACCAGCTGTGGTGACAAATTACACAACTGTCCAAAAAAATTTCTCTCGAATGACTGTTTTATTGCTAAACGCATCTCCTAATTATGGAATACATGTTATAATGGTAACCCATCATAGAAAGTATGTGTACTATAATACATTACTGATAAAACGCATTCTTCTTTTATTTTTAAAACCATAGCAGATTTTTTTTTTTTTTAAGGTGTAGAATGCAGATCGTGATTGCCTCTGCCCAGGGCATTGTGGATTAGCATGTTATTTGATTAATGCTGCTATTATTTAGATCGTAAAAATACCTAAGGTTTAAAAAAAAATTTTTTTTCAACGTTTATTTATTTTTGGGACAGAGAGAGACAGAGCATGAACGGGGGAGGGGCAGAGAGAGAGGGAGACACAGAATCGGAAACAGGCTCCAGCCTCTGAGCCATCAGCCCAGAGCCCGACGCGGGGCTCGAACTCATGGACCGCGAGATCGTGACCTGGCTGAAGTCGGACACTTAACCGACTGCGCCACCCAGGCGCCCCAAAATACCTAAGGTTTAAATTGTTGAAGAACATCTTTTCCCGTGGGCAAAATTCTAATTTAGATTTCATTTGCTTTGAGATCCTTATCTTGGTTTTGCATCAGTGCTTATAAAGGAGTGGAAGAACTTGATATCAGATGCTATTGAAGGAGAAGATATTAATGTGTTACTGTTGTCTCAGTTTCTAAGCACATATGCCGGTTTATGTTTATCAGAGTCTATACATAGTTAAATACGTGGGCTTTTAAGGTTTTTTTAAAACCGAAAATAGAGCCCTTATAATCTTTCATTTTTCTATGGTGTAATAATTGAGAAACTCAATAGTCACTTTAGTTTTCTACTTCATTGAAGAGTTTGATTAAAACAAAATTATCTGTAACAATACAGAACGAATTCCCATTTATTTTGAGATTGCCCACAATTATTGAAGCTACTTTAATATCTGCAGTAGTGGAAATTGCTTAGTGTTGGGAACAAAGCATATGGACCTCACAGATGCATTTCTTGCCTCATAAAATTAACTGGAAAGACAGAAAATTAGCTAATGCAAAAGAGCTGTTTGGGTTTTTTTGTTGCTGAGTAGTCTATTTAGCTATTTTGATTCAAATTACTTTTTTGTGGTTTTACTATTCCATTACTGTTAATATTATTTGTCAGTACAGTAATAATTACAGTGGCAGGAGTTTCTGATTCACATTTTCAGTTGATATTTATTTTTATGATGTAAAAAGAGGCTGTGTTAATTCACTACAGTATTATATTCGATTCTTGTATCTTAACATTGTGTACACCAGGTCATGTTATTTTAGAAATATAGTTAAAGGCTATCTGTAGAATTGAGTCATCTTGAATATAGTGAGATTTCTGGATAACTGAGATCGTTCTATTAAGAACCAGTGGTTTTTAATGAATAAAAGTATTCTAAATACGTCCATCATATGTATTGTTTACTTCTAGTTATATCTCGTAGTAAGCTTTCTAATTGTTCACAGGTTGATACCTGCATATAAGTTGGCATATTCGTTGGCTTTTCAGCTTCTTGACACTTTTCTTCTTTTTTACTGTTAGTTTGCATATTTGTTAGCTGAATTTTAGAAAAAATTATAGTTGAAACACACTCTATTTTATTCTTCATTTAAAAAATAAAAGGTGGGACAGGAATTTGAACCTATTTGTAAGAATGAAGTTTTGAATTTAAAATTGAGTATTCATTTTCTACCTTTGGTTTTCGTAGATTCACTTACTCAGAGTTAACTGGACATCTCACAGACCTACCAGGCAAAATATACATTATCCCTTAAAGCTTCTTGCTTTATTATGATAGCAAGGCACAGCTTTTATTTGGTAGCAAACAGTTTTAGGCAAATTGTAGAATTCAAGAAGAAACATCTGTGTTGTTTTTCTCCCATATAGTAATTTATTTGACCGTCTTCAGATAAGTGACCTAGCAGTTGCTATCTGAAGAAAATGTTGATATTGGAAAATACAAATGATAGCATTTTGTTATTAAGTGTGATGTTCGTTTGGCAAATAATTTATTGAATAACTACTCTGTGTCTAGTATATTCTAGATACAAGGTATGGGTAAGAAGGAATTAGAGATGAATCAGACTTTGCCTTTATGTCTTTATAGTACAGTGGGGGAGACAGGAATGTAATGGATAGTTAAAATGTGCTAAATGTTATAGTTTCACTGTAAGAGCGCATATGAGGTTCTTCACAGAAGACAGTGTCCAAGTTCATCTTCAGTAGTCAAAGGCTGTAGCCAAGTTGTAGTGAATTAGAGGATATATATGTATATATGTGTGTGTGTGTGTATATGTGTGTGTGTGTGTGTGTGTATATATATATATATACACACACATATATAGTTCACATTGCAGGAATGGGGTGCCTGGGTAGCTCAGTCGGTTAAGCATCCAACTTTGGCTCAGGTCATGATTTCACTGTTCATGAGTTTGAGCCCCATGTTGGGCTCTTGTATTCTGTGTCTCTCTCTCTCTCTCTCTCTCTGTCCTTCCTCTGCTTGTACTCTGTCTCTCAAAAAATGAATAAATGTTAAAAAAAATTTTCTTTAAAGAAAATTGCAGGAATAAAGAATAGCATTTGTGAAGGTGGGAAGGCACCAGGACACATTGTATAAGCAGTATGTATATATATAAACTGCTAACACTGATTGCCTTGTGGGTGCAAACTACTAGGTGGCTAAAGGACTAGTGGTGGAAGAGAGCCTTTTCAATGTACATTCTATTGAATCTTGAATTTTGAAGCATATTAAAAATAAATTTTAAAACATGGCATGTGTAAGTTTAAGAAAGGTAAGAATAATTAGAGCCAAATATTAGAGGACCACTGTCTTAAGCCTTTATAAATGCAGTCAGGAAGCACAGAAGTTGTATGTTTTAACAAGGTATTTTTTGACACCACTATGAACTCTGGATTGTAGCAGGGAGGTTATGACAGGGAGAAAGACCAACCAGTCTAAAAGATTCAGTTGTCCCTAGGTGTTTTTATTAAGCTGGAGTTTTTAGGGGTGGGATGAACAAAGAGCCAAGAGCTCTTTGTAAGATCTTTTAAACTGCATTTTGATCAAAATCTCTTTTTTCTCCTTTTTTTCTTAATTATGGAGCTCAAATTTGAATTTTCCAGTTTTGATTTACAAGTAAAAGATATGTGTCATAAAAAAAGACATTTGTTTCTTGAATTGGTATTTTTCTAGTACTTGGGAACTTATTAGAATTTTTGTCTTTTGAAAGAGTTTGGGGTTTAGCGATTAGAAGGACCTGTACTAAGGCAGAGTCAAGGAGGGATGGACAGCAGGGGCAGGATTGTGGACATGTTATTTAAGTATAAGTGTAATTTATTTTGATTGGAGGTCTGTTTTTGGGAAGGTGTGCTCATTTAAAATAATATATGCAAAATAATTTAAAATATATGGGACTCTTGTTACTATAAAAGTTTTCTTTTAAATCCCTTGACCCTCATCTTTTTCTTCATCAGCATCCTTTTCATAGGCCTATAATTTTCTGTCTTTAATCTGGTCAGAACCCTTTCTTTCTCTTCCTGCCACTCCCAACTTGAACTTGTTTTTCTATCTCTAGAGAATTAAATATTTCTTTTTCAATATATTGATAGTTTCTTATTCTTCTGAGTTAAGTTTCAGCTAGTTCAAAACTTAATGTACTAAAAAGAATGATCTAGGGGCGCCTGGGTGGCTCGGTCGGTTAAGCATCCGACTTCGGCTCAGGTCATGATCTCGCGGTCCGTGAGTTCGAGCCCTGCGTCGGGCTCTGTGCTGACAGCTCAGAGTCTGGAGCCTGTTTCAGATTCTGTGTGTGGCTCTCTCTCTGACCCTCCCCTGTTCATGCTCTGTCTCTCCCTGTCTCAAAAATAAATAAACGTTAAAAAAAAAATTAAAAAAAAAGAAAAAATAAAATAAAAATAAAAAGAATGATCTAATATTCATGTACTGTCATATCAAAAGATGTACTAAATTGGGAGAAGTTTAGATTAACATTTTCTTGTTCTCTCATGTTTCCTTTTTGCTTAATGTATACTTAATCAAAATATTGCATCATTTTAGTTTATTATACATTGTGCATAGTCAGTATTGGGGCTAATTTGAGTTGAAGCCCATATATATATATAAAGTGAATTGCGGGATTAGTATTTCTGCATTTTGGGTATTGGAGGAGATAAAATTGCTAATATTTTAAGCAATAAGTGCACAGTCTCTAAAGATATTTTCAGGTGTTATTAACACAGATTGTTGATGGTAATATTTTTAAAAGAATCTTGAATGTGCATGAATAATCAGAATTCTGCTTCTTAGAACAGTGAGGTTTTTCAGTGTCATTACCATTTATAGGCTTTAAAATTCATTCAGTAGTTAAAATTTTTATCAAGCACATGTACAGCACTGCTAGATCATTAAATCTATTGATGTCTACTTAAAATCTATTCAATGTAACTGATTTCATTTTTAATGGTTCTATACTCAAAAAAGGGGCAGAAGAAGAGAAGGAGAGCTTATACTTTACCATCACATTCATAGATGCTTATGTTTTGGGGATGACATTAAGACCTAACTTCTGTTTTGTTGGAAAAAAAAATTGCGTGAATTACTGGCTCATTTGTTATACAAAGTATGAATTGCAGAGTAGTTTAAGGCTTGCTGACAAACCATACACCTGGTCCATGAAAACTGAAACAGATGCTAATTCATTGGCATGTTTATGGTGAGAAAAGTGTACATGTCTTGACCAAGACATGGCTGTAAGGTTCAGATTAATGTGTTAAGCACATTGCAGATCAAAGCATATTAAGTTGAGAGGTCAGAAAGCTGTATTACAAAACAAGCTTACTTTGTTTTGAATGGTATAACAGCTGGAATATATAGTTGGGCCTGAAAAAAAGGAAAGACATTACAAAATAGTTTAAAATAGCAAAAAAGAATTGATTTGTTAATGGAAAGCCTTTATTATTTCTAAGTATAATTGATACTGATACTATATTAAGAGCATTTCCAATTATATTAACATGTAACTTGCTGACATACCTCAGTGTTTTTCTTTAGTCAGTGGCTACTTTGAGTAATTTGCATTCATTAGAATTTCAGGTGGTTCCATTTTATGCGTTCTTGAAAACTGCATGGTTCAAAACTCACATAATTCAAGACTAATTCTGCATTCTACGTATGAATAAGCTAAAAGTAAAATTTGTTTGGAACATTAAGTGCAGTTTTATCATTAGTAGTATTTTTATGCTATGCTGTTTCAAATGTGTGTAATACAGAAATGGACACAGTAGGCTGAATTGTATTAATACAACTAATTAAAGTGAAATTGCTTTTTTTTTTCTTTTTGCTGTAGAAAATAGAACTTCCAAAGAAACTGGCAAAACGCTATCCTGCATATGAATTATATCTTTATGGAGAAGGATCCTATGCTGAAGAGCACAAAATTCTCCCTTTGACGGGTATTCCAGTCCTCTTTCTTCCTGGTAATGCTGGAAGTTATAAGCAAGGTAAGTCTTGGGGTTTGGGAGTGAGTCAAATGAGTGAAGGGAGCCAGCTGTATGTTGATGGATAGTAAATAAGTTTGTGGTGATGATCACTTTGTAGTATATACAGATGTTGAATTATAAAACTGTACACCTAAAGCTTATATAATAAAAAAGGAATGAATTAACTGATAACATGAATTACATGATGCAATGTGGATAAATCTTAAAAACATAAGTGAAAGAAGCCAGTCATAAAAAAACACGTATGTGATCCCATTTATAGAAATGTCCAGAATAAGCAAGTCCATGGGACAGAAAGTAAATTAGTAATTTCCAGAAATTGGAAGGAGAAGAGGAATGAGAAGTGACTACTAATGAGTACAGGGTTTTCTTTTTGGGGTAATTAAAAATGTCTAACGTTAGATTAGAGAAATGATTTTAGAACTCGATGAATATACTAAAAGTCATTGAATTGTACACTTTACATAATGAGTTGAATAGTATGTGAATTACGTATGTTAAAAAAATGGAATGGCACATAGGTATTTTGTTTGCTAAACCATACACTGCAATTTTTAATGCCAATTAAGGCAATCAGTTCACAAATTCTGTAGAGTTAACAGAACAAAACCTGAAACAGTGATGGAAGCAGGTAGACCAATGAGGAAACTATTAGAGTAGTTAAGGCAAGAGATGATGGTGCTTACATTAGGAAGACAGTAGTGGAAATGATGAGAATTGTTGATTGGGGGATATGTTTGGAAAGTAGAGTATGATAAGATTTACTGATGGATTGGATGTCATGTGTAAGAAAAAGACAAATCAAGCATAGGTATCTGAACCAAGTGAGGAGCATATTATTTCTTGTAGGGATTTTCTCATTCTTAAAATCCTCAAGCATGACTCATACAGATGACTAACATTTCTTACTCTTCAAAGAATTCTTCCCCTCCCTTTTAGCTGTTGTCCCTACTGAAGTGGAAGCAGGTAAAGAATGAATGACCTGTTTACGTTCTATTTAACTTAAATTTAAAAAACATTTAGGGCACAAGACATACAGGGCACAAACAATGGTTTGTTCTTCTGAATTGATACCGTTGGAGGATGTCACCCTGAAGTAGGTTGTTTATACTTGGGAGTGTGGGATAAAGTTATTTGTTAAGAGACTTTGAAGCAACTTTTGAAAATTTTGTTTGGGGCACCTGGGTGGCTCAGTCAGCTAAGTGTCCGACTTTGGCTCAGGTCATGATCTCATGGTTCATTGGTTCAAGCTTCACGTTGGGCTCTGTGGTGACAACTCAGAGCCTGGAGCCTGCTTCAGATTCTGTGTCTCCCTCTCTCTCTGTCCTTCCCCCACTCGTGCTGTCTCTCTCAGAAATAAATAAAACGTTAAAAATTTTGTTTAATGTGCTCATTGTATTTTCCTCTGCAGTCCGTTCTGTTGGCTCTATTGCACTTAGAAAAGCAGAAGACATTGACTTCAAATACCACTTTGACTTCTTTAGTGTGAATTTTAATGAAGAACTGGTGGCACTATATGGTGGAAGTCTTCAGAAACAGACCAAGTTTGTACATGAATGCATTAAAACAATTCTCAAACTCTATAAGGTAGGAGATAAGCATGCAAATCAATAGTGATCACCTATTAACATCTTTTTTTAAGACATTCAGCATATTTTAAATCATGTATTTGTTTATATGGAAGTTACAGATGACACAAAGGTTTGTTTTTTGTTTTGGTGGGAGTCTTATTTTGAACTCCGTAGTTTTGAAATTTGAATTGGATTTATAAGGGGCGCCTGGGTGGCTCAGTCAGTTGAGCGTCCGACTTTGGCTCAGGTCATGATCTCATGGTCTTTGAGTTCGAGCCCCACATCAGGTTCTCTGCTGTTAGCACAGAGCCAGCTTTGGATCCTCTGTCCCCCTCTCTCTCTCTGTCCCTTCCCCGCTTGGGTTCTCTGTCTCTCTCAAAATAAATAAATAAACTTAAAAAAAAAATAAGAGAAAAAAATAAATTGAATTTATAAGAAATGTCTCTTGTGAATTTAAGGGAAAAAAATTTTTTTAACTTTATAAATCAGAAGTGCATTGAGTTTCCTAAAGATCATTAGTATGGATTTCTGCTTCTAGTTATGAATAACTTGTACTAGGGTAGACCACTTCCGTATGTAAGCAACTATAAAGCTAGCCAAAATATTGAAATACATGTTTTTAAGTGTTGGCCAAGGACCTTGATCCCTGAAAGAAGGAAAACATGTGAGGTGAGCTTCATGATTGCCCTGATTTTCTGCCTGAAAGCATTTCCCAGACCATGGGACAAGTGGGTAAAGATCAAGCAGAACACATTTATATAATTGAACTGAAGAAGGCAGAGATTGGAATTTGGGGCTACTGGAGTGGTTAAATCTGTGGGCATGGTATTAGAAAGAAGAGAGTCAGGCAGAAATAGAAGCTCTAGAAATTTGCATTTTTCAACTTTGAATGCAGTGCTGAATATGCACAGGGCAAGAAGCTACAGGGCAATGGCATACCGAGGAGGAAGTGATGGGATGTATCTACCTCAAGTTCAAGGAATAAGGAGCAATATATATCTTTAGAGAAATTTGAAAGAGTGGTAAAACAGTCTAAAAATCATTCTGTGCCAACACTTCTAAACAATGTCAGGGATAAAATACCACTGCCTACTGAGGTGGAGCCACTGCCTCCCATAGTATGCCACAATGAAGCTCCTGGCAAAAAAAAAAAAAAAAAGCTACTGGAGGAATTCAGGAATACCTGAATTGAGATTCCAGAGGTCACATGGTGCTAGGAAATAGGAGTTCTGATCAGCTGGAGCAGGAAGACCTATTTGAACACTCTGGGCATTGTTGAGATCCCAGAAAGGATACTATTTAGGCGTAAGACTATTCTATATTCTAAGTCTAAAGTAAGAGCCATTCTAGGATCCACCTTAATGCTTAAATAGAAGCCTCAAAAATACTCAAGGGTAAGGGGTTAAGTAAGGTAAGGTAAGTATGTATAACAAGAGAACAGATGAGGAGTCTCAGCAAAGACATGGAAACTATTAAAAAAGAAGAACAAAAAGGAAAATATAGAACTGAAGCAATACATACCAGAAATGAAAAATTCAGTACATAGGCTTTAAGCCGATTGAATACTACAGAATAAGAGATCATTGAATTTGAAGGTACGACAATAGAAACTATCCCAAAATGAAACACCGGACAAAAGAATGAAAAAGAAAGAGCCTCAGGAACCTGTGGGGCAATACTCAGTAATCTAAGATTGATATAATTGGAACTCTAGAAGAGAAAGAAATTGGAAAGGAAAAAATATTTAAAGAAGTAATGGTTCCCAGTTGGTCAATTTTGATTAAAAATTTTCAACCCACAGGTCCAAGAAGATCAGTAAGTGTTAAGCAGGAGAAATACAAAATCACACTTATATGTATCATAGTCAAATTGTTGAAAACTAAAGTAAAGAGAAAAATCTTAAAAGCAGCCAAAAGAAAAAGATCCTTTACCTAACATACAGAGTAAACATACAGAGTAAAAATTACCAGTGCTTTTACATAAGAAATAGTGAAAGCCAAAAAACAACAGGATAACATCGTAAAGATCTTGGAGATGAGGTTAGGAAGGGTACTCTTCAACCTAAAATTGCATACCCAGCAAAAATATCATTCAAAAGTGAGGGCAAAATAAAGATATGTTCAGAGTTATAAAAACTGGCAGTTTGTCATTAGTAGACAAAGGGAAATAAAAGATTAGCATTAGGTGAACAGTACAGTAATACTTGCTGTAGACAAGATGAATGCTAATTAATGGGTGAAAGTTTGAGGAGAAAAAGGATATTTACATGATCTCAAAGAATCTTTTCTGAAATATTCATTAACTACAAAGGGGAAGAATAACTTTACAGTGGAGAAACCTGGCAGATACCATCTTAACCAAGATTAACATCACCGGTAATAACACATGTTGATAGAAACCTCCTTGACATGTGTAATAAGACATATTGATATAAATCTCCTTGACGTGATGCATTGAGAAGGTTGCAGCATAATTTCTGTGGCATTGTCAACCTCACGTTAATCATGAGAAAACGTCAGGAAAACCCAAATTGAGAGTCATACTACAAAATAATCAGTTCTGTTTAAAAGTATCACGATCATAAAAAAGTGAACACTGAAGAACTGTCACAGGTTAGAGGAAACTAAGGAGAAATAACAATGCGAGGTAGGATGTTGGATGAAATCCTGAAATAGAAAAAGTACATTTGTGAGAAAATGGATGAAATTTATATTAGGTCTACAGTTTAGTTAATAACAGTTGAGCTGAAGTTAAAATGTTAATTTTTTTTAAGTTTTATTTATTGTGAGAGAGAGAGAGAGAGAGAGAGAGAAAGCATGCATGGCAGGGGAGGGTCAGAGACAAGAGAGACAATTTCAAGCAGGCTCCACACCATCAGTGCAGAGCCTGATGTGAGGATAGAACTCATTAACTGTGACATCAAAACCTGAGCTGAAACCAAGAGTAGTAGGATGCTTACCTGACTGAGCCATCCAGGCACCCCAGCAACGTTAATTTCTTTGTTTTGATAATTGTCCTATGGCTATGTAAATGTTAATAATAAATGAAGTTGGATGAGAGGCATAGGAGAACTCTCTTGTGCTATTTTTGCAACATTTCTTTAATTTGTTCAAAATAAAAAGGTTAATTTGTTTACAGCAAAAAACCCCATAGTATGAGGTTTATAACTTATTTAGAAGAAAAATATATAAATGGTGAAAAGGATGGGGAGAGGAATGTATAGAATTATTCCTTTGCATTAAGTAAGTGGTATAATATTAATTCAGAGTAGACCAATATGGTTGCATATTGTAATTTCTAGAATACCAGCGACAAAAGGGAGATATAGCAAAAGAGTAAAGAGTAAATGGAGAAGAAAAAGAGTAAATGGAGAAGAAATAGAAGGAAAGAAGAAAGAAATAAGCTGGGACAAATAGACAAGAAACGAATGACAAAATGATAGAGTTAAACCCAACTATATCAATAATTACATTAATTACAGATGGATTAATCACTCCAGTTAAAAGGAAGACGTTGTCAGACTGTATAAGAAAGGCAAGACCAACCCAATTATATGCTAATCTATCTACTAGAAAGTAAAAGCCACTTTAAATGGAAAGATCCTGATAGATTACTTTTAAAAGAATGGGAAAAAATATACGTACACAGATCATTGGAAAGCTGGCATGGCTGTCTTAATATCAATTAAATAGATTCTAGGACAAAAGATATTAGAGTTAAAGGACATTTTACAATGATAGAGTTCATCAAGAAGGCAAAACAATCTCAAGTGAGTATGTACCTAATAACAAAGTTTCTACATTCATGAAGCAGAAACTAACAACATAGAGAAAGAAATAGTAAATCCATGATTAGATTTGGTAATTTCAGCAATCTTATCTCCATAATTCATAAAATAGACAAAATCAGTAAGGTATGGAAGATTTGAACAGTATTAACCAGCTTAACCTGTTGAAATTTATAGTATACTACATCCAACAACTGTAGAAACTTGTTACCTTTATTTTTTTAATTTGTTTTTTTTGCTTTTAAAATTTTCTTCCTCGCATTTGTATTTAAATTCAAGTTAGTTAACATACAGTGTAATAGTAATTTCAGGTGTAGAATTTGACAATTCATCACTTACATACAACACGAGTTCTCATCCACAGCAAGTGCCCTCCTTAGTACCCATCACCTATTCGACCTATTCACCTCCCTTATGTTTATTTGTTCTTTTTTTTTTTTAATGTTTATTTATTTTGAGAAAGAAAGCTCATGTTCATGTGAGCAGTGGGAGGGAGAGAGAATCCCAAGCTGACGGTGCGGAGCCCGACTTGAGGTTCAGTCTCACAGAACTGCGAGATCATGACTATGGCCAAAAATCAAGCCGATGTTTAACCGACTGAGTCACACAGGCACCCCCATTTGTTTTGTTTCTTAAATTCCATGTATGAGTGAAATCATATGGCATTAGTCTTTCTCTGACTTATTTCACTTAGCATAATAACTCTCTAGCTCCATCCATGTTGTTTCAAATGGAAAGATTTAAAAAAAAATTTTTTTTTATCATTTATTTATTTTTGAGAGAAAGAGACAGTGCAAGCAGGGGAGAGGCAGAGAGAGAGGGAGACACAGAATCCAAAGCAGGCTCCAGGCTCCGAGCTGTCAGCACAGAGCCCGACATGGAGCTTGAACCCATGGACCGTGAGATCATGACCTGAGCTGAAGTTGGATGCCTGACTGACTGAGCCACCAGGTGCCCAAAATGGAAAGATTTTGTTCTTTTTTAATGGCTAAATAATACTCCACTGTGGTGTGTGTGTGTGTGTGTGTGTGTGTGTGTGCGCGCGCGTGTGTGTGTACATACACACACATATATATACCACATGTTCTCTATTCATTTATCAGTCAGTGGACATTTGGGCTCTTTCTATAATTTTGTTATTTATAATGCTGCTATAAACATTGGGGTGCATGTGCTCATTAGAGTCAGTATTTTTTATCCCTTGGGTAAATACCTAGTAGTGCAATTGTTATATTGTAGGGTAGTTCTATTTTTAACTTTTTTTTTTTTCCATTTAAACAGTTCACTGTAGTTGTGAATTTATTTTATATCATTTGAGGGAGGTGGAATTTGGAGTTGATTACTACACAGTCTTCAACTACCTGGATATCCACCATAATATGTCTATTTAAAAAAAATTATTTTTAATTTTATTTTTTTAATTTACATCCAAGTTAGTTAGCATATAGTGCAACAGTGATTTCAGGGATAGATTCCTTGACACCTTTTTTATTCATTTAGCCCATCCCCCTCCCACAACCCCTCCAGTAACCCTGTTTGTTCTCCTTATTTAAGGATCTCTTATGTTTTGTCCCCCTCCCTGTTTTTATATTATTTTTGCTTCCCTTCCCTTGTGTTCATCTGTTCTGTGTCTTAAAATCTGCACATGAGTGAAGGAAGTCATATGATATTTGTCTTTCTCTGACTAATTTTGCTTAGCATAATACCCTCTAGTTCCATCCATATAGTTGCAAATAGCAAGATCTCATTCTTTTTGATTGTCGAGTAATACTCCATTGTGTGTATATATATATATATATATATATACACACCACATCTTCTTTATCCATTCATCCATCGATGGACATTTGGGCTCTTTCCATACTTTGGCTGTTGTTGATAGTGCTGCTATAAACGTTGGGGTGCACGTGTCCCTTCGAAACAGCACACCTGTATCCCTTGGATAAATACCTAGTAGTGCAATTGCTGGGTCATAGGGTAGTTCTATTTTTAATTTTCTAAGGAACCTCCATACTGTTTCCCAGAGTGGCTGAACCAGCTTGCATTCACACCAGCTTGCATTCCCACCAACAATGCAAAAGAGATCCTCTTTCTCCGCATCCTTGCCAACATCTGTTGTTGCCTGAGTTGTTAATGTTAGCCATTCTGACAGGTGTAAGGTGGTATCTTATTGTGGTTTTGATTTGTATTTCCCTGATGATGAGTGATGTTGACCATGTTTTCATGTGTCGGTTGGCCATCTGGATGTCTTCTTTGGACAAGTGTCTATTTATGTCTTTTGCCCATTTCTTCAGTGGATTATTTGTTTTTTTGGGTGTTGAGTTTGATAAGTTCTTTATAGATTTTGGATACTAACCCTTAATCTGATATGCTGTTTGCAAATATCTTCTCCCATTCCGTCAGTTGCCTTTTAGTTTTGCTGATTGTTTCCTTCGCCGTGCAAAAGCTTGTTATTTTGATGAGGTCCCAATAGTTCATTTTTGCTTTTGTTTCCCTTGCCTCTGGAGATGTGTTGAGTAAGAAGTTGCTGCGGCCATATTTTTAACTTTTTGAGGAGTCTCCATACTATTTTCCACAGTGGCTTGCACCAGTTTGCATTCCCAGCAACAGTGGAAATGGATTCCCCTTTCTCCACATCCTCGCTAACACTGTTTCCTGTGTTGTTAATTTTAGCCATTCTGATTGCTGTGAAGTGATACCTAGTTTATTTTTGCTTTTGTTCCCTTGCCTCAGGAGATGTATCTAGTATGAAGTTGTTATGGCTGATGTCCAAGAGGTTACTATCTATGTTTTCCTCTAGGATTTTGATGGCTTCCTGTCTTATGTTAGGTCTTTTATCCATTTTGAATTTATTTTTGTGTATGGTATAAAACAGTGGTCCAGGGGCACCTGGGTGGCTCAGTTAGTTAAGTGTCTGACTTTGGCTCAGGTCATGGCTTGCAGTCTGTGAGTTCAAGCCCTGCATCAGGCTCTGTGCTGACAGCTCAGAGCCTGGAGCCTGCTTCAGATTCTGTGTCTCCCTCTCTCTCTGTACCTCCCCTACTCACATTCTGTCTGTCTCTCTCTCTCAGAAGTAAATAAACATTGAAAAAATTTAAAAAGAAAGAAAGAAAGAGGTCCAGTATCACTCTTTTGCATGTTGCTATCCAGGTTTCCGAACACTATTTGTTGAAGAGACTATCTTTTTTACATTAGATACTTTTTCTGCCTTAAAAAAAAAATTTTTTTTAATGTTTATTTATTTTTGAGAGAGAGAGAGAGAGAGCACAAGCTGTCAGAACCCGACACGGGGCTCGAACTCATGAACTGTGACATCATGACCTGAGCCGAAGTCAGACGCTTAACCAACTGAGCCACCCAGGCGCCCCTTTTTCTGCCTTCTTGAAGATTAGTTGGCCATATAGTTGTAGGTCCATTTCTGGGTTATCTATTCTGTTGCTTTGATCTATGTGTCTGTTTTTGTGCCAGTACTGTCTTAATGACTACAGTTTGTGATACAGCTTGAAGTCTGGAATTATGATGCCCCCAGCTTTTCTTTTCTTTTTCAAGTTTGCTTTGGCTGTTCGAGTGTTTTGTGGTTCCATACAAATTTTAGGATTGTTCTAGCTGTCAAAAATGCTTGGGGGTATGTTGATAGGGATTGTATTAAATGTGTAGATTGCTTTGGGTAGTATAGACATTTTAACAATATTTGTTCTTCCAATCCATGAGCATGGAATATTTTATGTTTTTTGTTCATCTTCAATTCTTTTCATCAGTGTTTTATAGTTTTCAGAGTACATTATCCTTTAGTTAGGTTTATTCCTGGTTATCTTACGGTTTTTGGTGCAGTTGTAAATGGGACTGATTCCTTGATTTTTCTTTCTGCTGCTTCATTATTGATGTATAGAAATGCAACAGATTTCTGTATGTTGTTTTTGTATCCTGCAACTTTACTGAATTTGTGTATCAGCTCTAGCAGTTTTTTGCTGGAATCTTTGGGTTTTCTACATAAAGTATCATGTTATCTGCAAATGGTGAAAATTTGACTTCTTTCTTGCTGATTTGGATGCCTTTTATTTCTTTTTGTTGTCTGAATGCTGAGGCTAGGACTTCCAGTACTATGTTAAATAAGAATGGTGAGTGTGGTCGTCCCTGTCTTGTTTCTGACTGAAGAGAAAAAGCTCTCAGTTTTCCCCCATTGAGGATGATACTAGTTGTGGGTTTTTTGTATATGGCTTTTATTATGTTGAGGGGTTTTACATGAATGGATGTTGTACTTTGTCAAATGCTTTTTCTGAATCTAGTGAAAGGATCATATGGTTTGTCTCATTTTATTATGTGGTGTTTCATATTTACTGATTTGTGAATATTGAACCACCCTTGCAGCCCAGGAATAAATCCTACTTGATCATGGTGAATGATTCTTTTAATGTACTGTTGGATTCAATTTCCTAGTATTTTGTTGAGAATTTTTGCATCCATGTTCATCAGGGATATTGGCCTGTAGTTTTCTCTTTTTTAGTGGAGTCTTTCTGGTTTTGGAATGAGTTTGGAAGATTTCCTTCCATTTCTTTTTTTTTTTTTTGGAACTGTTTGAGAAAAATGGGTATTACCTCTTCTTTAAATGTTTGATAGAATTTGCCTGTGAAGCCATCTATTCCTGAACTTTTGTTTGTTGGGAGTTTTTTGATTACTGATTCACTTTCTTTACTGGTTATCGGTCTGTTCAAGTTTTTTATTCCTTTTTCAGTTTTGGTAATTTATATTTTCTAGGAGTTTATCCATTTCTTCTAGGTTGTCCAATTTGTTAGGATATACTTTTCCATAATATTCTCTTATAATTGTTGTATTTTTGTAGTGTTGTTTATGATCTCTCTCAGTCGTGAATTTATTTATTGGGGTCCTTTTTCTTTTCTTTTTGATAAGTCTGCTAGAGATTTATCAATTTTATTAATTTTTTCACAGAACCAGCTCCCAGTTTCATTAATCTGTTCTACCATTTTTTAGTTCCTGTGTCATTTATTTCTGCTCTCATCTTTACTATTTCCCTTCTGTCTTTAGCCTTCGTTTGTTTATCTCTTTCAACCTCATTTAGGTATAAAGTTAGGTTGTTTATTTGAGATTTTTCTTGCTACTTGAGGTAGGCCTGTGTTGATATATACTTTCCTCTTTGTGATGCTTTTGCTTCATCACAAAGGTTTCAGACCGTTATGTTCTCATTTTCATTTGTTTCTATCTATTTTTGAAATTTCTTCTTTGATTTCCTGTTTGACCCATTCGTTCTTTAGTAGCATGTTGTTTAACCTCCATGTATTTGTGGTCTTTCCAAATTTTTTGTTGTGGTTTACTTCCAGTTTCATAGCATTGTGGTCAGAAAATATGCATGGTATGATTTTTCTTTTTGTGCTTGTTGAGGCCTGATTAGTGACCTAATATATGATCTATTCTGGAAAGTGTCCCATGTGCACTTGAAAAGAGTGTTTATTCTGCTGTGTTAGGATGAAATATTCTGAATATATCTGTTAAGTTCATCTGGTTCAGTGTGTCATTCATTTTTTTTTTATGTTTACTAAACCTAATTTTATTTTATTTATTTTTTTGACTCAGTAAATATTTTATTTTTTGCCTTTTTTTTATTAAATATAATTTATTGTCAAATTGGTTTCCATACAACACCCAGGGCTCATCCCAACAGATGCCCTCCTCAATGCCCATCACCCACTTTCCCCTCTCCCCCACTCCCCATCAACCCTGTTTGTTCTCAGTATTTAAGAGTCTCTTATGGCTTGCCCCCTTCCCTCTCTTTAACATTTCCCCCGCCTTCCGCTCCCCCCATGGACTTCTGTTAAGTTTCTCAGGATCCACATATGAGTGAAAACATATGATATCTGTCTTTTTCTGCCTGACTTATTTCACTTAGCATCATACTCTCCATTTCCATCCACATTGCTACAAATGGCCAGATTTCATTCTTTCTCATTGCCAAGTAGTATTCCATTGTATATATAAACCACATCTTCTTTATTCATTCGTCAGTTGATGGACATTTAGGCTCTTTCCACAATTTGGCTATTGTTGAAAGTGCTGCTATAAACATTGGGGGGGGTACAAGTGCCCCTATGCATCAGCACTCCTGTATCCCTTGGGTAAATTCTTAGCAGTGCTATTGCTGGGTCATAGGGCAGATCTATTTTTAATTTTTTGAGGAACCTCCACACTGTTTTCCAGAGTGGCTGCACCAGTTTGCATTCCCACCAACGGTGCAAGAGGGTTCCCATCTCTCCACATCCTCTCCAACATCTATAGTCTCCTGATTTGTTCATTTTAGCCACTCTGACCAGTGTGAGGTGGTATCTCAGTGTGGCTTTGATTTGTATTTCCTGGATGATGAGTGATGTTGAGCATCTTTTCATGTGTCTGTTGGCCATCTGGATGTCTTCTTTAGAAAAGTGTCTATTCGTGTCTTCTGCCCATTTCTTCATTGGATTATTTGTTTTTCAGATGTGGAGTTTGGTGAGTTCTTTATATCATTGTGTCATTCAAAATCATTGTTTCCTTGTTGCTTTTCTGCCTAGATGATCTGTCCATTGATGTAAGTGGGGTGTTAAAGTCCCCTAGTATTATTGTATTATTATCTTGAGTTCTTTTATGTTTGTTATTGATTGTTTTATATATTTGGGTACTCCAGTATTGAAGGCATAAATATTTATAGTTATTAGATCTTTTTGTTGGATAATCTCCTTTATCATGATATAGTATCCTTCTTCATCTCTTATTACAGTCTTTGGTTTAAAATCTAGCTTGTGTGAAACTGTGCAGCCACTCTGGGGAACAGTATGGAAGTTCCTCAAAACAAGTAAATATAGAACTACCATATGATCCAGCAATTGCACTGTTAGGTATTTACCCAAAGGATACAAATATACAGATTTGAAGGGGTACGTTCACCCCAATGTTTATAGAAGCATTATCAGCAATGGCCAAACTATGGAGAGAGCCTAAATGTCCATCAACTGATAAATGGATAAAGAAGATATGGTGTATACACACAGACACACATACACACACCCTGGAATATTACTGAGCCATCAACAAGAATGAAATCTTGCCATTTGCAGTGACGTGGTTGGAGTTAGAATGTATTATGCTGAGTGAAATAAGTCAGTCAGAGAAAGACAAATTCCATATGATTTCATTCATATGTGGAATTTAAGAAACAAAACAGATGAACATATGGGTAGGGGGGTGGAAAAGGAGAAGAAAGGGTAACAAACTACGAGAGACTCTTAATGATAGAGAACAAACTGGGTTGGTGGAGGGAGGTCGGTGGGAGATGGGTTAGATGAGTGATGGGTACTAAGGAGGTCACTTGTTTTGATGAGGACTAAGTGTTGTATATAAGTGATGAATCACTGAATTCTACTCCTGAATCCAGTATTGTACTGTATTTTAACTAAAATTTAAATTAAAAATATAATAAAATAAAATCTAGCTTGTCTGATGTAAGTATTGCTACAGTGTCTTTCTTTTGACTTCCTTTGCATGATAAATATTTCTACATCCCCTCACTTTCAATCTGTGGGTGTCTTTTGGTCTAAAATGAGTCTCTTGTAGGCAGCATATAGCTGGGTCTTAGGTTTTTATCCATTCTGACACCCTCTATCTTTTGATTGAAGTGTTCAATCCACTTACATTCAGAGTAACTATTGATATGTATTTAGTGCCATTTTATTACTTGTTTTGTTGTGACTTCTGGAGATTTTCTCTTCCTTCTTTGTCACTCTTGGTCTTTCCTTCCCACTCAAAGAATCCCTTTTAATATTTCTTGCATCGCTGAGTTAGTGGTCATGGACTCCTTTAGTTTTTATTTGGGCAATCCTTTGTCTCCTGTTGTGAATGATAGCCTCGCTGGGTAGAGTATTCTTGGCTACAGATTTTTCCCATTCAGCACATTGAATAAATTATACCACTCCCATCTGGCCTGTCAAGTTTCTGTGGAGAGGTCTGCAGCTATATTTATGGGTTTTCCCTTGTAAAGTTAGGGACTTCTTCTGTCTTGCTGCTTTTAGGACTTTTTCTTTATCACTATTTTTGCAAATTTAACTACAGTATGTCTTGATGTTTGCCTGATTTTAATGGGAGTTCCCTGTGCCTCCTGGATTTGGATGTGTGTTTCCTTCCCCAGATTAGGGAAGTTTTCAGCTGTATTTCCTCATCTTCTCCTTTCTCTCTCTCTCTCTCTCTCTCTCTCTCTCTCTCTCTCTCTCTCTCTCCCCTTCTGGAACTCCTATGATACAAATGTTACTACATTTAATGGAGTTCCCTAAGTCTATTCTTGTGATCCATAATTCTTTCTCTCTTTTGTTCAGCTTCATTATGTTCCGTTATTCTGTCTTCTATATCACTTATTCATTCCTCTGCTTCTATTCTTGTGGATTAGTATTTT
This sequence comes from Herpailurus yagouaroundi, assembly GCF_014898765.1. NCBI lineage: Eukaryota > Metazoa > Chordata > Mammalia > Carnivora > Felidae > Herpailurus > Herpailurus yagouaroundi. Next base: position 76,046,695 of record NW_024412395.1, on the reverse strand, counting down.
CCAGTCTGTTTCAAATTTCAGTTATTGCCGTTTTCACTTCTGATTTTTTTTTAATTCTTTTATCTTAGCAGCCAGCGTCACTCTGATGTCTTCTATGCTTTTCTCAAGCCAGTGAATGTCCTTATGATCATTGCTTTAAGGTCTCCATCAGGCATACTACTTATGTCTGTTTTGATTAGATCTCTGACCATGCAATCTTTTCTTGTTCTTTCCTTTGGTATGATTTCCTCCATCTTGGCATTTTGTCTAAGTCTCGGTCTTCTCTGTGTTGGAAAAGCCTGTTGTTTTTCCTGCTCATGAGAGTAATGGCTTTATGGGGGAGAGGTCATTTAGTGTGCAGGGCCTGGCGCTTCAGGGAATGTTTCTGGTGTGTGCTGCCTGCATACTGCTGCTGTGTTTTGGCTGCTCTATCCGTCAGGCCAGTGGTCTACAGAGGCTCTCCTTGCTTGCAGTGGGCAGTTTTTGGACCTTGGCCAGAGTGTGGTAAGTTTTAACTAGGTGTGTTCTGATCTGTTTATTGAATCAGACCTGGTACTACTTCCACAAGTACTGAAGCCTTGCAGAACTCTCTGGTTGGTAGACCTCATATGTGTCGGGTTTGTGCTGATCTTTGGGGAATGGGCCCGCTCTGCTGGTACCGGGCGCGTGTTGGTGTAAGCAGGTTAGGCAGCCAGTGTTGGTGCTGTGCTGTTTACTATAGGTGGTTCTGTGCTTATGCTAAGTGGGGGGAGGGAAAGGGAAATGGTACCAGCCAGCTCCTTTGTCCCTGGAGACCCCTCTCCTGCGCTTGCTGTGCTCTCAGGGAAGCACTCTGAAGGACAAACAATTTCCCCTTGTTTTTCCCAGGTGTTTTTCATGCTGTCTGCCTCGGGTTGCTTGCCTGCCTAGACAAGCGCAGTGCACTTTGGGCTCTATCCCAGCCAAGCCTGCTGACTTTTGAAACATCAGACTTCAGGGATGTGCTGTGGCAGTGGCCTGTGCTGGTCTTTTGAGGTAGAGTTTCACTGTGCTGGGATAGGTACAGGTTTGACTTAGAAGGGCAGTTGTGCACAGAGCACAGGGATATGGGATTAGGAGCAAAGCAGGCTAAACAGCCAGTGTCCGATTTAGCTGCCCTTAGCAGGTGTCTCTGTGCCTATATGAGGGGCAGGGGAAGGAAATGGCACCAGCCAGCTGTTTTGTCCCCAGAGAGGCATCTCTCTGAATGCCCCCTCCCACAGATGCACTCCTAGAAGAACGAATAGTTTCTCCCCCTGTGCCTTAAGTGATCTGTAGATCGTGTCTTCTACCCTGGGGTTGTTTGCCTTCTTTCCAGGTTTATGGCAGTGCATTCAGGGGTCTCTCCCAGCCAAGCCTGCAGACCTTTAAAACTCTGGTCTTTGAGCCCTGCTAACTTGCAAAACATGAAAATCAGCCCCTCTCGTTTTCTCAGCCAGTGGCTCCAGTGTTCTCCTTGTGTGTATCCCTGTATGCTCCATCCTCTCTTGCCTTGCTCCAGGACCAGGGCTCCCTTCTCTCTGTAGCACCAGCGATTGCTTTCTCCCCCAAACCATGTTTCTGTACTTCCTATCTTTCTTCCTTCCTCAATGTGGCCTCATTTCTCCCTCTATTGTGCAGTTTGTTCTGTCAGTCCTCAGGTCGATTTCTTGGGTATTCGGAATGATTTGATAGTTATCTAGTTGTATTCGAGGGACAAGACAAGCTTAAGGTCCTCCTACTATGCTGTCATCTTAGCTCCCCCACTAGCTATGTTCTCTTTAAATGCAAAAGGAGGGGCGCCTGGGTGGCGCAGTCGGTTAAGCGTCCCACTTCAGCCAGGTCACGATCTCGCGCTCCGTGAGTTCGAGCCCCGCGTCGGGCTCTGGGCTGATGGCTCAGAGCCTGGAGCCTGTTTCCGATTCTGTGTCTCCCTCTCTCTCTGCTCCTCCCCCGTTCATGCTCTGTCTCTCTCTGTCCCAAAAAAAAAAAAAAAACGTTGAATAAATGCAAAAGGAACATTTACAAAAAATTTCATATGCTAGGCCATGAAATAAGTCAACGTAAATTTCAAAGGATTCAAATCATACAGGGTATATTTTCTGAACATAGCAGAATTAAATTTAAAATTAACAAAAACATATCTGGAAAATCAGCAAATATTTAGAGATTACTTCTAGACAACTCAGGTCAAAAAGAAACTAACAGGTGAAATTTGAAGATGTTTTGAACCTAATTAAAATGAAAACACATCAGAATTTATAAAATTAAAGTAGTGGTTAGAAGAAATACTCTAGTCTTAAATGCTTATGTTAGAAAAGAACAAGGTTTAAAAACAGTGATCCAACCTTTCAACTTAAACTATAGAAAGAACAAAGTAAAACTCAAAAGGAAGGAAACAATAGGGAATAGAAATCAAGGAAACAGAAAATAGACAAAGGGGGAAAAATTATACCAATGGCTCATTCTTCTAAGAGATCTAAGAATTGGTAAACCCTTATCTAAACTGATGAAAAAAAAGAATACAAATTAACAATACTGGGAATGAAAGAAGGGACATCTCTACAGAGCCTACAGATAGTAAGAAGCTATTAAAGGATTATTATGAACAACATTACACCAATAAATTTGACAACTTGGTTGAAATTCTCAAATCTCTTGAAACAAATTACAAAACAGACACAAGAGAAAGAATCTCTGACTAGCCCTATATGTTTAACATTTTTTATATTTGTAACTAAAAATCTTATTGCCAAGAAAACCCTAGAGTTAAATGACTTCAGTGGTAAAATCCATGACACATTTAAGAAAGAAATAATCCCATCTCATACAAGCTGAGAAAATAGAGGAAGAGATAATACTTATAGTTCATTTTAAGAAACATGCAAACCTTATCAAAATCAGACGTTAATATTGTTTGGAAAAAAAATAGAGAGTATTCCTCATGAACATAGATGTAAGATTCTCAACAAAAAATTAGGCTATGAAATCCAGCAATATCTTAAACTATAATATGACTAGATAGGATTTATCCCAAGAATGCAAAGTTGGTTTAATATTTAAGTATCAATCAGTGTAATTCATCGTAGGATCATCTTAATAGATGAAGAAAATCATTTGGTTACATTCAGTACCCATTCATGATTTAAGGAAAACCCACAGAATTCAGTGCATTAGGAACAGATGCAAACTTTCTCAACCCAAGGAAATTAAGTATTATGCATTACAGGAGGAAACAAGCTATTAGGTTAAGAACTATTTCTGATAAAGGTGTTTATTGGATGAGATAAATAAGATGTGATCACAAGATGATACAAATATACAGAAACATTTAAAGATGATACAAATATACAGAAACATTTAAAGGAATTTACAGAGAATTATAATTCATGAGTGAATTTAACAGTTTCTCAGGGCAAATGGTCAGTATTCAAAAATCACTGAATAAATGGAAGGGGAAATTTTAAAGTGCATTTTCAATAATATAAAAATACAATTCTTATGGATAAATTTAATGGGAGATATACAATATCTGTACACTGCAAACTGTAAAACTTGCTGAGGGAAAGGAATCCAAATAAATGAACCAACTTTAAGGATTAGAAGACTTAAAATTAAGAGATAAATTCTCTCCAAATTAAGCAGCAGAGTTAATGCAATACAAATGAAAATACCAGGAGGTGTTTTTGTAAAAATTTACAAACTTATGTGGAAATGCAAAGTACCCAAAAAAGCCAAACTGTCTTGAAAAAGAGCAATGTTGGAGAACTTGCACTGCCTAATTTGAAGACTTAACTATATAGCTATAGTAAAATTCAAGCAGTATGATACTTATGCATCTTGAGAATGAAATTTAGACTTCATGGTTCTTTGCGTTAGCCAGCATTTTAAAGTTACTTCAATAGCAAGTGTTTTTTAAGCTTAAATCTGTACTGGATAATATAGGAGGAGACAAGCGAAATTAGGTGCAGGACCTTTTAAGTATTTGATATATATTGGGTAAGATAAATATGTTTTTACAGAATGAGATTTATCTCCATAAATGTCATTCACAATAAATAAGTGTATCTTTAATGTGTTATGCTAGGTAGTTTTTCCCTTCTGTATTTTTGTTTTCATATTTTCCCTAATGACTACATATTAAATTTATAATAGAGCTAATAAACTCGCTTTTAAATTGAGGCTTTTAGAACATAAGATTCATTTTACAACCAGGTACTGTAGGAGTTCGAGACAACTGAATTTTGTTGAATGGACAGGATTTGAGTGTGAGAAAGTGAGAGGACATTGCACATGGAGGAAACCTCATTTATTCAGCACCTGAATCTACATGCAGTTATAGCAGTGAATAAAACAGAAATCTAAGCCCTCATGGACCTTATGTTCTAGTCAGGAGAGGCAGATAATAAACATAAATAATAAAAATATATACTATCTTACAGAGTATTAAATGCCAAAAAGTAAAATAAAACAGGAAAGGGACATAGGGAGCAAAGGGTAGAGGACTACAATTACAAATAAGGGTCCCCAGCAAAGATCTCTATTGAGAAGCAGACAGTTTATTATAAATTAGAGGGCATGAGGGTATTTAGGAGGAAAGTATTTCAGATAGAGGAAACAAGTAAAATATATGAGGCCAGCACATGTGAGCTGTATTAGAAGAAAACAGGGAGACTGGTATGGCTGGAGTAGATAGAATAAGTTAATAAAGGAAAATTTGGCAGGGGGAGACAAATGATAGAGCCTTGTAGGCAATTTTAAGAATATTACCTTTTATTTGAAATGATAGGGAAAGACACTGCTGAGATTTTTGAGCAAAGGAGTGACATGTCCTGATTTAGGTTTTAATGATATTATTCTGTGGATGGTTTCAAGGATAAATGAAGGGATGTGAGAGAAGTAAAGAGACCAGTTAGGGGCTCATTGCAGTAATTCAGGCATGAATAATGGTAGCTTAAATCAAGTTGGTAACATTGGAGGTGATAAGAAATAGATTGGTATAAATCTTAAAGGAAACAAGATTTGCTGGCAGATCAGATATGGAGGAGCAGTGTGAAACAAAAAGAGTTGAGAATGATCCAGAGTTTTTGGCTGAACAACTAGAAGGATTGAAATACCGTTATCTAAGATGGGGGAAAATGTAAGAAGAATGTATTTGGAGGAGATTAATAATTTAGTTTTAGACCGGTTTAAGATGCATGTTAGATATCCCAAGTATAGTTAGGATGCGATTGGATTTTAAGTTTAGAGTTTAAGAGAAAGAGGTCCAGTCTGGAGATAATAACTTGAGGCTTGCCAGTATATGGATGTATTTAAAGCCATGAGATTGGATGAGATCACTATGGAGTCAAGATATGAAAGAAGAGACCTAAGGACTGAGGCCTGAGTCATTACCTTATTGAGATGGGGGGTGGGGGTGCCTGGGTTGGTTAAGCATCTGACTTTAGCTCAGGTAATGATCTGTTCATGAGTTCAAGTCCTGTGCCGGGCTCTGTGCTGACAGCTAGGAGCCTGGAGCCTGCTTTGGATTCTGTGTCTCCCTCTCTCTGCCCCTTTCCTGCTCACACTCTGTCTCTCTCTCAAAAGTAAAGTAAACATTAAAAAAAAAAAAAGACATGGGGGAGATGAGAAGGAAACAGCAGGAGACTAAAAAGAAGTAGCCAGTGAGGTAAGAGGAGAACCAGGAAAATACGTTGTCAAGGAATCTGAACAAATCATTTCAAAGAGGAGGAAGTGATCTATGTCAAATCCTGTTGATAGTTCATATAAGATGAGGATTGAGAATTGGCCATTAGATTCCTTGGTGACTTGATAATTTTGGAGGAGTGTTGAAGTGAAAGTGTGATTGGAGTGGGTGTAAGAGTGTATGGAAGTTGAGAAATTGGAGACAGCAAGTACTGTATAGGCAGTTGATTTTAGTGAGTTACACTATAGAGATGTAGAGAAAGATGTGCTCACTCAGGGTAAAGTTGGTGTCAAAAGAGTAGTTTTTATTTTTTAAGGGAGAATAATATATTTTTATACTAGCAAGAATGATCTGGTAGAGAGCGAGAAACAACAATGCAAGAAAAAAGTGAGTAGAATTGCTGGAGTGATGTACTTGAGAAGGCAGAAGGGGATGGGTTTCAGAGCACAAATGGAGAGTTTGGCTTTTTTTAAAGATCAGCTCTGTGTTGGGAATCACCGAGACCATCCCCAGGCTTGATAATTGTCCAGAAGGATTCATAGGATTCAGCATGTACTTGTACTCATGGTTATGATTTATTACAATGAAAGGATACAAAGCAAAACCAATAAAGAAAAGGTGCATGGGGTGAAGTCCAGAGGAAGCCAGGTACAAGCCTCCAAATGTCCTTAAAGGGGAGTTACACTGGATCCATTTAATTCATACAGCAATGAATTGTGATGTGTGAAGTGTTGTCTGTGAGAGAAGCTCATGAGAAGTTCAGTGCCCATAGTATTTACTGGGGGCTGGTCATGTAGAGACCCTGTGCCTAGCGTGTACTAAAATCCCAACCAGAAGGACAGCAGGTATGCAGTATAAACTGTATTATTTGCAAAACAGTTTCAGCATAGTGAGCCATTCTTCCATTTAGGAAATTATGGGAAAATCCGGGAATCTAAGGTTCCAGACTGTATCCCAGAGCCAACTTATATGCAGTCCATTATAAGGATAACAGTCTCAGGCTTACTATGTTAATTCTTTTCTGTAAAAAGCCCGATTTATTCATAGTTATGAGAGAAGGCATAGATGAAGGATTAGTGTGGAGAGTGATAAGCAAAAGTTTGGCAGTGAAACTAAGGATACTATATGGAGACAAAAGATTTTTGTAAAAGCAATGCTTATTTTAAAAATAAAATATGTAATTGTCAGTGAATAAATATTTTGGAATGCTGGTTTGTTTTTCAACCCAGGTGCACAATAGAGAAGTAACTTGATAAGATATATCAATATGATGAGGTATCATATTGTTATGGCAACCATAATTGTTCTGAGTTTTTGTGATGTTTTCAGTTTCAAATGATCTGACTTCTATGCTATAAAATCTAATATTTTGGAATAAACCAAATATAATTACATCTTTTACATCCAACGTAACAAATGATAAGACATGATATGGTAGACGAAGAGTTCTGATTTTGGTTCAGAAAACCAAAGCATGGCCATTAAAAATATTAGGCAGGATACAAAATGGTAGCATATACCAATTATAAGTAAATGAAAATATATTTCTGTATCTTATGCAAGTTTATGTAAGTAGTTTAATTTTCTTTTTTTCTATAAAATTGCTCATATAGACAGGTAAGTATTTGGAATTTTTGTTATGATAAGCCTTCATTATGCCTTGGTGATTTTTTTTTTTTAATAGGGTCAAGAATTTGCTCCAAAAAGTGTGGCAATAATTGGTCACTCTATGGGTGGCCTTGTTGCAAGAGCATTGCTTACATTGAAAAATTTTAAACAAGATCTGATAAATCTTCTTATTACACAAGCTACACCTCATGTTGCTCCTGTGTTGCCATTGGATCGTTTCATAACAGGTAAGTACTATTAGATAAACACTAACTGACCTCCTCATTATTGTTTAGGATTAAACAAATCCTTGCTCCTACTTTCTTTAGAGTGTGCTGTAGATTTATCCATGTGTGAAGCAGCTCAGTTTCAAATTAACACCTCCATTTCTGAGCATCTTTCTTTGTGACTTTCAGCTTAGGCTAATAATTGGAAGTTTTGTTTTCTCTGTCAGTAGCATCTTACTGTGGAGAACATGTATCTTATAAACCCTAGACACTTGGGCTTCAGTTTAGTTACTCTTAGAGATGACTCTCTTAAAGTATGTTTATTAAACTTCCTGTGTTTTGTTAACTCTTACAGTATTCTATTCAAAATAAGCTTATATTTTAAGTAAAACAGTAGAAATGCCTTGTTTTAAAATAAATAGGTCACCATGTAAATTTTAAATAAAGTTTTAAACAAATTTAGAATTTGCGATAGAATTCCTAATACTTATTACTATACTTTGCTATATTTTGGGTGTTGTATTAAGGACTTTACATGATGTATTATTATTTCACTTGAGACTTAGAGCAGTCTTGTGAGATAGGTACCATTATTATCTGCATGTTCAAAGAAAAGTCTAGTATTGGGGTGCCTGGGTGGCTCAGTTGGTTGAGAATCTGACTCTTGATTTCGGCTAAGGTCATGATCTCACAGTCAGGAGATCGAGCCCTGTGTCCAGCTCTGTGCTGGGCATGGAGCCTGCTTAGGATTCTCTGTCTCCCTTTCTCTACCTCTCCCCCACTCATGCTTTCTCTCTCAAGGTAAATAAATAAATATTTTTTAAAGAAGTGTTATCGTCACTGTTTATTGAAATGTTATATGACAGAAGAAAGTCTTTGAAAAAGAATTCTTTTTCCTGAGCAGTAAATTTATGCCACTTCTTACCTTATCGAAATTTGCATTATCTTAATTGTGATAAAAATGAGAAATATACCTTAGTGACTCCAAACCAAAGTACCCATTTTAACATAACATTGCCAAGGGGTAATTTATTTGCTGGAATATCTGGTGCAACAGTACCTACAGTGAAGTTTAATTTTTTCCCTTATTACATTTAAAACTTTGCTTGTAGAAATCTTTCAGTATAAATTTTTAGTTTTAATGAAGTTGCTTAAATTTGCTTTATTAATTCTAATAATTACAAATGACCTATAGGTTTAGAAAAAAATTCAAAGGCATAGACTAGTAATAATACTTGTCATCACAATTGAGAACTTTTTTATTACATTTTGTGTCAATGAGCCATGTATGTTAAGTTAGATTACTCAGAATACATCTTAAAAAACTCTTTGAGGAAAGAGCTTTCAAAAGAGTCCAATTTTACTGTTTTTGAAGGCTACTGATGATCTGTCTCTGAAAGGTTCAGGCTGAAAGTAATTTTTTTTTTTTAATTTTTTTTTCAACGTTTTTTATTTATTTT
>NW_024412395.1:75997118-76037338 GCF_014898765.1 Herpailurus yagouaroundi | reverse complement strand
GAAAGTAATTCTTAATGTTAGGTGCCTTTCCAGTAATTAGCAACCCTCTTTCTTATTTATTCTGTATTTATTTCACATTTCATTAAGTCAAAATTAGAATGAAAAAACAAAAGTTCTAGGGGTGGCGGATTTTTTAGGAGGTTTTTAGGAGACCCATATGACCTCCAGAAGTGCATTCCCTGTTTATACTTGATGGAAATACTGCCCTTCAGTAGGGGAATGGAAGCTGTGCACTGGGCTCTGCACTTTAGGGGTCCCTGCCCTGGCACTGCCATTTACCACTAGGCAAGGAGTATATAGGCCAAGCAGCTTCCCTATTTGCAGCTGTGCCTTTACTTTTGGACCATGATCCAGGTAACCCCGCCTCCAGGCTTTTCCATGGCCTGTGTGAGCCTCTTACCTGGATCTGTTCTGAGGGCAGGTATATAAACTTGAGTTGTGGCTAAGGCATGGCTCTGCATGAGGTACAAATAGAGCTTGGGTATCCTTCATCCTTGTAATGCAGGATGAAATTGAGATGGGAAGAGAGGATAGTACAGTGATGGGTTAGAGATCTGCTCTTCCTATGCTGTCATCATCTAGTGTCCATCTCTAAGATGTCCTAGAACTTGTTATTTGAACTTGGTCTTCCAGGTTATTTGGAAGATGTATGTTTGTCAAGATAGGCAGAGATAATTGATTTAACAGTTTGTTAGCTGGAATTTTTACTGTTAAATATTTAGACATATATACACATATAACATGTGTTCCTTGGTCCTCTTGTCCTAGGACCTGTAGATGTTAGGAATGGGTCTGCTTAGTCATATTCTAATTAAATATTGCTGAGATCTTTAATGGGAGAAGTTTGCTGTTCCAAAATGTTTGAAGCCCTCAATAGGATCAAATGCCAGGGTAAAAACACATTAAGTTCTGATAATCAGAAAGGAAAGGAGAACTCCCCTGCCCTGGCCTCAAATTTTTGACGCTGTATTATTTTCATCTTCCATAGATAAAGTGGAAAAATTGCAGATTCTTCCCTTTGAGCTACTTGTTACACACAAGTAGGGAGTAGGGGAGGGGCAGAGAGAGAGAGAGAGGGAGAGAGAATCCCAAGCAGGCTCCACCTTGTCAGCACGGACCCCGATGTGAGCCTCAGTCTCACAAACTGTGAGATCATGACCTGAGCCAAAATTAAGAGTCACACACTCAACCAACTGAGCCACCCAGGAGTACCTTGAGTAGAACCTTCTTAACCCTTAGAGTTTTCCATAGCAGCATCGAGTCTCAAGACTAAAATGATTGTTGTTGTCCTGATTGTATTTTAATCACTTAAATAGTAATTTGTATAGTGGTAACTGGCCACAGTAGAGAGCTGCTAAGCTCTCATACTGCCATGATTAGGAAGATCTACAATTTTTTTAGCATAGCGAACTTTATCTTTGGTAGAATTTTAGGGGTTTCTCCTTATTACACTGTGTGGCTTATGGTCTAGCAGCATCTTTGTGGGATGTAGAGACCTGTTTGTGTATGGACTTGACAAAACTAATGAAGTTTGAATATCTTTTTTCTTTATTGAGACCTTTAGTAACTCTTAGTATTTGTACTCTGATTTAATAGGAAAATAGATCATGTATAAAGATACTGACTACTCAAAAATGAGAAATGTGAATAACATTGTTTGTAGGCAATTCAGTATGGCTTAAACAGAAATTCAGTTTAGTATTAGTATCATAGATACTTTATTGTTGCAGGGAATGACTACTAATTTTTAATATGTGTCTTTATTTCCTACCAGATTTTTATATGACTGTAAACAACTATTGGATTCTAAATGCTAGACACATAAATTTAACCACGCTTTCTGTAGCTGGAGGATTCCGGGATTACCAAGTTCGTTCAGGACTGACTTTTCTTCCAAAATTAAGCCATCATACCAGTGCCTTATCTGTTGTGGTAATCTTTTTTTAAGATTCTACTGAAATAGTAACAGGATGGATACAATGGGGTATGAAAGGAAAAATATGTACTTGCTTGAAAATGACTACTGAGTTGGTGTAGTGCTATGTGTGTGTGGGTGTGTGTGTGTGCACGTTTGTGTGTGAGAGACAGAATATGAAAAAATGAATATGTTGGGAAGGCAGAGGCATAGTGTTTATGTCCACAGAAAGTGAAAAGGATCTTAGAAAGCTTGTGAAAATGACTTATTTATGAAGGTGACTCGTAAGAATAATTGTTTCTTGTTCAAAATAAGTATCTACTCATTGATGAGTTTTAACCATAAGAATTTATGGACTGAAGTCCAAGGGCCCCTTGTTACATCTGAGTGGTGTGCTATTTATAATGGAAGTCGAATATCAAGCATATCACATACTTATGAGTGTTGAACTTGAATAAAGGTTTACCAATTTTATTATTTTTATTATTTTTTTTAACGTTTATTTTTGAGAGAGAGAGACAGTGTGAGTAGGGGAGGGGCAGAGAGAGAGGGAAACACAGAATCTGAAACAGGATCCAGGCTCTGAGCTGTCAGCACAGAGCCTTATGCAGGGCCTGAATCCATGAACTGTGAGATCATGACCTGAGCTGAAGTCAGATGCATAACTGACTGAGCCACTCAGGCACTCTAAGGTTTACCAATTTTAAAATTAAAAAAGTAGCTTTGATAGTATAACAGAACCCTGATTGATTAATTTGCTAATTATTCTCCCTGCTAGGACATCAAGTATTTCGTCTTTAACTGGGATACATAGCCTCTGTAAAGTGAGTTCAAGTTTTCTATTAGGATTTATATTATTTCTTATATTTTTTACCTTGAAGTCTTCAGTTATCATCTTAACTTTTTAACTCTACACAGTGTGTAGATATTGTATGTAGTATGTATACATGTGTATACTACACATCATTTCCAAATATAACTTCTTTTCTTAAATAATTTTTTTAAGTTTATTTATTTTGAGAGAGTGAGAGAGTGCACTCGGGGTTGGGGCAGAGAGAGGGAGAGAGAATCCCAAGTAGCCTCAGTGCTGTTAGTGTAGAGCCCAATGCAGGGCTCAAACTCATGAACCTTGAATTCATGATCTGAGCTAAAATCAAGAGTCAGACACCTAATCGACTGAGCCACCTAGGTGCCCCATATAACTTAATTTCTAAAAAAAATGCATAGAGTTCTTTTTGCTTTTTAAGAGATCGTGCTTTGTTTCATGGTTGTTCTCTTCATACATAACTCCCTTGCTCAGTTCATCTATTGCCCCACCTTAGGTTACTGTTCATTTATTGAACAAGTATTACTGAATACTTGCCACACATAAAACAAAAATTATTAAGCCATTCTGCAATTACCCACCATTTTCTTATTACTGGAGGAGTTGTGATATAACCATATAATAGCTTTACAACTAAATTGGAAAATCTCTCAGACCTCATTATTAGTATGAATCTTGTAATTTGGTGTTGAATATTTTGGGCAGATATTTGCTTGAAGTCCTCAAAACGTGAAATATCAACTCTTTAGTAAAACACAAATATATATATAATTGGATGTCTTATTTCCTAGACTTGGTTGGGGCATGATGCTCTATTGGTGTCCTTTCCTCCAGCTTATCTTTTAAAGAACTTTGGTTTCTTTAAGTGTGTGTGTGTGTGTGTGTGTGTGTGTGTGTGTGTCCGTGTCCCTCTTTTCTGATGCATTGATAATTTGTTGTTTGAGGAGCTTGTAATTCTGTATCTCTGATGAAAATATTTTGTCTCTAAATGGAATTTTCTCAAAGCTGGTTATTGTCAGAATTTTATTTAGTATTTTAGCCCCTAAATAGTTTATAGTCTTTTATATATCTGCATGTATGTTTACTTTAAAAAACAATTCTTAAGAAGTAATTTTTTAATGATTATCTCAAGAATAGTTAATTGACATTTACATCCATTGGAACTAGAAAAATTAAGTTAGAGACCTCGATTGTATTAGTAAAGTAGGCTGAAATGCTGTGATATACACTCACACAGAACTAGCACTTAAACACTATACAAGTTTACGTTTTACTCCTGTAACTGCCCTAAATATGTATTTAAGTTGGTGGATGGTTTTTGAAGGAGTCCCATTAAGAGACCCAGGCCGACAGTAAACAACCCTTTCTTGAATGCAAAGAGAGACACTGTGAAAAATAATAATCAGATTTACTTAATGTTTCCCCATTGTATGTAAGATGCTATTCACAGGGAAGGAAGTCATTACCTGGTATGAAAAGGAGTCTAGTTCTTGAAGGGGGTACTGTGCCATTGTCAGGAAGTTTTCTTCAAATAGTTACATTTTTTAGGAGCCTTTTGCTATTCTATCTCTAACTAGTAATACATATCCTAATCTAGGGATTTTTTTCAAAATAAGTAACCTTGGGCCCTACTTGTAAGAGTCTGATTTAATAGTTTTGGAATTGTGGTCAGGCATGTTAATTTTGAAAAATCTCCCCAGGTCTGGGTATTTCTTAAACACATCTGATTAAAAAGTAACATCTTAGACTTTATCAAAGGATAGTCAGAACTGCAATTACTAAAATAATTGTGATTTATTAAAGAATCATAAACAGCCTCTTAATAGAGTAATAGAGTTAGACATTAAACTTGAGTAAGGAATCTGTGGATACTTAAATAATTTTTAAAGGGTAATTTAAGCTTAACTAAGGAGTAATGACAATGATTTTATGCAGGGCCTACCTTAATATTTTTGGATCACCTTTTATAATAATGCATCATTTAAATATGTCTATGCATCATAAAGTAGTGAAACTAATGTTACGTGTTTCTAAATATTAGCTTCTGGGAATTTCAAACCTTTTGGAGAATAACAAATGTGCTTTTCTTAAGTTGGATTTTTTTTTCCTGTCCTTTTAGAGTTCAGCAGTGCCTAAGACCTGGGTCTCAACAGACCACCTCTCCATTGTGTGGTAAGTTAATATAACTTATTTTGGTGATTTGTGGTGCTCCTTTTTTCTCATCAGTGCATTGATTGGAACTTTATCCACAAATAATGATATGGGAGAAAGATTGACTAAAGTACCTAGAACTCTAACCTTGGTTTTTGTCTCAGTATGACCAAGGTTCCTTTGGCAGCCTGTAAAATCATTTCTTGAAGAACCAATAGCATCAGTCTCAAGCTAGACTCAAATATCAAAATTTTCGAGTTTGTCATAGTTTAGCAAAATTAAAGGTATTTGCGATAAGACCACTGAGCTCTTGTCCAGTCACCAAACTCAGGAACTTGATTAATGTAGCATTGACTATTCTAGAATAGTACATGGAAAGCCAAGTAGCAGTTAGATTTATCCTTTATATAAATAGATTACAAGTAAGAAATATGTAGACCCTAGTTATCTTCTCTCTATATGATTTGGCTTAAAGATTCTTTTTTCACTTTCCTCTGGCTGTGTAGTCTATGGTGTCTGAAAGAAGCACAACAGTTTAGGCATAGAAAGATGGGGCAGATATTGTCTATAGCTGGGGTAGACAAGGAGACTCAGGGAAAACAGAAGGACCCTGATAGTTCCACTGTCAAACATCCAGGAAGATTTAATTTGCTCTATTTTTATGTTTCAACTTTAAGATATATACTTAATAATAATGATTTGTTAAATACTTTTAGAGTTTAGAGCAGTAAAGGAAACCCAGATATTTCATTAAATAATAGAATTGTGCATGTTTGTATCAAAAGTATACTTTTAAAGAACATTTCATTTGTAACTTTATTCTTTAGGTGTAAGCAATTGCAATTGACTACAATTCGAGCATTCTTTGATCTTATTGATGCTGATACTAAACAAGTATGTATTTTTAAAATTAAATATTACTTCAGTAAAGTAAAAGCTTTTGTTACAGCAGGGAAGGATTTAATACATTTTTTTTTACTTTCATAAAAGTGGATGCCTTATGTTATATAACTAATTAGTTTCAAAATAGAAATCTCTTTATTTGTATCTGATAATACTTTGATCACTATGAATAATTAATTGAGTGCAGTGAAAATGAAAAAGTGAAAGGATACTTTAAATCTTCCCCCTAATTCTTCACCTTTACTCATTTAAAATTTGATATATATCCTTTTAACTTTAAGGAAAATACTTACTACAAGGTTATCTTTTTTTTTCTTAGTAATATGTTGTAGACTTCATGATCTATCTTACTAGACATTTTTGTTTAAATTTTTCTTTGTTTAAATTTTTTTTAAAAAGCATCTTTACCTTTCTGATAAGAAAAGTTATTCCTATCATTGAATTCATTGAATAACCCACTCTGGCCAAAACTTAAATTATGTACTTCTAGAAGTTGAATCTTTTCTGTAATGAGATTTCACTTATAAACTCTCTAGGCCAGTGATTTACCAAGTTGTTCAATTAGCAGGACACCTGGAAGTCCTAGTGCCCTTTATAGTATTGCTCTTTCATCTCTTTCTTGTCTGCCAGCAGATATATAGTAGTGGGCACCAAGGATTCCAGCAAAATTCAGGGAATGAACTTACATATTTTTCTGTGAATTGGGAACATTCTGCTGTTTTTCATCTTAAGCAGCTCTTTTTTTAACCTCAGGTCATCTTGGAGTCTTTCACTGTTTTATAGAAACATGTTTTGAGAACTATGGTTGTGGCTTCTCCTTTTGGAGAAGAAGTTCCTTGTGTATTAGGTAGTTTTTGTCATTATGACAAAGTATTCAGCTCAGATATTTTTGGATTCTTTCTCTTGAAGGCTCCAATTCTTTGAGAGTCTAGTATGTGTGGCTCTTTATCAATAGATCTCTAGGTACTGCTTTCCTTATTGTGTTTAGAACTTTGCTCTTTTGCTTTCTCTGTTGCAAGTGGGGGTAGTGTTTGTGTTTTTTCCTTAACCCTTCAGAAAGCTGCAGAACTACTAGTAGATGAGATGCTTACCTCTCTCCTGAAGAATGCAATAAAAGAGGGACCCCCCCCAAAAAAGGGAGACCCAGATTGTTGTGTTTTACTACATTTTAAGCCACAAAATACCATATTCAAGTTAGTATATTTATTAAAGTAAATCAGCTTTATAGTATTAACACTGAATTGGTCATGGAATGTAAACATTTTTTAGTTTTCAACCTTGTTTCAATTATGAGTCTTAACTATGGTCAATGTCTTTGAGTTTGTTTGAGAGAGTGCAACTAGATATAATAATAGAATCCCTTGAAATTGCAAGACCAGGTTGTATTTGGAATGACATTTGGTAGTCTTAGGGAAAAAAACCATTTCAGCCCATGAAGAACAATAATAGACAGGTTTAATCCTTAAAAATTGTGCATAGATCTATTTTTTAATTGAAGTATAGTTGACACACTACATAAAACTAAGTTTAATAAATCTTGTTTTCCATTAAGTCCTGAGATGAGAAAATTTTAATACTAGTATGTAATATGTTATAATTCTGGATAGATAAGTATTTTACAGACACATTTTTAAGAGACAAATGAGAAATTTTTGATAACTAATATTGCTAAGAATCAAAATTTGAAACTGAGTTCTATTTCACAAACTCACTATATATAATAGACTGGACTAAATATTAGACAATTAAAAAGTTAGGATAGGGGCGCCTGGGTGGCGCAGTCGGTTAAGCGTCCGACTTCAGCCAGGTCACGATCTCGCGGTCCGTGAGTTCGAGCCCCGCGTCAGGCTCTGGGCTGATGGCTCGGAGCCTGGAGGCTGTTTCCGATTCTGTGTCTCCCTCTCTCTCTGCCCCTCCCCCGTTCATGCTCTGTCTCTCTCTGTCCCAAAAATAAATAAACATTGAAAAAAAAATTAAAAAAAAAAAAAAGTTAGGATATGATTGCTACCTTTCTTTAGTCCCAAACATGTGGTACGAATAAATCAGAATTAGAGAATAATTTCTGATGGTTATCATAAAAGACCTAGCTCAGGTGCCCTTGGGTGGCTCAGTCGGTTAAGCATCCGAATTCAGCTCAAGCCATGATCTCACAGTCTGGGAGTTCGAGCCCCATGTTGGGCTCTGTGCTGAGAGCCTGCTCAGAGCCTGGAGCCTGCTTTGTATTCTGTGTCTTCCTCTGTCTCTGCCCCTCCCCAACTCACGCTCTGTCTCTCTCTGTCTCTCTCTCAAAAATAAATAAACATTAAAACAATTTTAAAAAATGAAAGACATAGCTAAAAACTTATGAATGGATGGATTCCCCAGAGTAAGTAAGGATGGGAGAGTCCTGTCTTAACTAAAATTTTTGGCAAAAAGACCTATTACTTTTAATGTTTGCAAACAGATGTGGCTGCTTAAAAAAAAAAGAGGGGCGCCTGGGTGGCGCAGTCGGTTAAGCGTCCGACTTCAGCCAGGTCACGATCTCACGGTCCGGGAGTTCGAGCCCCGCATCAGGCTCTGGGCTGATGGCTCGGAGCCTGGAGCCTGTTTCCGATTCTGTGTCTCCCTCTCTCTCTGCCCCTCCCCCGTTCATGCTCTGTCTCTCTCTGTCCCAAAAATAAAAATAAAACGTTGAAAAAAAAAAAAGTCAGAATTAGTCTTATATTAGATTGAGTTGATTGAAGTCTTGAGTTTGCATCAATGAAGATAAAATTTCAGTGTCCTCTACTGTAGTTATATGATATCTGAAGAACTATATTCTATTTTATATATTGTCTCATAAGGAGGACATTAACAAACTTGAGTTTATTCAGGGAAGGCAGTCAGGGTGGTGAGGGTTTGAAATAATTCTGTGAAAAACAGTTGATGTGTTTTGTTTTGTTTTGTTTTGTTTTTGAAATTGTTTAATCTGTAAAGAAATGTTTTATTGGTCTTCAGTTTCTTGAAGGGCTGGCCTCTAACTTCATATAGCAAAGTAACAAGGAGTCAGATTTGGCAGACCATTCCCCATAAGAATTGTTGAAATCGGGTTGTACTAGCTTTAGCTTCCACAAGAGCAAGTTAGAAATAAATGTTCAAGCAAAAGGTGACTTCCTAAGGGATTGAAAAGATTTACTAGACATGGGTCCTCACTGTCATTTCTTTTTCATCCTCTCACTATGTTACTGAGAAAATCGCTTACCTGTCAGAGCCTCAGTGCTTAAATTAGAGAATTAAATAGTGGTAGATTCTAAATGGATTTTATACCCAGTACTTTTTTTTTCTTTAAGGGAGAAACTGGTATAAAGTTGTAGATATTTATTGTGCTATGGTATTTTAAAACAGGCAATAAAAAAATCCTATTTTCTGCTCTCATTTTCATTTCATGAAAGAAAGGACATTTAGACACAATGAAAGTAAGTAGGACAAAGTAAAGTAGTTTCTAAGGAAGTGCAGTTGGCAATTCATATTTTCTCTAATGACCAGTGAATTATTTGTTGTGGGATTGGCACTGGCCTGAGTTTGGAATCAGTGTGTTGGAATCACTAGTCGGGTGGATCTCTTAAGTTCCCATCTGACTCTATACACCTTTGTATATTTTATTCTTAACTGTTACTTAAGAGGTACTGTTACATAATGATTAATGTCATGGGTTCTGGAGCCAGACTGCCTGGGTTTGAATCCTGACCCAGACTCTGAATAGGAATGTGACCTTGGGCAAGTTCCTTAATTTCTGTCTGCTTTTGGTTTCTTTGTAAAAATGCATATGTAAAGGTTATTATCTCCTAGAGCTCTTGTGATGCTTAAATGAGTTAATAACATATTAAGTACTTAGAACAGTGCCTGACCCAGAGTAAATAACTCTTGGTTCTTATTGTTATTATTTGAAGCAAAGTTTTATTGAACTATCACAATGGATACAAAAAGATGCAGAATGTATCCTTCTTTCTAGATAACTCAAAATCCCAAGAAGAAATTGTCAGTTTTGAATCACCACTTTATAAGACATCCAGCAAAACACTTTGAGGAAAATCCAGCAATAATTTCTGACTTAACAGGTTGGTGGTAATAACATGTTTTTATTTTAAATTAAGTTTTGATTATTATTTTTAGGTAAATTTATTATTAGCAGACAAAGTCTTTGAAACTTTGGTATTTCAGGTACTGTAATTCTGTTATATCTTATTAATTTTTCTGTGATAGTTTCTGATGAGGTTCTTGGTTAAGGAAGGGAAAGAGTTGAAAAAACAATTTATAAGATGTGGTTGATAAAAATTTTGTCCTGAAAATAACATGACAAGTAGAAAAAACTTAAAGATAGAGTTAAATGTCTCTATTCTCCTGACAGTCCCATAAAATAATTAATCTTTACTTAGGTTTTCAGTATCAGTCATTTTTCAGTCTTCTTTTAGTATAACAGCGTATCTTTTGCTGTTAACATATTACCTGTCATACTCAGTTTGGAAAATGAAATAATTTATTTCCTTTTTATTGATACTTTCTTAGAGTTAAAAGCACCAGATAGATTTAAGATGCTTTCCTTGATGTGAATGCTAGTTGCTAATGAGCATATAGATAACATCTTACTGGATTTTTTATTTTAAAATAGCCATTGTTCAGGAAACCCTGTTTTTCAAATCCTGCTGTAATTGAGAAGTAGTTCAAAAAAAGAAGTATATTTCATGAGCATTCAGTAAAAGAAATTGTTTAATGTTTCAAAATTAACTTCCTTTACCTTAGGGACATCTATGTGGGTTCCAGTAAAAGTGTCCAAATGGACCTATGTGGCTTATAATGTAAGTATACCATCAATGGATTTTTTTTACTTTTTTTTCAAAAACATTTTACTGTTTATCTTTAAAAGTTAAAGACTCTTTTAAAAAGATAACTATATATCATTTTCCCACATTAAAACAATTTAATGAAAATTCCTTAATAATATCTAGTTAGTGTTCAGTTATCCACTTTTATCATAATTGTCAAATTTTTTGTTTCTCAGTTTGTTTGAGAGTACAAGTGTCCACATATTGTCATTTGTTGATATGTCTCTTATTCCTCTTTTAATCTCTCATACTTCCTCTACCCCATTCTTTCCTTGCAGCTTATTTGTTGAAAAAACAAATCATTGGTCCTCTGGAGTTTCACAGTCTTGATTTTGCTGATTGCATTCCCTTATATGCATTCTCTTATATTCCCCATTGCATGCCATTTATATATTCCTTTGTCTACTCTTCTGGTGACTTAGTTTGTGGATCAGATTCAGTTGCTTGATCAGAGTCAGCTTTTGTTTTGGCTACTCTTTTTTTGTGTGATGTTAGCAGCTATTGATGAAGAATGCCTAGAGTCATTAATTCATTTAGGGGGATGCAAAAATGGTGGCACTCTAATTTGATTACTTTTTCTTTATTAAATAGAGCACTGTATGGGGAAATTTCTCATCTAAATTTATCAGAAGTGGAACATAATCACAAAAGGAAAAAATTAAAATTGCCTGTATCTTTGGGTCTTATATTTCTGGTTTTCATAATAGCTAGTTGGCTCACAAGCCTCCTCAATCAGTAATCATAAATGGTTTGGGGGACTTTTTCTTCTAGTATTATTATGAACTCATACTTCAAACATGTTTGCACTTCCATCTAAACTATTAAAGTCGTTCTGTCTTTGACCAATGGAAGGCATTTCAAGTTAGGCTTCTGAATCTTTTTGATAAAGCTTTTCTTTAGTTGTCTTTGATAGTTTATTCCCTATCTAGTATGAGAAGATATTTGAGCTCATTTTGCACATTTCCTGCCGCATACTTTGAATCAGCTTTTTCTCTAAGGAGCTTTTAATATTATTTGGTGTCTAAAAACCATAATTTGGGCACTAGAGATGTTTATGGCTACTGGGTTAGCATTTCTAGGCCTTTTCAGTGGACAGAGTTAAGAAATGTATTTTATCTTGATCATAAGGCCAAAACCTCAACCCAAACAATATTTCCAGGACAAATTCGGGACTACAGGGTACTTGATACCCCTGTCTTATATCTGTCTTACATCTTCCCACTCCTAGAATGTTGGTTCTTAACAATACCAAGAATGATAAAACTAGAATAATTACTCATTGCTTTATCTGGATATTTGAATGATGAATTTATCTACTCTCTTAATAGTTTTATTATGTTTTCCCTTTTTTTTTTTTTAGGAATCTGATAAGATATATTTTATGTTTCCTCTTGCAAATCATAGAAAAATCTACACTCATGTATATTGTCAGAGCACCATGCTGGTAAGATGATTGGCACATTTTATGTAAATTTAAAAGGTTAGGTTTTTAAAGATTTGACTAATATCTAGTAGATATCCTCTAGCTATGAGCTATTAATCAAATCTAATAAGTTGAAAAATATTTGTCTGGAACGGAGTTTTGATTAAAAAATATTAATCATTGTTCCTTTGACTGATAATTTACTACGAAATTATACTCTTGGTTCTAGTTTAGGTCTTTCACATTGTTTTTCTGCCTTACTTTCACTGTATTTAGGATGAAGGAATTCAGTTCAATCTCCTTTAATTTTAAAATTCACAGATACATTTAAGCAAAACTGTTCTGTATGAAGTAAATACTGTTTTCCATTGGCTACCACACTAAAATTGCAGGTTTTTTTATACCATTTTCTAAAATAATAACTTTGTTACAGTGTTACCTAGACAAAGAGTTAACAAAATGATTATTTTTCTTATTTCTTTTTAATGAGTACCTACTATGTTAGACATTGTAAAAAATATGTTAAATGCTATAGCATGCCTTTGTTATATTAGGAATATTTAAGTAATAATTTATCAGCATACTTTCGGGAACTTGTTTCCCAATTTGGGTTCTTTTCCCTCTTTTTTTGAAAAAAGTTTTTTTTTTTCATTTCCCAGGATTCTTCACTTTGTCTATGCATTTTTCATAATTTATTTCCTCTTCTCCCTTTTGTTGGATTGTTTGTATTCTTTAGAACTAGAATCTCATGTGTCACTTTCTTGGTAAATACTGCCATTTGATATTTTGTAAAATCTTTAGAAAAGATTATAGGCAAGCATTGTGGGCTAGATGCTAATGAAAACTAATTTTAGTGGGATGACCAGAGTTTTGTGTCTCTCACAGAGACTAGCATCTCTTAGCCTAAAATCTGTATGGGCAGTTTATCTTAGGAGAATCTAGCCCTTAGACTGCTGTCTTAAAATATCCAAACTCACTTAATACTAAATTCCAAATGACAGTTTTAGTATTATATTGAGAAAAATCCTTGCCAAAGTTCAAATTATCCATTTGACTTATTGGAGGATTTCTTTTCTGTAATTAAGGTCCATGGGTATTAATTAGGATAAAGTCATGTAGTGAATTTTTAAAATATTTTCAATTTGTATTATAGAAGTTTTCTTTCAATCATATAAAAATAGAATATAATAATGAAATCTCACATAATCATCACATAGCTATAGCAACACTGCCATTCTTGTTTATACTTTCCTCACTTTTTTTTTGACTGAACCATGTTTAAAACAAATTCTAGGCATTTTATCATTTCATCATTAAATACTTCAATATGTTTTTCTAACAGATTAGAATTGTGCATGTTACTATAATACCATTATTTCATCCAATAAAATTAATTATTAATACCTTAATATCATGTGGTACCCAGTCCATGTTGAATTTTCCTCTCATTCAATTAATTGTACATTGGTTTATTTGAATCAGAATCTAAAAAGTACACATGTTGCATTTGATTCATGGATCCTAAGTCTCTTTTATAGCAGCCCCTCTTTACTCCCCCCCCCCACCATTTATTTAAGAAAGTGGGTTATATGTTCTACAGAATTCCCATAATCTGGGTTTAGCTGATTGTATTCTTTTTTTTTTAAGTTTATTTATTTATTTTGAGAGAGCCAAGTGGGGGTGGGGCAGAGAGAGAGGGAAAGAGAGAGACTCTACCCACCCCCCCAACTCAAGGGCTCAGTCTCCAGAACCATGAGATCATGAGCTGAAATCAAGAGTCTGACACTCAACCGACTAAGCCACCCAGGTACCCCTAGCTGACTGTATTCTTATGGTATCTTTTTTTTTCAATGTGTATTTATTTTTGAGAGAGAGAGAAAGAGAGCGTGAGCATGGTAGAGAGAGGGAGACAGAGGATCCAAAGCAGGCTCTGTGTGAGAACTTTGATTTTTGATTAATTATCATTTTTTGTGGCAAGAATGTTTTATAAGTAGAACTGTGTACTTATTAGAAGATCTATAGTATCTGGTTGTCCCACTTTAGTGACCTAAAGACTTATCAGTGGACTAGGGTGGTATCAGCATGATATATCTTTTATAAAGTTCCTAATCAATTTTTTACCTAACAGTTTTAGCAGCCATTGAGAGCATTGTTTTTTACTGTAGATGTATTTCTTTTTAGATCTATAAATTTTATGATCAAGTAGCATTTTCTGTATACCTTAGGAATTAGTTGGCATTTTTTGAGTGACTTTTTCTAAGATTTTTAATATAATTTTTATAATTAGTTGAGTTAGGGATGCTTACTAGATGACCTGAAATTGTTCTTTTGACACCTTATAGATTATATCAACATGGTGTTTTAGGATGGGCTTGAATAATACTTTTTCAATTTGTTAATAAATAAGTCAGAATTCACTATACACTGAAGTGTAAATAGTGTGGAATATTAGCAACTTTCATATTAAGGGTTATCTTAGGATAGGCTCCCTGCAAAAACCCATTACAAAAGTGGGTTGGATCTTTAGAGCTTGCTGGACTTTTCTTATCTAAGCTATGCAGATTTTTTTTTTTTTTTTTTTTTTTTTTTTGCCTTTTTAATATTACGTTATTCTGGGAAACACGGGCACCTGATGCAGAAGTTCGGTAAGTATTTTGCCTGCAGTGGAGAGCAGACAAATACCACATTGTTTTTTGTTTCCTTTCAGCTTTCTTTTCTGTATTGTTGGAAAATGTCTTGAAATTGTATTTAAGCCCCATGAGGGCAGAGATGGTGACTGTCTCATTTATCATTTTCCTTGGAGGCTTAGCATGATTCCACGGTTCTAGAATGGATTTTGTAAATACTGGTTGAATGAAGGGATTAATTTCTTTTTCATTGTCCTCTCTGTTTACTAAAGCAAATTTTATGTAGCTTCCTGAGCAGTGTTTTTTATCCTCTTACACCTTGGTGTAGGATTTCAGTAGTTGGATCATCACATCTTGGAACATTGCTCTTACTACTTCCTTTGGTCTTTTAGTCCTACTGCTTTTAAACTACTGAAGATAAATAACGTAATATTGTTAAACTATCACTACCATCTCTGCAGCATTCCCCTGCTACCCAGATAAAGTAATAACTAGCTTTTGTTTTGAGCCCTTGCAGTTTTGCTTCAACCCAAACACATTCTCAATTACATAGAAGTTTTGCATGATAATCAAATAAGTACCCAACAATAAACTAACAAGCTATACTTAGAATAATTGCTGTTTTTAATTACTTGGCTCTGGATTTTTTTTTTCTTCTATTTTTATAAAAGTCCACCTCGGGGCGCCTGGGTGGCTCAGTCGGTTGAGCATCCGACTTCAGCTCAGATCATGATCTCACAGCTCGTGAGTTCAAGCCCCGTGTTGGGCTCTGTGCTGACAGCTCAGAGCCTGGAGCCTGCTTCGGATTCTGTCTCCCTCTCTCTCTGTCCCTATCCCACTTGCATTCTGTCACTGTCTCTCTCAAAAATAAATAAACATTAAAAAAAATTAAAAAAAAAAAAGTCCACCTCTAGGTGATCATTCTTCTGTTTTTACTTAAAATGTAGTTTACTTACTATGTAACTACCTAATTAAAGTATGGACGTTTCTGAACTCTGGAAGTGTTGGTTCAAAAATTAGAATTACTTAGGCAATATGCTGTTCAGAGGTCACTCTTTCTCTTACTGCTGTTCTAGGTTATTTGCTTACCTATCTATGTTGACATCAGACGTCTTTGCCTACCCTTGACCTATATTATATGACTTTTGACAACTGCTTGGAAATGTTTCTCAATAACAAGTTGCTATTTTATGTTTCCATTGTGCCTACTGACTCTGTAACATAACAGTAAAATGTTAAAGCTGACTATTTTATATAATTATTTTCTATAACATTTTATGTGCTTTGTGTTATTAATCAACAGGATACAAATAGTTGGATATTTGGCTGCATAAACAGCACTTCTATGTGGTAAGTCTTTTGAACCTTGATTGTTCATTTTTCTCAATACAAATACAAATCACACCGCACTTTTTAGAATAGCTTCATACATTATTAAACTCATTTTGCTGCTATACTAAATTGTAGTATAGATTTTAAAATGAAAAAGAAAGGAAATTAGCACCAATAATATTTGCAAACATTGAAATAGTTAGTTGCTAGGAAAAACATTTTTTTTGTACCCTAAAGTCTTTATAGATAAGAGTATATTGGATTAGATTTACTGGACTTAACTTCATTAGAACTTTCACTGATAGGTCTGTAGCTGGTTTCTTTTTCCTCTGAAGCTTATTTATAAATTATAGTATTTTAATATATTTGTTCTTTAATTATATTTTCATATTCATTTCAAAGCCGGCAAGGGATTGATTTATCATGGAAAGCTGAACTGCTGCCAACAATTAAGGTAAATTATGGCTTTAGAATTTTAATATCCAGTGGAAAAAAATACTAAAAAGACTTGCGTCTATAGGCATTTTAGAATATGGTCTTCTATGAATTCATCTAAGTATTAAGTAAACTTGAGATTTGCTAACATAAATTTTAGAAATATTTTCTTTTTTTAATTTAAAAAAAAAATTTTTTTTAATGTTTATTTAGAGACAGAGAGAGACAGAGCATGAATGGGGGAGGGGCAGAGAGAGAGGGAGACACAGATCGGAAGCAGGCTCCAGGCTCTGAGCCATCAGCCCAGAGCCTGACACGGGGCTCGAACTCACAAACCGTGAGATCGTGACCTGAGCTGAAGTCGGATGCTCAACCGACTGAGCCACCCAGGCGCCCCTAGAAATATTTTCTCTGGTAATATATTTAATGGGGAATAACATGAATTTTTTTTTTTTTTTTTTTTTTTTACTTTCAGAGGTAAAAACTGTAAGTTAACACTTTTCTAAATAAAATTAAGGGATGCCTGGGTTGCTCAGTCAGTTAAGCGTCTGGATTAAGCATCTGACTTCGGCTTAGGTCATGATCTCGGTTTGTGGGTTTTAGCCCCTCGCCTGGCTCTGTGTTGACAGCTCAGAGCCTGGAGCCTGCTTCAGATTCTGTGTCTGCCTCTCCCCCACTTGCACTCTGTCTCTCTCTCTCTCTCTCTCTCTCTCCCTCAAAAATAAATAATAAAAAAAATTAATAAAATTAAATCTGTATATTATAGCATCATACCAAGAGCTAGATAAATTTTTAAAATTGAATTTGAGAGTATGTTTGGGATGGTCTATCTTAAAATAGAAGCTGAGTAGTAGTTTGAGTTTTGGAGAGGACTTACAGTAGGGAAGTGAGCATCTTAAAGAGGTGCAAAGTAATTTTCCAGATCAACTTCAACATCACTTTGTGGTCAAGCACTTGGATAACTCTACTTTATCTAGTACTCCATGGGATTTATTTAATTGTTAGTGATTTCTTAAACTCTGACAGGTCAGCAAGTCTTTTTACAAAAGGTTAATATTATTGGGAAAATAAAACAGTTCTAAAATTTGATGAAAATATCCATTGTAATTTCCAAATTGTATTTATTATAACCCATAATATTATATCAGGATTGGTAATTTTTAGTCTTCAAGTAAATTTATACTTTAAAAATGTATTTTCAAGGGCGCCTGGGTGGCTCAGTCTGTTAAGCTTCTGACTTTGGCTCAGGTCATGATCTCACAGTTCTTGGGTCCCAACCCCACGTCAGGCCCTGTGCTGACAGCTCAGAACCTAGAGCCTGCTTTGGATTCTGTGTTTCCCTCTCTCTCTGTCCCTCCCCTCCTTGAGCTCTCTGTCAAAAATAAACATCAAAAAAAATTTTTTTAATGTATTTTCATAATGAATCCTAGCCTCATAAACTTGAAAGTGAAACCATCTGGGGCACCTGGGTGGCTCATTTGGTTAGGCTTCTGATTCTTGATTTCAGCTCACATCATGGTCTCATGGTTCTTGAGTTCAAGCCTGACAACAGGCTCTGGGCTGATGGTGTGGAGGCTGCTTGGAATTTCTCTCCTTCCCTCTCTGCCCCTCCTCTGCGCGCGCGCGCTCTCTCTCTCTCTCTCTCTCTCTCTCTCAAAATAAATAAATAAATTTTAAAAAATAATAAATAAATTTTAAAAAAGAAAGTGAAGCCATCTGGTTGGTCCCAGTCATCTCCCACTCCAGTTTAGTTAATTTGTGTTCATGAATGTTTATATTTTTATGTATAGTCAACTTTACTAACAGAGAGGAATGACAGAATGAATAATTGCTAGTTACTTCACACTTGACTTTGAAATGGTTGCAATTTTTTCTGTCACCTTGGTCATCCTTACTTTGTGCATATTCAGTCATGTGGCTTTGTATTTAAGAGACAAGTATTATAGGAAAGTGATTACATTCACAGGAACATTTTTAATGTCTCTCACGGATTCTACTTTAATGTAGGCAGGAGCAAAACAAACAAAAGTATTAGGGTATAGCTCATAATCATTCATACATCTTTCCTTGAATTTCCAGTTTGGATATCCTAACCAATCTGTTATTTAAGAGTTCGGAGGAAATGATTAAAATCTGATAGAGGAGCACCTGGGTAACTCAGTTAAGCGTCTGACTCTTGATTTTTGGCTCAGGTCATGATTTCACAGTTCATGACTTCAAGTCCACTGTCACTGCAGAGCCTGCTTGGGATTCTCTCTCTCCACGCCTGCCCCACTCATGGCTCTCTCTCTAAGTAAACTTAAAAAAAAAAGAAAACCCTGATAGGATATTACTTTGCTCCTATTTTTAAAAAGTTAGTTCTTAAATAATAATATCCTTATAATATATGTTTGATCTCAAAGATTAAACAATGTATTCATCTAGTTCTGGACCCCATGTGTTTCTTCTAAATGTAAGAAATAGCTGGCTGAACAGCAGGAGAACAAGCTATTCCAGCTGCTTTTTATAGTGAATGCTGAAAGAGGTTGTCAGACAATGTTAAAAGCCTACTGAAATTTAGAAGGGGGAAAATGGAAGAAGGAAGTTTAGAAAACAAGGATTATAATATTCTTCAGTCTTTGGTGTTCTCATCTGAAGAGGATTATAATTATTAAACATAAATTTTTCCATTTTCATGAAAATCAAAATTATATATGTGTTAGCCATTTGTAAAAAGAACACAAAATTATTTTGTCATCAAGTTGAAGGGAAAAGATTGATAAGATTTTGTGGATTTTATTTATATCATCTCAATGAAAGCAATGTTAGGTTCATAGAATCATACCACTTTTAGCATTGCTGCTGACTGAACTGTAATAAATAGAAGAGTCCAGCATAGCACTTGTAAATTCAGTTTTTAAATGCCAATCCCATGGAATTTTTCTTCCATGGGTACAATGAAGAAGTTTCTTCAAAACACAACACAGCAGGCCAAGAATTTGGTAAGCCAAAATGGATTTATTGTTGAAAACAAACACAAAAATTAACTTTCTAAAGATACCTACCTTATATGAGAAAACTATCTTGTCACCATTTTGCCTTAATCATACTTTAGCATCATAGCCTTGCTCTGCAAACAGCAGCAGAACTTAGAGGGTTTTTGACATCAAAACTTGGAGCCCAATGTGGGACTTGAACTCATGACCCTGAGATCAAGACCTGAGCTGAGATCAGGAATTGGACACTTCACTGACTAAGCTGCCCAGGCTCCCCAAAACTTGGTGTTTAATTTCCAGTGTGTATTGTCCCAGCATTAAGGGCATTTTAAAATCCCTTAAAACACCAGGCGCCTGGGTGGCGCAGTCGGTTAAGCGTCCGACTTCAGCCAGGTCACGATCTCGCGGTTCGTGAGTTCGAGCCCCGCATCAGGCTCTGGGCTGATGGCTCAGGGCCTGGAGCCTGTTTCCGATTCTGTGTCTCCCTCTCTCTCTGCCCCTCCCCCGTTCATGCTCTGTCTCTCTCTGTCCCAAAAATAAATAAAATCCCTTAAAACACTGAAAAATTTCCAAGCTTCATATTAATCTTATTTGTCAATATAACAATTGCATGAATTATTATATTGTTCATACCTACTAACATTATAACTATATGAGAATTTTATAAGGAAATTTTTTGGCACTGTTACCTTTTCAGAGTATTCTGATCCTAAAAATAATTCTTGAGAAAAAATTATTCTTGCAAATTAATAACAAAAGCTATTTGGATAACTACACAAAGTAACCATGGTTCTTTCTAATTAATCTTTCATAATTAATCTACCATTTGTCTGGGTAGTCTCAATTGCCTGTCACTGTGATTTTTGAGACCTCTTTAAGGCCTTTTCATTTACAGTAGAATGTATTAAGTCTTGTTGAGACTGCCAAGTAGAGGTGAAGCCTAGGAGTTTAAAAACACTCACGGGTGAATCTGGTCAGGTTGTTAGAGGGCCACTTGTTAACAGTTCTGTAGCTTCAGCACCTTTGTTCAACTTGCCCACATATGTGCTTCTGAAAAACACTGGAGAAGGTTAACTGTCTGCAGAAATTTCTTAATGCATACAAATTGTTACCACATATAACTACTTCCATCCCCACTCCTACTTCCAGGAAAAAAAAACGTATTTAAAAACTATATTTGGGGGCACCTGGGTGGCTCAGTCGATCAAGTGTCCAACTCTTGATTTTTGCTCATGATCTCATGGTTCATAGGATTGAGCTCCCCAGTGATCTCTGCACTGACAGCGTGGAGCCTGCTTGGGATTCTCTCTTCTTTTCTCTCTGCTCCTCTCCTGCTCGTGGTCTCTCTCAAAATAAATAAACTTAAAAAAAAAAAATCCCTGTATATGGTGGCTTCGTTTTTCATTAAATCGACCAGTCTCCTATCTAATCACTCCTCAAAATATGGACTAAAGGATCTGGTCTTAATTTTGAAAATAGAGATGTTCATTTGATAAGGTACATTATTAGTCGTATTGTGTCTTCATGTCATTTGCTGAATAATTTCCAGGAGGTGATGTTTATATACATCATTAGATGGCAAGTCTTTACTGCTTGGGCTAGATCAGAATCATTTGAGGTTAAGTTGCAACTCTTCCATTATTTTTAGTATTCATTTATTCATTCATTGAATGCTCTTTGTCATATACCACCAAAATAAATGTAGAAATCATATGTTATAAAAAAACAAATGGACAAGTTATAAAAGATACCATATCTGGGGGCGCCTGGGTGGCACAGTCGGTTGGGCGTCCGACTTCAGCCAGGTCACGATCTCACGGTCCGTGAGTTCGAGCCCCGCGTCGGGCTCTGGGCTGATGGCTCAGAGCCTGGAGCCTGTTTCCGATTCTGTGTCTCCCTCTCTCTCTGCCCCTCCCCCGTTCATGCTCTGTCTCTCTCTGTCCCAAAAATAAATAAAAAAAACGTTGAAAAAAAAAAGATACCATATCTGGAAATAATTATGTAAAACCACTAAATTTAGTATTAACTGTCATTTGTTTTACAAGAAGGGATATAGTTCAAGGAATAGTTTTGGTAGTCTGTACTTACAAAATTATCAGGAATTTTACTTCAGCAGGATTATTAACCTGAAAATGTAAATATGGGAGTTTTACGAAGTCCTAAATGTGAAGTTTGAAATCAGTTTCTTTAATAACAAAATAATAAGAAATTAGTGTTTGTAATTTATCTTTTAACATGCTTTAAGCTCTGTGTACCATCAGAAATCAGCTGTTTATATTGTGGGGGTTTTTTTGTTTTTTTTTCTTTTAGTCTCTGACATTAAGACTTCAAGACTATCCTTCTTTGTCTCATCTTGTGGTTTATGTACCATCTATTCATGGAAGTAAGGTAACAAATGGATTAAGGTTATTATCAATGTTTTATGGATACTCATGCTAAATATTTAAGTTATTTTTTGATGACTTCATTAGTATAATGCTTATCTAAAACAGTGGCTAGTTCAGTGATCCACCTAAGACTGTTAAATCATAGGATCATCTATTCTAACATGAACTAAGTAGAATAAACCTAAGTCTCTGTGTTCAAAGTGGGAACTTAATTTATATATTATTATTTCAAAATCTATTCATTATTGAGTACCCTTTTATGTTAAGACTCTGCCAGGAATTATAGGAGGCCCACAAATCAATCTTATTCTCAAAAAGCTACGTACTGTTGGGTAGGGGAGAGAAACATTTGGAAGCAGAGGGAAGAGTGAGATACCCAAAAATATAATACAAATCAGAATATAGTAAATAAATAAGTATAAGAAGGGGAGCTATCTCTGAATGATGGAATGAAGAAATGCTTTATTATGAAGTGATATTTAAAATTGCCTTGGGGTGCCTGGGTGTCTCAGTCAGTTGACCATCCGACTCTTGATTTTGTCTCAGATCGTGGGATCGAGTACTGCCTCAGGCTCTGGGCTGAATATGGAGCCTGCTTGGGATTTTCTTTCTCTCTCTTCCTCTGCACCTCACCCCTGCTTGCGTGCACTCGCTCTCTCTCGCTCTCTCTCCCCCTCAAATAAATAAAAATGAAAAAAAGATTTTTAAAAAATAAAATGCCTTAAAGGATAGTTAAGATTTTTATGGGTAGAATGAACATTGTAGACCTGTGCTAGCCAGTATGGGTGTTATGATCACATGTGGCTATTTAATTCAAAAACAAAACTAAATAAAATAAAAAATTAATTTCCTTGGTTGTACTAGCCACATTCCAGGTGCTCAATAGTAACATCATTGCAGAAAGTTATAATGACCAGCACTGCTGGGTCAAAGGAATAGATCCAAGTATGCAAGTGTGAAAGTGTAGGATGTTTGGAAAACAATGAATAAGTAAACAGTAATTTTGAAAAGTTGGCCACCATGGGTAGAATAGTGGTGGAAGAAAAGTCTGGGAAAGTAGTCCATGGCCATATTGTGGAGGACTTTGATTGGAAGATTCAGGACTTTATAGAATTCACGAGTTAGTAGACAGCTGAAAGATTTTCAGAAATGGAATCAGCCGTTTTGGAAGATGAATCTATAGTATGATGGATTAGAAACAGACAAGATACTTCATAAGGGGTTATGAGGACTTGAAATATGGAAGTGGGAATAGAAATGCTCCCACTCGGTAGAGATGGTGATTTTTAAGAGAAGTTGGGGGAGGGAGAAGCAAGAAAATGGAGGTAAAAGACCCTCTATTCCCCTTTCCATATTTCACCCAATAAATTTATCCTTCAAAATCTAGCTTAAGTGTCCCCTGTTTTCCATTTCATGACTCCTTTAGGCAACCTCTTGCTTCCATGACACTTTAACTTTGAGGGATTTATTACACTGAATTATAATTTATGTCTCTATTCCCACCACCATATTGTGAATCCTTTGAGACTAAGACCAGATAGATTTTATTCTACTCAGCATCCTCAACCTTTAGCAACTCACTACCATATAAATGCTCAAAAAATGTTTTTTGAATGAGAAAATTGTAGAGATTTGAGGCCAAAATCATTAGGAAAATTTTAAAGATAAAGGAAAAAGGGGATGTAGTCAGAGATTAACTCAAAGACTGAATCTAGAAGCACCTTATAATAGATTGATTGTTTTGTTTTGCTTAGCTCAAGTGAGAGATAATTCAACATCTTCAATTCTAAAAGCTCTCTTTAGGGGGTTTTCTGTCAGGTAAGTTGGTTTTGAATGAATTAAACATCTTTCCCAAACTTGGAAAGGCCGTCTCTGGTTATTCCAAGAAATGAATGAGCCTTTCACAAATAGGCAGCCTTAGCAGCCTAATGAATATTTAATATGTCTTAATGCTCTTTGGAAAGTACCACTTGCTGACTGTACTGTTACACACCCAGTCTTATAAAATGTTAATTTAGGCCTTTCATAATTTCTCTATATCTGTTATAACCCATCATTAGAAGGATACATATATTTAAATAGTTTGAATTTATTTTTCAGTCAACTGATAATACAATTTTCAATATACAAATATGGAATTACATTTTTTTGATGACAGAAAACAAATAATTAAGTTCATTAGAAAGAGAACCTTGAATTCTTTTCTTGGGTATGGGTTTATTCCATCTTAAAGGGCATAGCCAAATTTTTAAAGCAACAATAAAAATTATATTATTTAAAATTTTTTTTTTTTAATGTTTATTTATTTTTGAGACAGAGACAGAGCATGAACAGGGGAGGGGCAGAGAGAGAGGGAGACACAGAATCCGAAGCAGGCTCTGGGCTCCGAGCCGTCAGCACAGAGCCCGACGCGGGGCTCGAACTCACAGTCCGTGAGATCATGACCTGAGCCGAAGTCAGATGCTTAACCGACTGAGCCACCCAGGCGCCCCATATTTTAAATACCTGTACAAAGTGATTTAAAATTCTCTGTTGGAGTCCCTGGGTGGCTCAGTTGGTTGAATGTCAGATTCTTGATTTTGACTCAGGTCATAATCTCAGTTAGTGAGATCAAGCCCCACATCAGGCTCTGGACTGTCAGCTCAGAGCCTGTTTGGGATTCTCTCCCTCTCCATTTGTCTCTGCCCCTCCCTCTCTCGCATGCGCTCTCGCTCAAAATAAACTTAAAAAATTATAAAGTTAAAATGGTTCTCTGAGGCAATGTCTCACTAAAAATGTTTTGTTAAAAATAAGATGAATAATCCTATTCAGTAAATGATTGCCCTAACCTTGTAACGGTGGTTTTCTATAAGGAAGTGTCTGATGGTATTCTTGGCCATGTAAGGATAGAAGCAGGGAATGAAGCAAAGCCCCTTGACAAGTATTTCCTTTTATTCCCTTGTGTGCACTGTAGTCAAATAGCATTTTCCCACATCTGCTTTTCACTTTCAGAAACAAAAAATCCACCTAAGAGGCAAACAAAATAACAGCCTATTGAGCTTCAAGCACAATCCAAGGTGCACTTATTGGAAAACCCTAGGATAAACCTCACTGGCTTTCTACTTCCTATCAACAGCAAACTACTTGCTCACTACAATTAAGCATCAGATTAATTTTTTCTTTGGCTCCTATAGACCAAAGAAATTTGGTTTCCTTTTGGAAATTATTTTAATGATAACATTCTAATTGCAGACAGCTTAGGGCAAAGTTCCTTTATGCTGTTATAGAAATGTTATTACAAAAGAAATGCCATTACAAAAATTTGTAATCGTGCCAATGTAACATTTTAATTTTACTTTTTTTGAGATGGCATCTTTTTTGGTATATTTAGGGGCACCTCTGGCTCAGTTGGTTGAGTGTCTGACTCTTGATTTTGACTTGTATCATGATCTCCTGCATGGTTCATGGGCTCGAACCCCACATCGGGCTTTTTGCTAATAGCACACAGAGCCTACTTGGGATTCTCTCAAGTTTTTAAACTTAAAAAAAAAAAAGTTTATTTATTTTGAGACAGAGAGAGTGTACAAGCAGGGGAGGGGCAGAGAAAGGGAGAGAGAGAATCCCAAGCAGGCACCATGCTGTCAGTGCACAGCCCTACACAGGGCTCCATCCCATGAACTGAACCATGAGATCATACCAGAGCTGAAATCAAGAGCTAGACACTTTTAACCAACTGAACCACCCAGGTGCCCCAAGATAGCATTTCTTTTTCTTGCTTTATACATACTAAACCTTTTTTTCCATTTATTCCAATCACTGTTTAACCTGAAATAATCATACAAATAGCGTTAATGATTGGTAGATGAATGGTAGTATGTCTGTCTCCAAGTCTTTTGTAGTCTAATTAAAGTGTTGTAGATACATAATAAATGTGGGATTTTTACAAAAGTAAATGTAACAAAATCATTTCTTTTTGACTTTGAAAGTATTCAGAGATTTTTATTTAAATCTCTAATTAATCTTGAGTTAACCTTGGTTCTTAATGCTTTGATCCATCCTTTAAAGTCCTTCTTCTACGAACACCTAAGAGTAACCTGAAGAAAACTGCTATACATCAGCTGTTACACAAATGATCCTCCAATAATATGTCTATGAAATTAAGATAGTGCATCAGATTTTGTTAGTTTAGTATCCCTCCTTGAGTAATTGTTGGCCATCTAAGTATAGCCAGAGTTAGAATGTGATAGGTAATAACTTCTGTAAAGCTAGTTTATAGACTTTTATTTTCCACTTAAACATCCAGTGAAGATATTTTACTATAAATTTAATTCTATTTTTTTCTAATAAGTCAATATTTTATATTTTAGTTTGTTGTGGATTGTGAATTCTTTAAAAAAGAGATGAGAACCATTCAGCTTCCTGTAACTCATCTTTTTTCCTTTGGTAAGTACTTTGATTTTGGAAATCTTAAGAATTGCTTTTATTTATTTATTTATTTAAAAAAAAATTTTTTTTTTCAACGTTTATTTATTTTTTGGGACAGAGAGAGACAGAGCACGAACGGGGGAGGGGCAGAGAGAGAGGGAGACACAGAATCGGAAACAGGCTCCAGGCTCTGAGCCATCAGCCCAGAGCCCGACGCGGGGCTCGAACTCACGGACCGTGAGATCGTGACCTGGCTGAAGTTGGACGCTTAACCGACTGCGCCACTCAGGCGCCCCATGCTTTTATTTTTAACAGAGTGATTTATTTTATGCCAGTCAGTTGCAGTAATGGAGAGACTGTAACATTAAATGTTGTGTGTTTGAAGTATAGTTCTTAGAATAAATATATGATATGGTTCAATGTTCTGATTCTTATTTAATACTGGGCCAGCAGGCATCTTTTGAAAATGGAAACTTTAATTTTCTCCCTAATCATGTACATTTGTTGGTAATCATGTGTGTGTGTGTGTGTGTGTGTGTGTGTGTTCTTCCATGAATTTATACTACATATTGGCCTTTTTAATAAAATGTTTATTTATAAGTTAGGGGCATCTGGGTGGCTCAGTCGGTTAAGCCCCCAACTCTTGGTTTTAGCTCAGGTCATTATTTCATGGTTCATGGGTTCAAGCACTGTGGTGGGCTCTGCCCCTGACAGTGTGGACCTGCTTGGGATTCTCTCTCTCTGCCTCTCCCTTGTGCGCATGCTCTTTCTCTCTCAAAATAAATTTAAAAAAATTTTTAATGTTTATTGTAAGGTATAAGTAGCTGCCTGCTGTATGGAAGTTTTAAGATTTCTCTAATTCTTTTATGGTTTCTTTCTCTTTTCTTTTCTTTTTTTTCTTTTTTTTAACTAAATATTTTTTTTAATTTTATTTTGAAATAATTTTGAACACTCAGGACAGTTATAGAAAGAGCACAAAATTTTTATATGTCCTTCATTCACCTTAACATAAATAATACAATTTTCAAAACTAAGAAATTAGTACAATAGTATTGACCAATTACAGGCTTTATTTGGTTTTCATCAGTTTTTCCACCACTGTTCTCTAGGTTCCCACACTGCATTCAGTTGTCATGTCCTATTCATCTTCTCTAGTCTTTTTTTTTTTTTAATGTTTATCCATTTTTGAAAGAGAGAAAGAGAGTGTGAAAGGGAGACGGGCAGAGAGAGAGAGGGAGACACAGGATCTGAAGCAGGCTCCAGGCTCTGAGCTGTCAGCACAGAGCCTGACACAGGGCTCTAAATGATGAACCATGAGATCATGACCTGAACTGAAACCAAGAGTCAGACGCTTAACTGACTGAGCCACCCAGGCACCCCTAGTCTTTGTTGTTTTTTTTTAATGTTTATTTATTTTTAAGGGGGAGAGCGTGAACAGGAGAGGTACAGAGACAGAGAGGGAGACAGAGGGTCCAAAGCGGAGAGCCCAATGTGGGGCTTAAACTCACAAATCATGACATAATGACCTGAGCCAAAGTCAGATGCTCAACCGACTGAGCCACCCAGGCACCCCATCATCTCTTCTAGTCTTGATAGTGCCTCAGGTTTTCCTTGTCTTTCATAACTTTGACACCTTTTGAAGAGTAGTTGTCAGTTTTATAGAATATCGAATATCAAATATTTGGATTTGTCTGATGCTTTCTTATGATTAGATTAAGATTGTATTTTTTTAACATATCACCAAAGTGATGCGTACATCTCAGTGTATCATATCATTGCACACATAACTAGCAACGTTAACCTTGATTACTTGGTTAAGGTAGTGTCTGCCAGGTTTCTCCACTGTAAATTTACTCGTTTCCTTTTTGTACTTAATAAATATCTTGGGGGGACTACTTTGAGAATATTTAAGTACCCTGTTTATCTTCAAAATAACCCACTAATTTTAGCATCCTTTTTTTTTTTTAAGTTTATTTATTTTGAGAGAGAGAGAGAGAGAGAGAAGGGCAGAAACAGAGGGAGAGGGAGAATCCCAAGCAGGCTCCGCATTGTCAGCAGAGAGTCCCATGTGGGGCTCAAACTCAGGAACCACGAGATCATGACCTGACCCGAAGTCAGATGCTTAACCAACTGAGCCATCAGGCACCCCTGGTTCTTCTAGTCTGAGGCAATTATTACTGGTATTCTGTATTATAATTTTTGTGAAAGTAAAGTTGTCCCTTCTCTATTTACTTACTCAGTTTTTATTTATGTCAGTATGACTCATGGATATTTACTTTATTCATTCTATTATATTTAAATGTTTTTGTTTATTTTTGAGAGAAAGAGCACAAGCGGGGGAAGGGCAGAGAGAGAGAGGGAAACACAGAATCCAAAACAGGCCTCAGACATGGCACTAGAAATCGTGAACCACAAGGTCATGACCTGAAGTCGGCTGCTTAACCGACTGAGCCACCCAGGCTCATTGGATTATAATTTAATACTATCATTACATTTTTTTTTTAAGTTGTTCCAGTATTGGATATTAAGAGCTCATTTTAGATTGGCTCCTTACCCTTTTGGCATGACCCATTCTTAAAATATATTTTTTTAGTATTCCATTTGTTTAAAGAATCTGTTACTTGAGAGAGGAAACTTCCTTTTCCTTTAGATTTTTATCCCTCACCCACCTTATTTATTTGTTTGTTTATTTATTTTTGGTAAAAAGGAAGCTCTGAATCACTCATCTCATTAAAGATAACAAACTTCTAAGAGATCTACCAAGAAAGCATACCTTTTTGAAATTAGAAGTTTATACTTGACTTTTTAAAATACATACATTATAAATGTTATCTAGAGTTTATTGAAGGAGGATAGGATTTTTAGTTCACTCCTCCATACCAGAAATGAAAATCTTTAAACTCTTTTTTAAGATTAAAAATGTGCTAGCATTATTAAGCAATCAGTACTTTTTAAAAAATTTTTTTGGTGTTCTAAGTAATACAATGCTTTCAATTCAACAGGACTCTCTTCAAGGAAAGTGTTATTAAATACAAGTGGCCTGTTTTATAATATAGAACTTCTAAACTTTGGACAGGTAATTATCCTGATTATAACAAGGATTTGATTTTACTTTACTATGTAATTAAGCAAACAAATAAACTTTTACTTTTTTGTTTTTGTGGTCATACGCTTATTAGATATACCAAGCTTTTACAATCAACGTAGTGAGCAAGTGCTCAGGAGTAAAAGGTAAGTGTATTTTCTGAGAAGAATAGTATTGTCATTTGAAGAATCAGTAGGTCTTTACTTGAATTTTCTGTAGTGCTTATTATTTTGTGTATTTATGTGAATTAAAATTAAATGATAGTAGAAAAACTGTTTATGTTTCCAACAGATTTAACACAGACCCTTTGTTAACACTAAGCATCTTCAACTGTATCATTTTAAATATCCACATTTTTTAAAAATACTGTATATCTTTCTGTCTCACTATAGTAATTCAGGTTTAGCTTTTTTTCAGTTTCTTAGTATTTCCCATATGCTTTAATATCTTTTGTAAGTCTAATTAAACATTATTAGTTAATAATTTTCCATAATTTCTTATGTGATATAATTCTTACTGGTTATTTTTTATGAAATGGGTAACTAGTTAGTTAGGTATTATAGTAGTTTATGTAACATTTAATGTAACATAAGGTTAGTAACATGTATTTCCTTTATGTTTTCACAGAAGAAATAACTAGTATCTATAAACTTCATATTCCTTGGTCTTATGAGGATTCACTAACTATTGCACAGTAAGTATATTAAAGAATTTATCTTAAACTTTGGTGTTTTTGAATAATACATATTCTGTTTATTTTATTTAAATCATAGTGAAATTTTAATGAAACTAAGTGCCTCTTAATAAAATGTAACTATCCTTTATGTAGCATTGTGCTCATAAGATAACGTAGTATTCTTACCTAAATGATCTAGAATTTAAACCTTACTTGCTTGGAACATCAACCCCTTCCTAGACCATCCTCCAACTTCTCTCCTAGTTGAATGAGCAAACGACTGTGATAGGATTGGAAAAGTGTCCCATTTTTAATAACATGTCTGACATGTGTCTTCTCTCCATTCTGTCATTGTGTTCTGCAAGGATTGACTTAGTCATGGTTATTTAACAGTATTTTGTATTTGAGAAATGATACTTCAATTATCTTTTCAGGGTACCATCTTCCACAGAAATTTCTCTGAAACTCCATATTGCACAACCAGACAATGAGAGCCAGGTAGCATTATTAAAAATGTACACATCTTCAGACTGTGAGTATGAAGTAAGTTGTATGTTTGCTTACTTTTTAAGATTTAGTTATAGAATAAATAGGAAATATATTTTTATATTAGTCTCAGATATATGGCAATGTGGAAGCCAATAAATACACAAAATAGACATTTATGATGCTTTAAATATTCTGCATTTTGCCTGTTAGCACCACCCTAGTATTTTCCTAGGTGGACTATTAAAAATATACATCTTAATAAATAGTAGAAAATAAGCAAAAAATTGAGACTGTAGACTAACCTTCTAAATTTAGAAACCCAAGGTCCAAAATCCTCTGTAAATTGAAGAATATCATGAAATCAGCTGACACGGCTTTTCTGCAATAATTGACATGATGTGTATTGGTTTCCAGCTCTATTGGATAGGCTTAAGAATCTTCTTTCCTTTTCATTAGCTTTTTAAATCTGTTAGTCATTAATGTGCAATGTAGTGCCTATTGTGTTTGTTTTAACAACCAACAGATCTCTGCTATAAGAGAAGGGAAATAGACTTGAGCAACATTTACCCTTATGGACTCATGAACTACAAGAGTCCCTATGTATCCAAATATGCCAGGTTCTAAGGATTCCAGGTTTAAGGGATTGAAGTATATATACATTTAATGGTGG
This sequence comes from Herpailurus yagouaroundi, assembly GCF_014898765.1. NCBI lineage: Eukaryota > Metazoa > Chordata > Mammalia > Carnivora > Felidae > Herpailurus > Herpailurus yagouaroundi. The sequence continues at coordinate 76,006,199 of NW_024412395.1, read as the reverse complement.
TTTCCGGTTTATGTGAAATAACTTCTTTCCATGCAATTCCTTTCAATCAACCTTATTTGGATTCTTCATTAGAATTGACTTTCTTGGGGTAAACTAGAATTGGTAGGTTACATGAATAGAATCTGTTCGTAGCAACAAGTTTCAGTTGAACCTAAATTATGAGTTATTTTAGATTTCATGGAATTTATTACTGGTTTGATATCTTCATTGTTTCTAACATTGAAGGATTTTGTAGGGCTGTAATGGTTTTTAACATGTCTTCATAGTTCTAATAGTGATAGTGAGAATTGCATAATAATTTGGCTCCATGTACTGCACACTCTGAAAATGTCAATATTTTTTAACTACTTTACATTTTTAAAAAGTCAGTATTATAAATAGCCATTTTATAATTTCCTTATGAAATACATATTTCCTTTTCCCAGACTTGCTAATATCAAAAAGGGTATATTTATAATAGAGATAATTAATGGTGAATTTTTTTAATACAATGTTTTGGCTTAAATTTTACCAAATACACTCCATTTGTTCCTCGTCTTATATCATGTGAAACTTGTTTTTATGAAATTTAATCAGAATTGGCTTAGCTTAACTATACTTAGTGCTGTACAGTTGTAGGTTTGAGGTTTTTAAAATATCAGTTATGTAGTAGGTTAATTTGTGCTTAATTGTTCAGACATATGTATAGCTTCTGGACTCAATCAGTAAATTCCTTTAGATTATATGACCCAATACTAAGATTCTGGTTAATCAAAAATTCTAGTTAGTAAAGGGTTACCTATCACATGTACCATAGCATTCATCCAATTATCAAAGAATTAGAAGGAAAATATATTGAATAATAAAACTATACTTATTGCAAGTTAAAATTTCTGGTTCAGAGGATCCTTTTAAGACTGTAAGTGCCTTTAGGTTGGTTATTATAAAAAAATTAACGATTGTGTTTAGAGATGTGCAGAAGTGTTCAATTTAATAAAATGTGAACTAGAAGAGTTTAGGAGAAATAACCTCTTTTTTTATGATTATTTTAAACTAGGTGACAGTTAAGACTTCCTTTTCACAAATTCTTGGACAGGTAAGAGATTCCTGGTTGATTATTGATTGCCTTGTAAATAGATACTATAAGGCATAGGTTACAAACTTTTTCTATAAAAGGGCCAGATAATGAAATATTTTAACATACCAAATATGGTCTCTTGCTGCTGCTACTGCTACAGTTGCTTCCCCCCCCCCCCCCATCTTTTTCCATTTCCTTCTCTCTCCTGCTTTAATAAAATCCAAAAACCATTCTTCACAGATAGGTCATAGTTGGCCACCCCTGGCTTTAAGGTGATGGTTTCATTCCTAAGAATTGAGAGCTGATTCTTGATTTGCTAACAAACTAATATTTTTGGCTAAATGAATGTCTTATAAAGATTTTATATTGCTCATACTGTGCTATAAGTCATAATCCAATAAAATTTTAGACTCTCATATAAACAAACATTTTCAAATGACTTTTTATGTTGTGTGTGCTTAGTTTGTAAAAAATAAAAAGTAAATTATATTAAAAATAAATATGTTGGAGTGCCTGGGTGGCTCAGTCGGGTTGTGCACAGCTCTTGATTTCAGCTCAAGTCTTGATCTCCTGGTTTGTGAGAGCGAACTTCATGTCAGGCTCTGCACTGACAGTGCACAGCCTGCTTGGGATTCTCTCCCTCATTCTGTGCTCCTCCCCGACTCACACATGTGCTCACTCTCTCAAAATAAATAAACTTTAATAAATAAATAAATAAAAACATGTTGAAATATTTTAAATTCTTTTGGTGAGTATAATTCATAAGCAAATAGTGTTACAAAAATAACTTATCAAGTAACAGAGCTACTAAATTATTCAGCATCATTATAATTTGCAGAATTGTATAACCTGTTATATTTATGTGTAACATAAATAATAATATTGATTAGTCAGAAAAATTATATAGTGGTTTTAAAATTGACTAAAATTTTTTTGTGCCTTCTATTAATTTTACTTTATTTTTTGGTCTGTTGTGTTTTGTAATTCGGGCAGAGCAGAATTTTTAAGACTTATTAACTCATTCTATATTTATAAAATTTACAAACCAAAATTAAATTCAAAATTTTTTTACATGGATTATCTCATCTGATTCTCACAGCAACCTGGTGAGAGCTAGATTGTAATTATTTTTAAATTTGTGATCATTGGAAATTTTAAGTTAATGTGTCAAATGTGCTACATTAGGAAGAGAAGATTAAATGTTGGTATAAATTGGAAAATAGCATCATGGATGATAGTTCTAAGAAATAGTCTAGATTGTTAAGGGACCTTTATTAAGAAAAATTATGCCTTGGAATATAGGGGAAGAATTGATGCTGTTGTATATTTAGTATGTCCAGAAGGCATGTTAGTGTATACAGTGATATAGGCTGAGGATACAACATACTCTCTTACCCATGTCATCCCCGTGGCTCATAATTCAGATTAGTGACCAAAAAAATCAAGTTAGCTTGATACTTGATAGCAAAGCATAATTATCTGTCCACCAAAGAAGGATATGCTAGTATTCTTGCTTAGGCATGGAAATTTATCTAAAAAATATGTAGGTGTTACAGAATCAATGGTGGATACTTTTTTTAAATGTCAAAGAATTTGTGGTAATTAAGTTCTCAGATTACTGGAAAGATACCAGATGCTCTTTCTTCATGTATGTTTAAAAATTTAGCTTGTGGGGCGCCTGGGTGGCGCAGTCGGTTAAGCGTCCGACTTCAGCCAGGTCACAATCTCGCGGTCCGTGAGTTCGAGCCCCGCGTCGGGCTCTGGGCTGATGGCTCAGAGCCTGGAGCCTGTTTCCGATTCTGTGTCTCCCTCTCTCTCTCTGCCCCTCCCCCGTTCATGCTCTGTCTCTCTCTGTCCCAAAAATAAATTAAAAACGTTGAAAAAAAAATTAAAAAAAAAAATTTAGCTTGAGAACAGGAGAATAATTGAAGTTGTATATATCATTCATACATATTTTCAGTGTTGCTGATTCAAAGAAGACTGAGAAGAAGAATAAAGAGAAAGCTTGCTTGAGAGAATTTTTAGCTTCTGATTAGACAGTTTTCTGTAAAACTAATTTTTTTTCCAGAAAAAGGAAAGAGAACATTATTTACATACTCTTTAGTCTACTCTAATGAAAGAGAGGACAAAAAATAAACCAGAAGTTACTTTCTCAACAGAATTATATAAATTAGTAAATCATTTTGGTGTAGGAATAAAGTCTAATGTTGCCAAATCTTTAGGTCTTAAGAGAAGCTGGAAGTCTGGATTTTTAGATTAAAAATTTTTTTTATTTTTTTAATCTTTATTTATTTATTTTTTAACATTTATTCATTTTTTGAGACTGAAAGAGAGCATGAGCAGGGGAGGGGCAGAGAGAGTGGGAGACATAGAATCTGAAGCAGGCTCCAGGCTCTGAGCTGTCAGCACAGAATCTGACACGGGGCTTGAGCTCACGGACCGTGAGATCATGACCCGGGCTGAAGTCGGACTCTTAACTGACTGAGCCACCCAGGTGCCCCATAATCTTTATTTATTTTTGAGAGAGACAGAGACAGAGTGCAAGTGGGGGAGGAACAGAGAGAGAGAGGGAGACACAGAATCCAAAGGAGACTTCAAACTCTGAGCTGTCAGCACAGAGCCCAACATGGGGCTTGAACTCACAAACAGAGAGATCATGACCTAGCGGAAGTCAGATGCTTAACTGACTGAGCCACCCAGGGTTCCCCTTTTTAAAAAATTGTTTAATGTGGGCCTCTAATTTGAAATGTAAAGAAATACTGTGCCAAATACTAAACCAAATGAACCATGTCTACAATTTAAATATGATCCATGAAAGCCAATTTAAGATTGTTGGATTATATTTTATATGAGCTATATCTGTGGCCCAGTATAATACTTAATACTCAACAATGACAGTCACTACAAAGAACTGTTATATTCAGAATACTATATAAGAAGTCTTAGATTTCCAAAGATAGTGAAGAGCATTAAAGGTTAATAATAACAGCTAATATTTTCTGATCCACCTATGTGTGCCAGTTACTATTCCAAATACTTTATACAGAGGAACACATTTAAGCCTCAAACTCCCTGTGAGATAAGTGCTGTTTATCTCCATTTTACAAAGACAGAGAAAAAGAGGGGTAAAGTAACTTGCCCAAGGACGCAGCGCTAGTGAGAGGCAGAGCTGTAGTCTAAACCCAGGAGTCTGACTCTAAGGCTGAATGCTGCTTAACTTTCCTTCTATGCTATTGATAATTAAAGAATGCTATATATTTCCTAGCATGTCATTAGCAGGCATTGAGTATCACTTAGTAATAGAAAAATGACCTTTTCCCCTTTGCTCAACTCTTCTCCTTCCACTCAAAGCTATAATTGTAAATTATGAGTATAGGCAGTAAGTGGGGTTTTCTTTTTGAGTCTTTCTAATCTTAACCTGGAAATCCATGAAGGAGATTCAGGGAGACCTTGAGCTTCTTGAAATTTTACATGCCATTTTGTGTAAACATGCATTTCCATGGCTTTCATCAGATTGCCAGGAGAGTCTATACATTTTTTTTTAATACAGTGGTTGGAAAACATGCTTTAAGGTAACTTTCTTTTAAAACTTCAACATTAAAAGGTGCTTACAGAGAAGAATAAATCTTTTTTATGCTGAAAAATAAAACTTTAACATTAAAAGAATTTAACACTTTCTTTTTGTTGTATTTATATATTTTTATAGAAATTAGATTAGCTGATAGAATGTCTTGAGGCACTAACATAATGGTTATGAATTTAGTCTCTGAGTTAAATCCCATTCCACACAATTTCCAAAGACACTAAAGGACCTAAAAGCCTTATACAGGCATACCTCAGAAAAAGGGTCCATGGAGCATTAGTGTTATTTTGGTAGATGCAAGCAAAAGATTAGGGGTAGATAAAGAGGAGAGATAGTACATCAAGCTCTTGAGAAGTTTAGCAACGAGAGGGAAGAAAAAGGCAGTAACTAGAGAGAGAAGGGGAGTAGAGTGAAGGGAAGATGTTGTCACTGTTCTGAGGGTGAGACTTGAATTTGTTTAAATGTCAGTGGCTAAGTGAGTAAATGAATACCCTGGAATTCCATTGCCTCATCTGTCCTTAAAACTCCAGAACTTTGAAGTTAAAGCACCTAATGATACTGAAGTGTTAAATTGTTAATGAGATTACAGCAAAGTCACTACATTGTAAACTCCTTAGTGCTCACCCTTATATTCCCAGTGCCAAGCACATTGAGCGCAGTACATAGATGGAACACTCTCTAAATTGAGAAAGACCAAATAAATTAGATTTTCATAGTCATTTATCTATGAATAATTTTTGACTTTAGTTCCATTTACATAAAAACAGCTCATCCCTCCCTTCCCCCCTTAAACAGCTCCCTATTTAAGAAATATTAACAGGCTTATACTTGGAGTTGTGAGTTCAGTTCCACCACAATAATGCAAATATTATAATAAAGCAAGTCAAATGACACAAAAGTACATACAAAAGTTATGTTTACACTATACTGCAGTCCATTAAGTGTGTAATGGTATTATGTCTAAAAAAAACTATGCATACCTTAATTTTTAAATCTTTATTGCTGGGGCGCCTGGGTGGCGCAGTCGGTGGGGCGTCCGACTTCAGCCAGGTCACGATCTCGCGGTCCGTGAGTTCGAGCCCCGCGTCAGGCTCTGGGCTGATGGCTCGGAGCCTGGAGCCTGGAGCCTGTTTCCAATTCTGTGTCTCCCTCTCTCTCTGCCCCTCCCCTGTTCATGCTCTGTCTCTCTCTGTCCCAAAAATAAATAAAAAACATTGAAAAAAAATTTAAAAAAAAATCTTTATTGCTGCTAAAAAATGTTAACCATTATTTGAGCTTTCCATGAGTCGTCATTAATCATCATAGATCATTATAATGAAATAATAATATAATGAAATAATAATGAAATAATAATGAAATATTGAATAATAATGAAATAATAATGAAATAATGAATAATAATGAAAAAGTTTGAGATATTGTGAGAATTATCAAAAGTGACAGACACCAAGTGAGCAAATTCTGTTGCAAAAATGGTACCAGTAAACTTCCTCAGTGTCAGTTGCCACAAACCTCCAATTTGTAAGAAAAAAAACAAAACACAAACACAATTATCTGCAAAGTACAATGAAGCAAAACAATAAAGTGAGGTATGCCTGTAATAGCTAATATTTTTTGATAGCTTTTCATGTTTAAGTTAATATTCTAAATGCTTTACGCAAATGAACATCTTTAAACCTGAAAACACCTATAAGGTAAGTACTGCTGTTGCTTCCATTTTACTGATGAGAACATTGAGTTAACAAGTAATTTGCTTGTCTTTTATGTTTTTAATTGTGCAAGTTACTTGGGCTCCCTGTGCCTGAATTTCTTCATTTGTAAAACAGGGATAAGAATTACCTCAAAGGATTTTTAGGAGGAGAACATGAGATAATGCATATAAAATGTTTAGTATCAAACCTGAAACATATGAAATACATGCTCACCAAATGTACCTTGTAAGAAAACTTTGTAACATACATATGCTGCTTAATTATATATATTTTTTGTTACACCTTTATGAAAAAATCTGATAACATGTTTCTAGCATGCTGTATATTCTTCACATTTATTTTACTTAGAGTTTTGGTATCCATTACTGAAAGTATACCGCTGTGGCAACGTCAGGAAAGATAAAATGAAGAAAGACATTTTTATTTCATGTGAAAGTACATTTATTTCATTAACACAAATATTCAAAAGTTGCCTTTTGATTTGCCTGTTTTCTAGGTAGTTAGATTTCATGGTGGAGCTCTTCCTGCTTATGTTACATCTAGTATCCTTCTTGCTTATGGAGGACAGTTGTACTCTCTTTTCTCAACAGGTGAGAGTGTTTCTATTCCTCCTCTCTTTCTCCCTTTCTTCTTTAGTGCTTCATTTCTACTTATTTATCTGCCATGTGGTTAAGGAATACCTCAATTTCTTGAAAATTTATGACCTATCTCTGAAGTTTACAAGGGTTTGAGATCCTCTAGTTTTAGGAAATACTCAAGAAGATTCCTTACTGGGCTTTTCCAGTAAGGAAAAGATACTTTTGTGTCTGAAGTTTTTCCCTCTCTTCTGAGGATGCCTTAACAGGTGGAGTCTCACTGATGGGGATTTTGTTCTTCATTCCATTCCTGGTGCCTAACATAGTGTCAAGCACATAGTAGGCATTCAGCATATTATTTGGGCTGTTATCAGCTGTATCAGGTTCTGGCACACTGAATGGAATAATTGAGAGTTAATCTTAATAAAGGGACTATTTGAAAGGTATGTGATGGGTTAAGGGAAACCAACAAGAAATGATAAAATGCCAGATTAGCAACAGATCCATCTGATACTCCTCAGGACTAGGGCAAGAGAGGGAGCAAGCCTAGAGAGAGCTATACGAGAGGGCAGCATTACTGCAGCTCCAGCCACTGTCAGCAGGGAGAAAGATGGGGAAGTAAATACACTAACCTTATTTCCTCTTATCTTCCAGTGCCTATCATTCACTGAACCGAAGTCAGCCTCCCAGAATTCAGAGCAAAGTAAAGGGTGGCGATGGAATGGATCTGGAGAGGCAAATACAGAATAGACACTACATTGCACAAAACCTTCCCTAGTCTATTGCAATTAGAATAGTTTCCCAGGAGCCTACTTTGTAAGGCCCTCACACACTTGTTGGGCTCGGATAGTAAGAGGTAGGAAGAGAGTAGGACCAAAATACGTAAAAGCTGTCCAGAAATAACCTTTACCGTTTCCATCTTGCCAAATCCTTCTCCAGCTACTCATTCCCTTTCAATAACTTACAATTTCAAGTCTACTTTTAGTATTCATTTTAACCTTCATGCACTGTTGTCGGGAATATAAAATGGTATAGGTGTTTTGGAGACTAGTCTGGCAGTTACAGTATGACTCAGGAACTGTACTCCTAGTTACACGAAAAATGTAAACATACACCCATACTAAACTTGTACATACATGTTCACAGGAGCACTGTTAATAATATCCAAAAAGTGGAAACAACCCAAATATCTATCAGCTGATAAATGGATAAGTAAAATGTGCTGATAGGTGCTACAACATGGATGAATCTTGGAAACATGCCAAGTGAAATCCCATCATAAAGGACCACATATTACATGGTTTCATTTATATGAAATGTTCAGAATAGGCCAGTCTATAAAGACAGAAAAGATATTAGTTGTTGCCTGGGAATAAGGAGACATTGGAGGTGACAGTTAAGGGAACAAAGTTTGTTTTGGGAGTAATGAAAATATTCTAAGACTGATTGTGGTGAGGAAGGCATATCTGTGAATGCTTAAAACCACTGGATTGCATATATTTTGAATGAATTGTGTAGTATAAGAATCACATCTCTATAGAGTTGTTGTTTTTTTTAAATCACCTTTGGAGCTTTGTGAAAATACAAATGGCAAAACCCCAGCTTTGGCTTCCTGAAGCTGTTTCACAAGTGATTGTGTCCTCTTGTATGAGATCTGTTGAATTACAGTGATTTTTAATCTTTTGAAGATAGGGTCTTTGATAGTAATGACCCTTGCTTTGTAACAAGAAATATATTGCTCTTACAGGTAATGCAGTCAGTGTATGATAAGTCTATACTTAATCACTATGAATTCTTTACTACATATAATTTTTTTTTTTTAATCACCAGGTCATTGCTTAGAATATGCTACTATGTTGGATAAACAAGCCAAGCCATATAAAGTTGATCCTTTTGTACTTATGATTAAGTTTCTGTTGGGGTAAGTTTTATTATCTGTGAAAATGATTTTAATTGTTTTATATATATAAAACATGTTTGGCCCCATAACATAATATAAATTTTCATAAAAATATGTTTTATTAAATGAGGTTTTTCTCTTAGGCAGAGACCTAATTGGTATATCAACATTTACTTTAATACTATAACCAATCCAAAGGTTTTAAAATTATATATATATATGTATGTGTATATATATATATATATATATATATAT
>NW_024412395.1:75961108-75996718 GCF_014898765.1 Herpailurus yagouaroundi | reverse complement strand
CCTCTTATCTTCCAGTGCCTATCATTCACTGAACCGAAGTCAGCCTCCCAGAATTCAGAGCAAAGTAAAGGGTGGCGATGGAATGGATCTGGAGAGGCAAATACAGAATAGACACTACATTGCACAAAACCTTCCCTAGTCTATTGCAATTAGAATAGTTTCCCAGGAGCCTACTTTGTAAGGCCCTCACACACTTGTTGGGCTCGGATAGTAAGAGGTAGGAAGAGAGTAGGACCAAAATACGTAAAAGCTGTCCAGAAATAACCTTTACCGTTTCCATCTTGCCAAATCCTTCTCCAGCTACTCATTCCCTTTCAATAACTTACAATTTCAAGTCTACTTTTAGTGTTCATTTTAACCTTCATGCACTGTTGTTGGGAATATAAAATGGTATAGGTGTTTTGGAGACTAGTCTGGCAGTTACAGTATGACTCAGGAACTGTACTCCTAGTTACACGAAAAATGTAAACATACACCCATACTAAACTTGTACATACATGTTCACAGGAGCACTGTTAATAATATCCAAAAAGTGGAAACAACCCAAATATCTATCAGCTGATAAATGGATAAGTAAAATGTGCTGATAGGTGCTACAACATGGATGAATCTTGGAAACATGCCAAGTGAAACCCCATCATAAAGGACCACATATTACATGGTTTCATTTATATGAAATGTTCAGAATAGGCCAGTCTATAAAGACAGAAAAGATATTAGTTGTTGCCTGGGAATAAGGAGACATTGGAGGTGACAGTTAAGGGAACAAAGTTTGTTTTGGGAGTAATGAAAATATTCTAAGACTGATTGTGGTGAGGAAGGCATATCTGTGAATGCTTAAAACCACTGGATTGCATATATTTTGAATGAATTGTGTAGTATAAGAATCACATCTCTATAGAGTTGTTGTTTTTTTTAAATCACCTTTGGAGCTTTGTGAAAATACAAATGGCAAAACCCCAGCTTTGGCTTCCTGAAGCTGTTTCACAAGTGATTGTGTCCTCTTGTATGAGATCTGTTGAATTACAGTGATTTTTAATCTTTTGAAGATAGGGTCTTTGATAGTAATGACCCTTGCTTTGTAACAAGAAATATATTGCTCTTACAGGTAATGCAGTCAGTGTATGATAAGTCTATACTTAATCACTATGAATTCTTTACTACATATAATTTTTTTTTTTTAATCACCAGGTCATTGCTTAGAATATGCTACTATGTTGGATAAACAAGCCAAGCCATATAAAGTTGATCCTTTTGTACTTATGATTAAGTTTCTGTTGGGGTAAGTTTTATTATCTGTGAAAATGATTTTAATTGTTTTATATATATAAAACATGTTTGGCCCCATAACATAATATAAATTTTCATAAAAATATGTTTTATTAAATGAGGTTTTTCTCTTAGGCAGAGACCTAATTGGTATATCAACATTTACTTTAATACTATAACCAATCCAAAGGTTTTAAAATTATATATATATATGTATGTGTATATATATATATATATATATATATATATATATATGTATCAATTGTAGAAACTTAGTCTGTAAATATACCAGACTTTTAACATTTGCAAATGGATGTACATGGTCCATGATCTCTGAGTATCCCAGATTCATGAACACAAACCATTATAGAGTATTGATGAAATGATGTCTCGGATCACTTTTTCTTCCCATACAAGTATATTTTGGATCTCTCTACCACACGTAACATTCCTTTTTTAATTTATTCACATTTTGTGGGTTTTTTGGTTAAGAACCAATATACTTAGATCTCTTTTCTTCTGTCATAACAATTGTTGGTTTTCTAACCTAAAAAAAGATCACTTGTTACTTCATTACAATGATCAATAGAGAGCAGTGGAGTTATATTGAGACTCAGGATTCAGATCCTTGAAGATCAGTAGACTTACTTGGAAGATAAATGACTTTTTCTCTACAAGGAATTGAAATGTGTTTTTCAGTATAATTATGAGTTGAGTATCATTGAACTTTGGGGACTGTAGTAAATGGTCAAACACCTCAGACATTAAATATTTGAAAGTTGTTGATTTTTTTTTTTGCTTTTATTGTATGTTTTCTTTTATCCACAGATATAAATGGTTTAAGGAATTATGGGATGTGTTATTGTTGCCAGAATTAGATGCCATCGTTTTAACTAGTCAGAGTATGTGTTTCCCCCTTGTATCCTTGATTCTCTTTCTGTTTGGAACATGCACTGCCTACTGGGGTGGTCTACTTTCTTCTACATCTGTGAGACTCCTTTCTTCATTGTGGCTAGCTTTGAAAAGGTAAAGAATGACCAAAAGCTTTCTCATTGCTCTTAAGGAAAAAATTATATTTTGATAAGGATCCTCAATATTAATTTGCTTTCACTAAACTGTAATTTCTAAGGAAAGATGTAGGACTAGAAAAACATGGATTAATGTTCAAAGCTATATCTAAATAAAACTTTTGTTAAAAATATAATATCACAAGATAAATGCTATATTTGAGTTAGACCTTAATGCCAGGAGTTAATCAAAAAAGTTTGACAGAGGGATGTTGTGCTGGCTCAATTGGTAGAGTGTGTAACTCTTCAGCTTGGGGTCACGAGTTAGAGCCACATATTGTGGGTTGACATTACTTAAAAAAAAATACTGACAGATTACAGAAGTAGTTTTAATGTTTATGGCTGTAAATCTTTCCAAGGAAGAAGTGTTTCTCTGGCAATGCTTTTATATGCTAACTTTCAGTCAAACCTGGGGGCAATAGATTCCAGTCAAGATACTTAAGATCAGATTAGGTGAAATGCATAAAAATTCCAAAAACATTGCCTAGAGTTTTATTACAGGCCCATAGACAAAGTTTGAAGTTACTGGTAGGCTTTTCTGATAAACCACTGACCTAGTTTCCATTGCCACTGCTCCTCACCAGACATATTATATGATTTACTGTCACAGAGGGGATTATGGTCTGCCTTCTTCCTTCACCCTTCTGAGATGCTTCAGACACTACTAGCATCACATTGTCTGAGTGATCTCCAGACTTTAAGAAATAGAAAACTGTTTTTCCTCTTAATCAAGATCAGAAATACATGGCACAGAGCCTATTATTAATGATTATTTGTAGCAATGTTTTTTTCTTAGTATCAGCCATAGTGTATCTAAGTGAAAGAGGAGCTATCACAGTGTATTACAGAATTTACAATCAAATATGTGTCATCCCTTGCCTTTATGAAAAAACATTTTACTGCTTACCTTATGGTACTTGCATATTAATAAGCAGAAAAGCCTGGCAGAGTACTGAATTGTTTTCTTCTTATATGTGACCATGTAAGTAACTGTTAATATACTTGTAAAAGCTTTATTCTTATTTTTTCCAGGCCCCCTGAACTTCCTAAAGATATCAAGATGATATCACTAGACTTGCCCTTTTTGACCATTGTTTTGATCATAGTTAGTTGGACAACTTGTGGAGCATTTGCCATACTTCTTACTTATCTTTATTATGTGTTTAAGGTATGTCACATCATGAAGTCAGAATGGCTGGGCTTTGGGTCAGGCAGGCATAGAATTTCCTTTGCTGTTGTTAACAAAAATTTGAATTACAGCTGTAGTAACCTTCTATTCTCTAACAGCCTTAAGTGTAAAAAGCTTTTTTAAACATCTTAATTATTTAAAATACGTAGTTCACTGTAAAGCTGAAATTATTAATCTGAGTTTGGTTAGTGTATTTAAAAAAAGGGGGAAGAAGATATAACCTGTTTCACATTGCTTCTTGCTCTTACAAGTAATGTTAGCTTTTTAAAAAATATTTTACTAGAGCAGTTTTTATTCACACCTCTTTAAACATGGGTAGTAAACAAAAAATTATGTCAGTGGGATCAAGCTATCAAATGTACTGAGATAATGTAGAATGTTAACAGATGTTGCTGGAGAATCAGAAGGCAAGGATAAAATAGTCTGATAATTTTACTGGGAAACCAAAAAACACTTCCAAGAAGTCTGACAGCTTTGCAGGAAAATCTAGGTTATACAACTGCATACTCTCCACATGAGGCTCATGTAGAGACGGTTGATAACAGAATGGATCATATTTTTTTTCTTTTTTTAAACAAAGTTGACTTGTGTCTGTTTTTAACACTAATACATACACATTATTTTCAGTTTTCCAAAGGAATTTTGTCTATCAGAAAAATCTGTTTACTACTTTGATTTATAAATATGATATTTTTAGCTTTTCAAATTGGATGTCTCAAATAATTGATCCAGTAAGCAAAATTTTCTCAAATACTTAGCTTAAGCAAACATAGCAAATTAAAAGATTTTCTCAGGTTCTTATAAACATTTCACCAAGTTCAGATTTTCAGTGATGTGGAATGTGTGAAACATGTTAAATTCCTTATGCTATAATGAAGATAATCAAATATTTTACTCACAGGACATGAAGCTTCTAGAGCAAAGCATTATTCAAATATAGTCTCACAGAATATAGGAGGTATAACAATATATCCTGGCCCTATCATACTCTGAAAGTTTGTTCTTATTTTTTTTTCTGTTTTTTAATCCATGATAGCAAGTATGTGTAGTTATTATTTACCTTTTCTGAAAGACTGTTTGTAAATGTTTAAGTGTGTTTTTAGTTTTCTAGATTTCTTTAAATTTCAGATTATAATACTTCTCAATTGTAATAAAAATGGTTGTTTTTTGTTTCAAAATAAAAGTGAAATTAAACAGTTTTTTTCTTTTTCTTAGATTGTTCATCTGCAAGCCAGCCTAGCAACTTTTAAAAATAGCCAGACTGTGGTAAGTTTTATTTTCAAAGCTCTATATCACTTTAATATAAAAGAACATGAGGGAATAAAAAAATTGTTTTGTGTTTTTTTTTAAGTTAGGATTTTACAGTGTTTAAAAAAAGATGTCATGAATTTAAATAATTTTAAGATAAGTGAACCTAGAAATTAGATTGTCTAATTTTAAATTGATCTTTGTCAGTAAATGTCATTTTTATTGTTACAGATTATCTTTTAAATTTTAAGTAATTACTTAGAAGATACATTCTCAGCAGTGGAAATAGCAAGTCAAAGGAACAAAAGTTTTATAATGATAACCACTTTAGATTACTTTTGAGCAAGGTAATTTATACTTTGAGCAAAGTATTTTATATCAGTTTGGTAATAGATGTGTTTATTTAGCTGTTAAATAATGGAGTGATTCTAAGTAAAATAATAAACTTAAATTTTATGCAATACCTTAGTATTTTTACTTTATTGCTTTGTAGAATCTCAAACACTCTAGAAGAAATGAAAAAAAATCAAATCACCATAAAGACTCTACAGTACACTATCTTCATTTATCTGCCAATGATGCTGAAGATAGTCTTCGTATGCACAATACTGTGATTAACTTATTAACATGGATTGTATTACTCAGCATGCCATCTTTAATTTACTGGTTAAAGAATCTCAGGTGTGTTTTATTTATATAATTATAATTTATGTGGCTAAAACAATAAATGTCTGTAAGTAGAGACTTGCCAGATTCCTAATGATCCATCAAACGTCCTCAAGAACAGGAAGCTATATATCACCTGAAATTTATTTTCAATACAATCACATTTTTTCCCTTACTGTAAGAATATAAACTTCCTCAAAATCTGCCCAAAAGAGGGAATTGTGTTTTATTTATTTTACCTTTAACCTTCTGTGAGTCTAGACATATGTGAAAATGTGCTTTGTTTTGCTGACCCAAGGTATTCCTAATGCTAGTGCTTTAAGTATTTTTCAATTCATGACCAGTTTTATGTTTCCTTAAATTGGGGAAGAAGAAAATGCTTACATTTAAAAATATTGGAAATAATGAAAAAAAAGTATACTTTTCTAATGAGCACCAAACATTAAACTAAAATAAATGACCATCGTTTGCCTTGCCACATGGTAACTATTCTAGGTTAAATCAGAGTCTGAGATGCCCTCTAAGATGTTTCTAGAATATTTAGTTATAATTTGTTTTTGAAAAATAGGCCACATCATCCAATAATTGAACTCCTACTCAATATAGTTTTTAGAAACAATATAAAAATTTCAAATTATCTAAATACTGAAAGTATATTTTTTGAAAAGTCAAAGTTTGATAAATCAACAGGTTACCAGATGTTAATATTCTTCCTTTGTCCCTAATTTTAGTCACAATCCAGAGTTTTTTGTTCGAAGGTTTGGGGAGAAAATTATTTGAGGAGCATAAATTTATGATTCTAAAAGGCTATAGATGTCTCACTGTCAGTAAATGCCAGGATGAGAATTTAGATTTAAAAGAAAATGAGACAATTTGTATAAATCTTCATTTTTTTCATCTTTTTTATAAACTAGAGCAGCCTTAATATATTTTGAATAACTTGTTTTATAAAAACATTGTTTCTGTATGACCTTTCAGACATACATGTACCTATTATTAAATTTTTTTAAGTTCATTTATTTTGAGAGAGATGGAGTGAGTGAGCAGGGGAGGGGCAGAGAGAGAGGGAGAGAAAGATCCCAAGCAGGCTTCACACTGTCAGTGCAGAGCCCAGAGTGGGGCTCAAACTTAGGAACTGCGAGATCATGATCTGACTGAAACCGAGTCAACGCCCAACCTACTGAAACACCCAGGTGCCCCTATACCTATTATTAAAAAAGTGCTGAGGTCCGTGGGTGGCTCAGTCAGTTGATTTCAGCTCAGGTCATGGTCTCATTGCTCATGGGATCAAGCCCTGTATTGGGCTCCATGCTGCCAGTGTAGAGCCTGCTTGGGACGGACTCTGTCTCTCTCTCTCTCTCTCTCTCTCTCTCTCTCTCTCTCTACCCCTCCCCCTCACATGTACACACTCTCAAAATAAATAAACTTTATAAAAATAAAATAAAAGGAAGTGCTCCCATATTGGATATTTTCATTTCCCTTAGTAGTTTCTGAACATAATTCTCAATATAAAGCCTTAGGTATAAAGATGATCTATAGCAAAAATTATTTATCAAAAATTTCATGAGCTGTTTAGAGCTCTCATATCAATGCAGTATTATGAAATTTAATTAATTTGTTTGATTCTGATAATTTAAAATGATTGAGTATACTTTGTTGATTTGTTTTTGTTTTTTCTCTTTGATGTAGGTATTACTTTAAACTTAGTCCTGATCCGTGTAAACCTTTGGCATTTATCCTTATTCCAACTATGGCAATTCTTGGAAATACTCACACCGTTTCAATAAAATCCAGGTATAATAGTTCAATCTTTCTTTTTCTTACATCTCTTCCTAGTCTTTATCACTCTTTCTTTGATGCCTGAAACATGTTCTTTATTTCTAATTATTTTGACTGTTCCTAAAGTTAAAGCTATAACTGTAGAGTAATTATGGTTTGTATGCAGATGTAGTTTATATGCAAGTACTATATTTGTTTTCTTAGTTATCAGGTTTACTTGTTAGGATATAATGATTTTTTTTTTAATTTAGCCCTTAAAATATATGATGTCTAATAAGATTTGTTTCCAAAAAGTACGGAAGGAGGGCCACCTGGGTGGCTCAGTCAGTTGAGTGACTTAGTCTTGATTTTGGCACAATCATGATCTCACCAGTTCAAGCCCCACGTCAGGCTCCACACTGACAGCATGGAGACTGCTTGGGATTCTCCCTTGTTCCTTCTCTCTTTACTCCTCCTATGCTCACTCTCTCTCTTAAAATAAATAAATAAATAAATAAACTTAAAAAAAAGTACAGAAGGAGTGAAGTGGATAGGATTATAGGTGACGTAAGATTGGCCATCACTTGATACTTTTTGAAGTTGGGTGATGGGTACATGAGGTTCATTATACTATTAGTAGTTCACTAATACATATGTTTAAAGTTCTCCATAATAAAATTTGAGTTTCATTGCCTGGTTGTTTCCTCTACAAGCCTGTTTTCAGTTGATTCTGGCAGATGTTTGTAGGCATTGTAGAATAAGGCAGACCTGGGGTTTAAATCTTGGCCTGCCATTTAATAGCCCTATGTCCTTAGACAAATTTCTTTAACCCCTCCTATCCCAGTTTTTTGTTTTCAGAATAAAAAAGTAATAGTCTTTTCTGTATTTTTCTTTTAATAAGATTTGGTGTCATTTTAATACTGTTCCTGTTAGTAATTAAGGATCATTCCCTTTTTATTTGGTTGAGGCTTTTTGTTTTGTTTGCTATTGCAAGTAGGGTTAAAATAAATATTTCTATAGGTATGTCTTAGTAAATATTATTTTTGTAAGGGTAAATTTTTAGAGGTAGAATTGGTGAATAAAAGTTCAGCTAGTATTTTTCTCTGGCTAAAATATAGCTTGTATTGATCTTTTTAAAAATTACGTATGGTTAAATTCATTATATGAAAAATTACACCATCTAACACCATTTAGAATACTTTCTCAGAACTGTATAAAATATCAGCATATTCTGGTTTTGCCTACAATGTTGTTTGCATAATATATATTTCTCTGTCTCTTTACAGTAAATTGTTGAAGACTACTTCACAATTTCCACTTCCTCTGGCTGTTGGTGTAATTGCTTTTGGGTCAGCACACTTATACAGGGTTCCATGCTTTGTTTTCATTCCTCTTTTACTCCATGCGTTATGTAACTTTATGTAAGACTGGATTTAAGGAATGATAAAAATAATTTATATCATTAGAGTCAGTGTTAAGAGGGAATGCACACATCCATGAATGTGGATGACAAGATCCTTTGGAGAAGACAGGTCTATTTTTACAATATTGAAAATAGGAAATTAGTTTTATAATGCTTGAGGAAAATAGTTGAAGCATGGTTTAGTTTTGTGGTATGGCATCTAAGTACTAGTCATTTTTGAAAAATTAGTAAAAGGATATGGTGGCCACTGTTTTTGAGGACTTCTCTGCATAGCAGCTATTCTGCTTGATTGGCCATACTGGGGATCTTCTAAACACTGAGTAAATGTAGCATTGCTTGTAATCTCAACTCAAGCATTCTGCTCATTTCATCAAACTTTCTTCTGAAAAGTAGATTGCTTTGTATTTGCTACAGTATGCATATTGAGAAATCAGTCTTAAAAGATTGATGAAATTCACAACTGTTTGGTTTCCCAAAAATGAAATAACCACAAGAAGTCTTTGGTCAGTTTTTGGCAGCCACAGTGATCAAGGCATATCTTTTGTTTTCTTACATCTATGAAAATACAACTTTTAATTTTAAGGAGACATGTTTTTTTGGTAACCAATGCAAGATTAATTAACATAATTTAAACTCAAAATTCAATGAAATTTTCTTGCTGCTTTTCAAATGCAGATCTTATTTTGTACTCTTGGTAAACATCAGGAGACTATTAAAGAAATCTGTTGTTAAATTTAAAGAGAATTCTCCCAAATATTTACTTACTAGCATTGGAGCAGTACAGTTGTCCAGCATATGCCATTTTATTTAATTCATTGACCCCATGGTTGCCAAAAGTGCCTCAGATCATGGTGGATTGTTAACATAACTAAATTCCACTGGTCAGAAAAAACTCCAGGTTTGCACAGGTTTTGTCTACTGTAGAGAAAAAGCACGATTAAGTGCTGTACCACATTTGATAAATAAAATTATACTATTAACGGAATAACCACTACTCCATTAATAGCGTAATGTATAAACAATATACTTAAATAGATTGGAGGTTTTAGCCACTAGTTTTAACAATGGAATCTTAATTTGCCAAGATGATTACTGTTTCACAGAAAAGAAAGTATTATTTCTTTCATTTCAGACTTCAGCTCACTTTTAACTACAAAAGAGTAGGTAATAGAGCTAAGTATTTTGCCTTAAGATAGAATAAACTCAGGCTGAGGTGTACTTGGCTCATGGAGCCTTTCCTTTAGATGTATATGCTCTACATACCCAAAACCTTTTTAAGTAAAGCCCTTAACTCCCAGTAGTACCTGCGAACTTGTGTCTTTGTTAGTACCCAGGAATGTCCTAGAGTACCAGATTCTTTTTATCGGCTGTTGCATCTGGATTCCATTACAGTCTCTCAGCTGTTACTGCCTGTGGAGGGTTACCTCACTTCTCTTCTCAGTTATTCCTCAGGTCCTTGCTGTTTTGGCATCATTTGAGGGTTTCAGTGTCGTCTGTGAGGGTTTGTAAATTTGTTTGATTCCGTTGTTTCTCCCAGCCTCATGCCTGTTGTTCAGTATTTATATTTTCACTTACGAAGATCATTAAAAGGAAGTGATAATCTCATAGTAAGACATGGCAAATATTTCAGGTTCTTGTTGATTTGAGAGAGGTAGCAAAGGGATAAAATGCAAAATGCTTGTTTGTTCAGTACCTGAAAGGAAGGATGTCCCATGGCATACCACATGTATATTTAAATAAGGACACATGTGCCTATGTTTATCTGTTCATATACCCATAAGTTTATGTACATTGTATCTTTGTTTTTTTCACTGATGTATTTCAAGTTATAGGTTAATTGTGTCATTTAACTATTTCTGAATTTAAACATATTTATATACAGAAAGAACTTTAGAAAATTCATTAATTTGGATCTTCTATTGACAGCCATAATCATGGTGTTTACATGATATAAAGTCTTCTTGTTCAGTCAGGACCGTTCATGACTAAAATATAACAAGCTTAAATTTCTCATTTGTGAGTAGGAGATTAGCTTTTTAAAGCAGCAGACTAGGCATATTGTATCTCACTAGACAATTTCCATGTAAGTGTAGTTATCAAGTCCTAAAGTCTTATTTATTCTAACAGAATATTTCATTTTAGGGCTATAAAAAGGATTCTAATTAAACATTTTATAAACAACAGGTTGGGTCTTTAGCCATTATGGGTACATATATATACAGATACACAACGCATGCGCGCACGCGCGCACACACACACACACACACACACACACACACACATTTTGACAGAGTCTTTATCAAATCCTGATGCACTTGGGGCGCCTGGGTGGCGCAGTCGGTTAAGCGTCCGACTTCAGCCAGGTCACGATCTCGCGGTCCGTGAGTTCGAGCCCCGCGTCGGGCTCTGGGCTGATGGCTCAGAGCCTGGAGCCTGTTTCCGATTCTGTGTCTCCCTCTCTCTCTGCCCCTCCCCCGTTCATGCTCTGTCTCTCTCTGTCCCAAAAATAAATAAACGTTGAAAAAAAAATTAAAAAAAAAAATCCTGATGCACTTTAAACCCAAATAACTACCAGAGATGAGAAGGTAGGCTCTGTCTGAAGATTAGGGAAATTGATATTTCTGTCACTTGAGAAAATGAAGGTCCTTTTGCCTCTCAATTATACATTGCTCCTATCATGCTTGCAGCTTATTTTATTAGCTAGTAAAACAGCACAGCTTTATTAGCACTGTTACTAAAAATGAAGCTGTTTATTGGCAGTTAAAGTGTGTCCAATTTGGCAAACTTCTGAGCTCTAGTACTATAACATTTTTATTTAGAATTTGAGTTTTGAGTAAGTTTTGTGCTTATAAAAATTACTCTTGGACCCTATCATTGATAACTGCATCAAACATATAGACCGAATAGTAAAAATACTGAGTAATTTCAGTGTTTCTAAAGCCTCAGTTGGAGTTACTATTATAACTTGGAACTGATAATACAATAGAAAACTTTAACCTCTTTTTTCTGGATCTTTTGCCAGAAATTAAACAGGTTCTGCTAACTCTTCTTGGTTGTCACCAGAATGAAAATATTTAGAACAGTCGTCCTAAAAAACCATGTGTGCCTCATTCACATTGATTTTGAGTCTCTTCAGTATATATATATCATGTATTGATTAGTCGTTAATTTTTTTATTTCATATTTCGGTCAGATAAATTCACATGTATATAATGGAATACCTTTTCTTGATTGAACTACACTACAATCTACATGATTATACAGTAAAGAAAAATAAAGAGCTATATACTAGGCCTAGTAAATTTGTTTGTTGTTGATTTTCCTGTCACTTGTACAGATGGTACACGTTTCCACCACACACACACACACACACACACACACATACTTAATAAAGGCAGATTATCTAATTTGTTCATTCTCTAGTTTTACACTTTTCTTAATGCTTCAGACTTGTCATTCATAACACAGTATATTTATATCACCTCACTGCTCATTAGCACCTCTTACACTAGTGGCCAGGGGAAATAAAAGGAGATAAAACTGATTTTCAGTTTAGTTCTAGAAAGCTGTAGGGAAAATGGGAGGAATTGATTCCTGAATCCCAGGATAATTAATTTGACCTGTATTTTCATCTTGGGCATTAGGTCTGAGTGTAACAGCTTGCTTATTAGGAGGTTTAGTGCAAAACTTTACATTGCTGCATTTGCAATTTTAGTAACCTATTATTAAAATCAGTTGGGAAAAAAATTTTTAGTGTGTTGCAACTTTTCATGATGAGGCATCTGTTGATTATTTTTCATCATTTTTTTTTCAGTGTTACTATCCTAGGAAACTAGATACCTTGTGCAGTTTTTCAGGGGGAAGTCAATTCAGAGAGCATGACACACTTCCAGGAAGTAATAAAAGTATCTTTGTGTTATGCAGGGCGCCTCGCGGTCTCAGATAGTGGAGCGTGCAACTCTTGATCTCAGGGTTGTGAGTTTGAGCCCCACATTGGGTGTGGAGATTACTTAAAAATAAAATCTTTAAAAAAAAAAGGATATCTTTATATTACTAAATTAGACCCTGACAGAAAGCTTCCTTGCCTCCCAATGTAAATGTAGAAGGTACTTTTATAAAACAGATGATTTGGAGCTGAAATTTCATCTCACTCTTGAACAGAGGGGACAACATTACCAAGTCTGTAATGGACTTCTTTTTTTACTATTACTCATGCATTTTTTCACAGTAAGTTTCAACAGCCTGAGGAAATAGGAAGTCTGGGAGGCTATTTGTGTCCTTTACGTTTAATAATGATGATAGGAAAGAAAAGTCAGGCCAGTAATCCAAATCTCAATATGTGTACTGTAAATGCTCAAGAATTCACAATTTTGTGATGTTATATTATGAATATAGAAGACTGGATTTTGTATATTAATAACAGTTTTAGAACAGAATGAAGTTTGGAAATAGTGAGAATAGACTAACTTGTTATATTAATAGTATAAACGTAACAGTACACCTGAATCAATAATGTCTTTCAAAAGTTAGATGATATTCTAACGTACATCTTGATTACATTGTCTGTAGTTGAAGATTCTGAGTCAAGTACAGGACTTTCTAAAAGTGTTTGTTTTGGCATGTTATGCTGTCAAAAATGACTATGGTTTGAAATGCCAAGTAACCAATTTCTGACGATTTTGTATAGAACCTGATATGTATGAGTCAGAATTATTCTGTAATGATTCTGTACCTTGTAACTTTGAACACTCGTAAAAAACAGTTAGTGTAAATTTGTTTGCATATTTGAATTTAATCTTAATTTAGGAATTCTAAAAATTAGCCATTTTTGTAAAGTTCGTGTGCTATTTTTTAATGTTATTTTTGCTTTTAGTATTTGTATAGTGGTAATATTACTAGCACCAGTAAAAGATTTATAGACAAAGCATAGAACTATTAACTATTCAAAAGCCTAAATTATAGGCATATTTTGTATTTCATGTTGTACTTGTTTCATATTGGACTTTTTGCATCCCTTTTACAGGAAAAAAACACATTTGAATTTTTTTGAGCGTAAAACACTACATTGAAAAATATAACTATATTCGTATGGTTAGCAAAACATGCTTTGCCACCAAAGGCTAAATGAAACTGTAAAATACCTCCAGATATTTGTGCCAATGAATTTTTCTTAACATATTGGGATTAAAGCAGAAATATTATTTTCAGTATTTTACATCTAGGACTTATATTAAATATGTAAATCTTCAAAACTTATATTCCATACTCTAATGTTTCTTTGAAAACATGTAATGTACCATAGTATATTCTATTTTGTCTGATTTCTGGGATAATGTTCTCTGGTTTTAGTGGCTTTAAAAGTTAGTTTACCCAATAATGATCTTTTATTAATTAATTGAAGTAAGCATTTGAAGTAATCTTGCTTTATTTATCACAGATTCATTCTGTGTTGTAAAACTTCAAGTTTTGTTGTACAGATCATTTTTTGGTACAGGTGTCTCATTTATGTAACAGTGCTTACTGTGAAATTTGTCTTCTGTGTATTTCCATTCCCTTTTTAAATCACATGTTTCAAAGGGGAAAATTATCTACTAGATCCTAACTTAGTCCAATGAGATAAACATTTCAAAACACATATTTTAACAGAAAATATAAACAATCAATGGTGTTAATGCTGAAGTGTTACATTGATGGGTGTTATATTCATGAGAGAAAAGTAGAAAAATGATAGACTCAAAAACATTTTTATCTGATTCGAATTCTTTAATTTCTTCCCTCTGGAAATTCTCAAAAGGAATTTCATTCCTTCATATTATAGTTTTTCCCATTGAATCATGTAATTGATTTAATCATTTGTTGTTTCTCTGCCCAGTAATGCTGATGCAGTTTGCAAAAGTAGCCTTGGAAGTAAAGAGGCAAGAGAAAACCAAATATTAAAATGTTTGACTGTGGTGACGGTTTATCCAATTATCTGGTAGTGACTGGATATTAGTAAAAAGATGATGTACAAGACCTAAAATTTCAGTTAACATTGTTTTTTGGAATGAATTTTTCCTCTGTGTTAAATAATTTTATCCTAAGTAGGAAATACCTGTATTTTAATATAACTATGCTGTCTACAGAATTAAATATGTGTTTGTTGGAATATTGGTAGAAATAAACTCTTCCTCCACTATAGAGGGGGAAACAAAACTTTCAATTTTTAGTGTATATAATTTATGAAATTGTATCGTGTATTTATATTTTTAAAAATATATAAATGACTTAAATGTATTATTTTGAAGTAGTTGTATTACAGTTTCTTAAACTTACATGACTAACTTGCTTACATAAATGCTTACATAAATGTAGCAACGTACCCACGAGAAAATAGACCAAAACTGGATGCGTATTATCACTGTGACCTTGAACTTTTAGTTGTTTGGGATAAAACAGACTGTGCCTTAAAATGATGAAAGAATGCCCTGCAGTTTTATAAGTATATTTTATTATGGGTCATCTTCTCAACCTGGCACCAAATTTTTTTCTTTGAAGTTGGTTAAGTAAAATTGTTAAAGTTGACTAGCATTTCCTGTTTTGCTCTAGAAAGCTTTAATTTCCAGAGTTCTCCTTTTGAATTAAAATTGACTTACATTTCATAGGTGTAGCAAGTAAGTTTGGCTAAAGTTTCTGAAAATAAATTTATTTTAGGAAAATGTGGTGGCACTTCTGTTTTGTATTTATTTACACATGGAAAATTAATCTTCAAGTATATTTCTTTGTCTTTTTAATGAATAATCTATCAAAGACATAAAGTAAGACCTGTACTTATTTTTCCTCAGATTATTGAGGCTCATACTTGAATATTAGAGTTAGTTTACCCAATAGCAATTTTTTAGTACTTAAACTCAGATTCATGCAGTATATTTTTAAATATTATTTTCCCCCTTTTCTCTTTTTCTTTTTCCTTCCTAATACTTATTTTTAAGATCTCAAGAAAGAACTGGCTCTAGTTGTTTTTGTTTTTATTTTTTAATGTAAAAACTTGGATTTTTACTGTGCTTATTTAAAATAATTTCTATTAAGACAAATTATTCCATTCAGAGGATATCGTGGTCTCTGCTAAAAGATACCCTCATCTCTGTGTACTCAGAATTTTTTGTGTATTTTTCAGTTTCAATTTTTTTTTTTCAACGTTTATTTATTTTTGGGACAGAGAGAGACAGAGCATGAACGGGAGAGGGGCAGAGAGAGAGGGAGACACAGAATCGGAAACAGGCTCCAGGCTCTGAGCCATCAGCCCAGAGCCTGACGCGGGGCTTGAACTCATGGACCGCGAGATCGTGACCTGGCTGAAGTCGGAGGCTCAACCGACTGCGCCACCCAGGCGCCCCCAGTTTCAATTTTGAATGTAAACTCAACACATTTCTTCTTCCCATTTCACCTTCACTACCTGCACCCAGAGACAAAAATCTAGGATTCTCTAAAAATAGGTAGAAAGAAAACATGTCTTTCCTTAGAACATGGTAAAATTGAGGTGAAAGTAGTTTGCCAAGGAAATGTAATAAAATACATGGCTGTCAACCTGCATCTGTGTTTGTAGTATAGTTAAAAATTTATAAAGGACAGACTATGTATTATACTGAGATAGACTCAGTAATATTTTATTTGCAAATTGATAACTTTTGTCCAGAAAATGCAGTGTATAGTAACAATACTTAGTGCAAAGGAATTTGTCCTATGGCATATACTGGAAAATGATTGTCACCTTGCAGATTTTTCCTTTTAAGCATGCCTGATCTCCAGTGCTTTGTATAATATATGGTGTATGAAATACACAAATGTGATTTTGTGTGTATTTTTTAAATGATGTAAGTAACATTATTACATTTAACTGGTTGTAATTCACAAAAAGTGCTATTTATTATACTCTGTAGAGTGTTGTGTATGTTTTCATGTGTGTTTCGGCATTATGGTGTGGAGTTTAATGAATATTTGCCTTCAGTCTTTCCTCAGGTATTAATGTGTAGCAATTTTTGGTGCTTTCTTTTTAAATCTGTCATAATCTGGTGTTCTGAATGTTCAACAATAAATTTGGTGAACAAGGGCATGTGGTGCAGAGATTGTTTGCCAGTTCACATACTCCTCAATACCATCTCAGGAGAAAATCCTTCAAGATTACTTCTTTACAGCACATATGGATTTCAGAAATTTGAAGGCCTATGCATGGCACGTAATGACACATTACAGGTAAATATTGGAAGCCAGATAAATTCTAAGATTTCCCAAGTTGGTATTTTGTAGCATTTGTATGGACATCTCATGGTTCATGTTCCATTTTTAAGGAATTGAACAGTCACAATCGCTCCCAAATACAGGTTTCTCCCAAAGATCATGCTTTCAGCTTTTCTTATGCTAACTTGATATATGTTCTTAAGTGACCATTTTCTCAAATTACATGAAAATGAGAATGATCTAAACAGTTTGTAAACAGATTCCCAGGTCACCCTAACACTATTAAATTTGATCTGTAGGGAAGAAACCTGGGATTCTGTTTTGTGTCCCAAATAGTAATTCTTAAACTTTGCTCTAGTCAATAAAATTAACTTGCTAGGGCTCCTAGAAGCATCTAGAAAGACTTAGGATTATAAGATGCCAAAAGAGACACTACATAATTTGAGAGTTTAGTATAGATTTAAACTTCACTAAGAATGGATGAGAGGAGTTAAAAATGAGGCAGGACATCTTTTGAGGGACAAGTGGTACACTCTCCCTCTGATGAGAAGAGTGTTTTCTAAATTCTTATAATCAGCATCTCTGCATATATCAACATTTACAAATCATCTGCATGTATTAACGTTGTATATGTTATTACTAAATAAACCCTGAAAAGTAAATTTTTAAAAATGAGAAATATACAGCTAGAAGTTTTAATAGTTTCCCTTGGGCCTTTAAAGGATTATCTTTAAACCACCAAATGTAGAGGCCACTGGAGTATACAAAATGAAAGCTTCATAAATCATTCCCACTAGTTTTTCTCCCTTTTTTGAATAACCACTTCATCTTCACTCCCTTTCACTGCTGCATAGCAGTGAAAAATTTAATGGCTTTCAACAACACCTGTTTGCACACAATTATCTAGGTCAGAAGTCTGAGTACAGACTACCTGGGTTTTCTGCTCAAAATCAAACTTCTGAAACCATGGTATCAGCTGGGACTATCCAAGTTATCCTATCTGGTATATTCAGGTTGTTAGGGCTAAGGTTCCTCTTTTTGCTGGCTGTTGACAGAGTGCTGTTTTCTGAGCTCCCCAGTCTGCCTGCTATGTGGCCCTCCACAAAATGGCAATTTGCGCCTTCAAGATGAGTAGAATTACTTTAACATTTTGAGTGTCTTCAACTTTCTCTCTGACCTTTAGACCCAGATGGAGAGGGCTCATGTGAGTAGCTCAGATCCATTGCGGTAGTTTCCCTTTTGATTCACTAGAGGCCAACCTTACATCTGCAGAATCCCATTTGCCACATAAGATAACATATTCCTATTCCCATCATACTCAACAAGTTCCATCCACACTCAAGGGGCATGGATGATAGAAGACGGGTGCACTAATAGATGAGAATCTTGGGGCCATTTTAGAAGTCTGCCTAGCATGCATATCCAGGAACAA
This sequence comes from Herpailurus yagouaroundi, assembly GCF_014898765.1. NCBI lineage: Eukaryota > Metazoa > Chordata > Mammalia > Carnivora > Felidae > Herpailurus > Herpailurus yagouaroundi. Next base: position 75,978,452 of record NW_024412395.1, on the reverse strand, counting down.
AAGTCTTTTTCCTAATTGCTATACTTAAGTAATATTTGATTCCATAGTTCTTTTTTTTATTTAAAAAGAAAAGTTCAGGGGCACCTGGGTGGTTCAGTCAGTTAAGTGTCTGAGTTTGGCTCAGGTCATGATCTCGTGATTCATGGATTCGAGCCCTGCATCTGGCTCTGCTGACAGCTCAGAGCCTGAAGCCTGCTTCAGATTCTGTCTCCTCCTCTCTCTGCTCCTCCCCTGCTCATGCTCTATCTGTCTCTCAACAATAAATAAATGTAAATAAATAAGTTCAATGTTCATTTTTGAGAGATAGATAGTGTATGAGCAGGGGAGGGGCAGAGAAGAGGGAGACACAGAATCCAAAAAATGCTCCAGGCTCCAAGCTGACTGCACAGAGCCTGAGGCAGGGCTCGAACTCATGAGCCAGGAGACCATGACCTGAGCTGAAGCCAGACATTCAACAGACTGAGCCACCCAGATGCCCCATAGTTCTTTTTGTTTGTTTATTCATTCATGAGAGAGCGAGTGGGGGAGGGGCAGAGAGAGGGAGACAATCCAAAGCAGGCTCCAGTCTCTCCTCTTTCTGCCCCTCCTGTGCTCACATGCTCACTCTCTTTCTCTCTCTCTTTCAAAATAAATAAACATACGTTTGAAAAGAAAGAAACTTGGTTTACACCTTTTAGGACAGAAACTATACTATCTAATTGAATTTTAAAATAGGAATGTGTAGCATTCACTGCATTTAAAAATCTTTGTTGTAACTGGGGCACCTGAGTGGCTCAGCTGGTTGGGCATTGGACTCTTGATTTTGGCTTGGGTTGTGATCTCACAGTTGGTGAGATTGAGACCCACATTGGGCTGTGCAGAGCCTGCTCAGAATTCTCTCTCCCCCTCTCTTTGCCCCTCCCTCCTGCACACACGCTCGCTCTCAAAATAAACAAACACTTAAAAAAAATCTTTGTCCTAACAAATATTTAAGTGGAATTAATAAAAAAATTAGTCAAATTACAGATCCACAGAGTACTGTAAAAGGAAATGTGGTTGTTTTAGACAATGATCTCCAAACTTTGATTAAACACTGGTATTGTTAAAAATTTTTGAACTTCCCCCGCCAAAATACTACTATACTAATATGTAAATAGAAAATTTAGAATGACATTTTTTAATGTATTGCTACTTAAAGCTTTATAATATCAATAGCTAATATCTCAAGGCAGAAAATATATTCATGGCAACAGTCAATATAAGTTGATTTTTTCAAACCTTGATTATTTTAAAGTAATTTTTTAATTTTTTTAAATTTATTTTTGAGAGAGAGAGAGAGACAGAGGGCAAGCAGGAGGAGGGGCAGAGAGAGAAGGAGACAGAATCCGAAGCAGGCTCTAAGCCCCACACTTCAACAAAGAGCCCGATGCAGGGCTCAAACCCATGAACTACAAGACCATGACCTGAGTCTAAGCTGGACGTTTAACCAGCTGAGCCACCCAAGTGCTCCTAAACCTTGATAATTTTAAATGAAAAGAGTAATTTTTTGTTGTACATGATATTAGTTATCAGGTGTACAAGGTCATGATTTAATACTTCTATGCATTATGAAATGGTCACCACAGTAAGTCTAATTACCATCTGTCACCATACAAATTTTTTACAATATTATTGACTATATCCACTGTGTTGTGTATTACATCCTTATGTCTTATTTTATAACAGAAAGGTTGTATCTCTTGATCTTCACCTATTTCGGCCATCCTCCCACCCCTCTCCCCACTGGCAACCATCAGTTTGTTCTCTGTATATGAATCTCTTTCTGTTTTGTTCATTTGGGTTTTGGGGTTTTTTGTGTGTGTGTTTGTTTGTTTTTAGATTCCATATATAAATGAAATCATAGGGTATTTGGCTTTCTCTGACTTACTTTATTCAACATAATGCCCTCTAGGTCCTTCCATGTTGTCACAAATGGCAAGATTTCATTCTTTTTATGGCTGAGTAATATTCCCTTGTGTGTATGTGCGTTTGTCTTTTTCTGACTTATTTAACATGATATCCTTCAGTTCCATCCATATTGTCACAAATAGCAAGATACCATTCTTTTTTATGGCTAAGTAATATTCTCATATATGCATATGTGTATATATCACATCTCCTTTATGCATTCATCTATCAATGTACATTAGGCTGCTTCCATATCCTGGCTATTGTAAGTAATGAACATAGGGGTGCATACTTTTTTTCAAATTAGTGGTTTTTTTTTTTTTAATATCTAGAAGTGGAATTGCAGTTTAATATCTAGAAGTGGATCATATGGCAGTTCTATTTTTAATTTTTTTTTTAGGAACCTCCATACTATCTTATATAATGAATGAACCAATTTGTATTCCCACCAAAAATGCAGAAAGGTTCCATTTACTCCATATCCTTACCAATACTTACTTCTTGTCTTTTGATAATAACCAGTCTGACAGGTATGGGGTGATATCTCATTGTGGTTTTAATTTACATTTTCCTGATGGTTAGTGGTATTGACCATCTTTATGTACCTGTTGGCAATCTGTATGTCTTCTTTGGAAAAAATGTCTATTCAGGTCCACTTCCCACTTTTTAGTTGGATTGTTTTTTGATACTGAGTTGTATGAGGTCTTTAAATATTTTGGATGTTAACTCCTTATTGAATATGTCATTTGCAAGCATCTCCTCCCATTCAGTAGGTTGCCTTTTCATTTTGTTGATAGTTTACTTCACTGTGCAAAAGGTAGTTCCATTTGTTTATTTTTGTCTTTGTGGTCCTTGCCTGAGGAGAAAAATCTAAGAAAAAATTTTTTTTAATTTTTTTTAACGTTTTTATTTATTTTTGAGACAGAGAGAGACAGAGCATGAACGGGGGAGGGGCAGAGAGAGGGAGACACAGAATCGGAAGCAGGCTCCAGGCTCCGAGCTGTCAGCACAGAGCCCGATGCGGGGCTCGAACCCACGGACCGTGAGATCATGACCTGAGCTGAAGTCGGCCGCCCAACCGACTGAGCCACCCAGGCGCCCCTAAGAAAATGTTTTTAAGACTGATGTCAGAGAGTTTACTACTCTATTTTCTTCAAGGAATTTTATGGTTTCAGATCTCACATTTAAGTCTTCAATTCATTCGAGCTTATTATTGTATGTGGTATAAGAAAGTGGTCAGATTTCATTCTTTTGCGTGGAGCTGTCTGGTTTTCCCCATCGTATGTTCTTGCCCTCTTTGTCATAGATTAACCATGTAAGCATGGGTTTATTTTGGGGCTTTGTATTCTCTTCATTAATCTGTCATGTCTGTTTTTGTGCCAGTACCATACTGTTTTGATTACTATAGCTTTATAGTATAGTTTGAAATCCAGGCATGTGATAACTCCAGCTTTGTTCTTTCTCAAGATTGTCTTGACTGTATGGTGTCTTTTGTAGAAAGGAGTAAATTTGTCAAATCTTATTATTTTTAATTCCTAATAAGCCTGATAAGAGGGTAGAAATGTTAGCACTGATATTTTCTTTTCTTGGTTTGTGTTCACATTCTAGTATCATCTTCAACTTTTTGTTGTAAGTAGTAATCTCTTATAAGGAGTGTTTTTAAGCTCCTTATTTGTGATAGTTAAAAGCAGATACCATGATAAGTATTTAATAACATAATCCATGAATCCTTTAACTGGCTCACATATACTGCAATGTTATAAAATATTTGAAGTGAATGAAGAAATGAAACAACTAGTAATGTGCCCTGTCACCTTCATCCGTGCTGTAGAATTCCTCGTCTTCTCCCAGCACATATCCCACACACTTTCTATAATTTGCTCTGATAAAGTTTGTGAAGCCATTGTTAGCAATCCTTGTATAAAATGTCCCTATATTAATGTTAGATTAAAAACCTGAAAATGAATTTGGTTTTCCTCTCACATTCCACTGGGTTGTCTTGCACGCCACTTAATGCGCACAACCCCCTTTGGAGAAACTTAGTTTAGAATATATTTCGTAAGCCTTTGAGGTTGCCTTTGGTAAGTTTTAATATCTATATTTATGTTCTCATGAGAGCAAAAATGAGATTTCTGGATCAGGAACAGACTATTCTTACTTAAAGCAGTATACACATTGGTTCCCCTTGCCCCATTCTTTCTCCTTCAGGGCAATGTGAGGAGAGCAATGTGAGGAGAGCCAGGTTAACGCTGTACATGCAGAAGGGTTGTTTTGTTTTGTTTTGTTTTGTTTTGTTTTGTTTTGTTTTGTTTTGTTTTGAACCAGGGAGATGAACCCTGAAATTAGGAATCTGGAAGTTTATATAAGCTACACACTGCCTCCTTTCCCCTCCTGAGAGAAGAAAAGTCTTTGCTTCCAAATGTTTTACAATTCTGGAAGGTAAACAAATGGCTTCAGGTTTTATCTCCCCATAAAATGTAAACATGTGGCTATACCAAACAGGAGGCAAGGAGAAATGGAGCACTGAAGAGTAGATATTTCTGGGGAAAGGAGACATTATCTTTATAGCGTGTCTGTTTCTTTTGCTCAGGAAGCCAAATTATGTTGAAACATGGAAGTATTCATGAAGCATTGTTGCCTTAATAGTCTTAGCGGGGTATGGAAATAATGCCTCAGTCACTCCTGGCATTACTTTTAGGCACACTTAATGTCCAGATGAATTGAGTAGGACAACTTGAGTGTCATGACATATAATCCTCCAGTGGTGCTCTGTTGGGTACAGTAGGCAGGAAGGAAACTGGTGGAGCCAGCATTGAGGAGGTCTTCTAATACTGAAGCTTGTAAGAATCTTTATTTAAAAAAGATTCATGGTAATATAGTATGCAGGATAGAAGGGAAATGGATGAGGCAAGGAGAGGGAGATCGTTTATGAGGCCACTATAAAATTTGGAATGCTAGTGGGGCACCTGGCTGGCTCAATGGGTAGAGCATTCGTCTCTTGATATTGGGGTTGTGAGCTAAAGCCCCACGTTGGACGTAGAAATTACATAATAAAAAATATTAAAGTTAAAAACTTTTGGAATGCTACTAATAGTGGTCTAAACTGGGGTAGTAGCCAGAAAGGAGAGTGCACCAGTGTAGGATGATCATAAAGTGGTGGACTTTTTAGGGCTTAGCAACGAATTAGATGTGGTAGGCAAGCTTCTCTTTGTGTTACGTTTAACCTAGGACCTTGCCAGACTCACATGACACGAAGAACCACTAACAATTAAAATGTAAGATGCTGCCAGCCAGCGGCCTATCTTAATTTTCATTATCTACAAGATCTTAGGTACCATAACTACAAGGGAGGGAGTGAAGAGTGGATTTTTTGAATTGCCATTTTGTTCTTTCTTCATCTTGTTCCAGTACCATACAGTTTTAAATTAACTTTTTTTTAAATTTTTTTTTCAACGTTTATTTATTTTTGGGACAGAGAGAGACAGAGCATGAACGGGGGAGGGGCAGAGAGAGAGGGAGACACAGAATCGGAAACAGGCTCCAGGCTCCGAGCCATCAGCCCAGAGCCTGACGCAGGGCTCGAACTCCCGGACCGCGAGATCGTGACCTGGCTGAAGTCGGCCGCTTAACCGACTGCACCACCCAGGCGCCCCTTAAATTAACTTTTTAAAGAAAGAAGCCCATTGTCCCAGTGAGACTATAAGGCAGTAAATTCTTCAGGTGCCAGAATACAACTAACTGGAATCCTTAATCAGAAATATATGATGTAATTGAACTTTAAAAGAGAAGAAATTTTAGGAAAATTAAAGGAAATAAGTGATTTTTTTTTTTTACTAAAAACATTCCACACTGTATTGTGGGGTTTGTTACAGACTGCTTTGTCACCTATAATTTATCCTTTTAGCAGATACTCATTGAGTACCTGTTGTACCATAATCCATGCCAGACACATTCACATTTAGCTTCTCATTTCATTCCCTTAGAGGGAAGATGATTATCCCCACATTACAGGAAAGGATCTAGTATCAGAGGAAACCATTTACCCATCATAGAATTCAAAGCAGATTGTCTATCTAAGAAATAGAGTTCTTTCCACTGAAGATGTGCAATGTGTATTAATCCTCACTTCCTACTCAGAATCTTTCCTGACCTTACTAGTGATTCCTCTTGCCTTGGAGACAAAAGTTTCCAATGATCTTACCCCAACCTTTTTTTCTTTTTTTAAGTTTACTGATTTATTTTGAGAGAAAGAGAGCACAAGTGAAGGGGAGGGGTCAGAGAGAGAGGGAGAGAGAGAATCCCAAGCAGGCTCCGTGCCCACTGTGGAACCTGATTCTGGGCTCAATCTCACACCTGTTAAGATCATGACCTAAGCCAAAACCAAGAATCGGACACTGAACTGTTTGAGCCACCCAAGTGCCTTCCCCAGCCTTCTTTGTTACTCTTCCTATACTTTTCCTTAGAGATTTCCTCTAACTCTGTGAGTCTGACATTATTTTTTTGATGGATGATTCACCAAATCAGACACTTTCCCCTCAACTCCATATCTAAGTAACTCTGAGTCAATGGCAGTATATTTAGCCCTCCTGAGACTAAATATTCATCCCTAAATTATGGCTAGTAATATTTTACAAACCTGGCATGAGGACTAAGTGAGATAATAGGCAAATGTACCTGACACCTAGTGGGTGCTAGAGAAATGATCAGTGATTTCTTCCTAGTTCTCCAATCTCTAGCTTCTCTAAACTAAACAAATCCGTTTCAACTCACTGTTGAAATTTAGCCTTACAACTTCTTTCCCTCCCTAATTAGCAACTCTTTAGTTTCCAAATTTCTGTTAAATCTTCCCAATTTACACAAATTGAAAACCCACTTATTTTGATTTCTTGTTTACTATGTGCAATAATTTCTCCATTGCTTACCACGTGCAATCAGTTACTAAGCCCTAATCAATCCACCACTTTAGGGTCACCCTTATATTGGTACACTCCTTTGTGGCTCCCACTGTCATTCCGACTGTCATTACCAGCATTCCACATTTTACACCAGGTTCATAAATGATCTCTCTCCTTGTCTCACACACTTTACTTCTAACCTGCATGTTATTTTACCATTCATCTTTTATTAAACAGCAAATTAGTATTATCACTCTTGTGTAAAAACCTTTTATTCTTCCTGCTATGTTCTTTAAGCTACAGTACAAACTCCTTCTTTTGGCCACTTGGCCAATCTACATTTCCAGTCCTTCTGCCATTTTCCAGACACCCATCTCCTCCCCACACAAACTGTTTGAGTTAGGATTAGTTTGCAAGAAACAGAAAATCTGACAAACAGTTGCTTCAAGTAGAAAGTTGAGGATAAGTCTCCCTGAAGTCATCAAGAGCTAAAGCTCCTTGTAGCCCATTAGTTCTCCATCCTTAATGTGTGGCTTTCTTGACAAAATGGTGGCTACATGATATTTCCATTTGAAGAGGAAGGAGGGGAAAAGAACAAAAGGAGCTCTGCTTTTATTTACAAAAGATTCTCTCTCTCTCATCCCTTTTCCACCTCAGAGACTTCTGTCTACAGCTCACTGGCCAGAATGATATCACATGGCCACTAAGGAATACAAGGGAGACTGGAAACAAGTTTTAAGTTGGCTATGTTGCCTCCCCAAACAAATACGTCTAAGAAGAAAGATGTGTTAGTCTGTTTGGCTACGATGACTGAATACCACAGACTGGGTGCCTAAAACAACAGTTATGGAGGCTGGAAAGTCCAAAATCAATGTGCTGGCATATTGGAGATTAGGGATTCAACATATCAATTTCGGGGGAACACAATTCAGTCCGTAGCAAAAGGGATAAAAGGAAGCAACAAGTAGGATCTGTCACACAAGCAAAGTGGGCTACTGTATCTTCTTTAAGTATCTGCTGCCTTTTGCTACTTTTCTGCTTTTGCTTAAGAACTTACTTCCCACGGGGCCCCTGGGTGGCTCAGTCAGTTAAGTGCCAGACTTTGGCTCAGGTCATGATTTTGCAATTCATGAGTTCAAGCGCCATGTCAGACTCTATGCTACAGAGCCTGGAGCCTGCTTCGGATTCTGTGTCTCCCTCTCTCTCTGCCCCTCCCCTGCTCGTGCTCTCTCTCAAAAATAAACACTAAAAAAATTTTATACCTTCCCACAACTCTGTTGTCAAATTTTTCTTCACAAAAATCATCAACTACTACAGTCAGAACTAATCTACTTGTCCCTACTTCCAGCTCTTACTGTCATAGTTCCATACCCTGTGAGTGTCATCACATTAGGTGTTGTGTGCTTTTTCTGTGCAGCTCTTGATAGTGACATTTATTTGACATGTCTACATGTCAGGTGCTGTGCTCCCAACTTTATATGTATCGTTTCTAATTTTTATGACAGCTGCAAAGTAAGATTACTAAACGAATGAGGAAACTGAGGTGCAGAGTGATGAGATAATTTGCCAGGGAATGGCAGAGCTCAGTTTTGAGCATGTTAAATTTGGTTCTGAAACCCTTTCTACCACACCATAGTATTTCTCCAAGTAGATTGTCTGATCCTAGAAGACAGGAATTTTATCTCGTTCCATATGCCACCTCTTTGTATTCCCACACTTAGCAATGCATATTTCACATCGTGGAAATTTGCTCGATATTTTTTTAAGTTTTTTTTAATGTTTATTTATGAGACAAAGAGAGACAGAGCATGAGTGGGGGAGGGGCAGAGAGAGAGGGAGACACAGAATCTGAAGCAGGCTCCAGGCTCTGCGCTGTCAGCACAGAGCCTGATGTGGGGCTCGAATTTACAGACTGTGAGATCATGACCTGAGCCAAAGTCGGTCGCTTAACCGGCTGAGCCACCCAGGCACCCCTGCTCAATGTTTTTTAATAAACAATAGTAACAATGACCCAAGATACCTCAAAAACCTAATTTAATAAAAAACAATTATGTTCATAACAAATTGCCTATGTGTTGATAAGTGTTGAAGCTGAGTGATAAGTAACATGGGTTTGCATTATTCTATTCTCTTTACCTTTGTATATGTTGGCGTTTAATATAATAAAAATAATTATGGTCTAAATATTATATTCACTAGTAGATTAATATATTTAGAAAAACTCAGAAGTTATTTTTTAAATTTATTTCTGAGTAATTTATTTAGGTATATATACACAATGGAATATTACTCAGCCATGAGAAAATGAAATCTTGCCATTTGCAACATGTTTGGAGCTAGAGTGCATTATGCTATGTGAAGTAAGTCAGCCAGAGAAAGGCAAATACTGTCTTTTTGCTCATGTGGAATTTAAGAAACAAAACAAACGAGCAAAAGGGAAAAAGAGAGCGCAAGAGGCAAACCACAAAACAGACTCTTAACTGGAAAAAAACTGACAGTTACCAGAGGAGAATTGGGTGGGGAGATGGTGAAATAGGTGCTGGGGATTAAGGAGTGGCCTTGTGATGATCACTGAGTGCTGTATGGAAGTGATGAATCACTATATTGTACACCTGAAACATACAACACTGTTTATTAAGTGGGATTTAAATAAAAACTTAAAAAAATAAATTTAGTTTTAAAAAAATAGAAATAATTGAAAACAGTTTTTCTTTTATCAATTACCCTAGCTAATTCTAATGGATTATTATCTGTGGCTATCCATATGTGTAAGATTATACATTATAATCCCAAAAGCAACCACTAAAATAATAATCCAAATAGGTACAGCTAAGGTGCTAGTGGAGAAGTTAAAATAGAAATTTAAAAATATTTTAAAAGCCCAAAGCATAAATAAAAACTTGATAAATTGGACTTCACCAAAAATAACAACTTCTGTTCTTCAAAATATCACGTTAAGAAAATGAGAAGATAATTCACAAGTGCGAAGAAAACAAACACATACCTGATAAACAACTCGCATCCAAAATATATAAGGAACTCTCGAAGTATAGCAATAAGAAAATAAACCAATTTATAATTAACAAAATACAAGACTGCATCGCTCAGGGGTCAGAGCATTGGTCTTGTAAAATTAGCAAAATACGTAAGTAGACCTCACAGAGAAGATATATGGATCGCAAAGTAAGCACATGAAAAGATGGGGCACCTGGGTGGCTCATTCGGTTAATTGTCCAACTCTTGATTTTGGCTCAGGTCATAATCTCAAGATTTGTGGGATCTAGCTCCATGTCAGGCTTTGCACTGGGTGTGGAGCTTGCCTAAGAGTCTCTCTCTCTCCCTCTGCCTGTCCCCCGTCTCTAAAAAAAATACATAAAATAAAAAATAAAAATTAAAGAAAGAAAAGATGCTCAACATAGTCATGGAGTAAATGCAAATGATAACTACAATACCTAAAATAGAAAGTTTCAAAAACTGGCAATACCAAGTGCTAGTGAGGATTTGAAATAGCTAGAATTCTTACGCACTGCTGGTGGGAATGCAAAATGTTATGTCATTTTGTACAAAGTTTGGCAATTTCTTATAAAGTTAAACAGGCATTTACCATATGAACCAGAAATACCATTCCTATATTTGCTCAAAAGAAATGAAAACCTATGTCCATATGAAGACCTGTATGTAGATATTTATACCAGCTTTGTTAATAATTTCCCCAGACAGGAAGCAAGCAAGGTTATCTGTCACCTGGGACATGGGTAGAAAAATTGTGGCACACCCATTAAAATGGACCATTACTTCACCCCCCCAAAAAAAGGGAAAGTGAACAGCTGATACATGAAATAATATTGACGAATGTCAAACACATTATGGTAAGTGAAAGATCCCATACTGGATGATTCTACTTTTATGACAGTCAGTAAAAAGGAAAACTACAAACAAAGCAGATGAGTGGTTACAGGGACTCCAAAAGGGCTTGAGGGAATTTGAGGAAGTGAGGGAGATGTTCTAAATCTTGATTGTGATGATGGTTACAAAACTATAAGCATTTGTTAAAATTCAGGGAACTGTTTATTAAGAATAATATGTAAGTTGCATCTTAATAAGCCTGACTAAAGAAATTAAAACTTCCCACAAAGAATACTCCAGGACTAGATTATTACAGTGGTAAATTATATTGAACTTTCAATTCTCTTGAACTTTGAGTAACACCAATGTTGTACAGCTCTTGCAGAAAGTGAAAGAGAAGATGCCACTTTCCAAATCATTTTATGAGGCAACTGTAGCCTAAAAGCAAAGCATGACACAGAAATTACTGACCAGCATTCCTTTTTAACATGGATGTGAGCATCCTCAACAAAATGCTAGCAAATCAAATCTAGCAATATATAAAAAGTTCTCAGGAATGTACAAATGGACTATTAAGACGAATAATTTAATATAGCAAGACCACAGAATACAAGGTCAATCAACATACCAAAAAAAATTTGTATACATTAAAAGCATTGGGGATACCTGGCTGGCTCAGTCAATAGGGCATGTGACTCTTGATCTCAGAGTTGTGAGTTCAAGCCCCACGTTGGGTGTAGAGATTACTTAAAAAAAATAAAATCTTAAAAAAAAAGGATCAAGCAATTATAAAATAATTTTAATAAAATGCCATTTACATATCACAAAAATAAGATACAGAGGAATAAATTAAAATATGTATGAGACCTCCACACCAACAGCTACAAAATATTGCTTAGAGAAAAATTTAAAACACTAATATAAAGAGAAATATAGTATTCAATGATTGGAAGACTCGCTATTTTTCAGATGTCATTTTCCTCCAAAATGATATGTAGATTAAATGCAGTCTCAATCAAAATACCAGCAGGCTTTTTTTTTTTTTAATCTACAAGCTGATTCTAAAATTTATACGGAAAAACAATTTTGAATAGTCACCACAATTTTAAAAAAGAATCACACTACTTGATTTCAAGACTTACTGTAAATCTACACAAATCAAGGCAGGTTGGTGTCGGGGAGAGGATAAATACAACAGCGGAACAGAACATTTTTATTGTCAATTGATTTTGGCGAAGGTGCCAAAACACTAATGGGGGGAAAGAGTCGATTTTCAACATACAGTGCTAGAATAAATGGACAGTCACCTGGGAGGAAAAAATAAACGTGGATCCTTCCTCACATCACACACAAAAGTAATCTGAGGTGAATCATAAATATAAATGTAAATACTAAACTTAAAAGCTTCTAGAAGAAAATATAAGAATAATTTGTGACATGATAGAAAGCAAAGGTGCTTAGACAGTAAAGAAAGCAACATGATTTAAAATTTGGCAAATTATACTTCATCACAATTAAAGTCTTCTCATCAAAAGATATCATTAAGAAAATATACTGAACCACCTGGATGATTCAGTCAGTTAAGTGTCTGACTCTTGATTTCGGCTTGGGTCATGGTCTCACGGTTGGTGAGTTCGAACCCCGTATCAGGCTCTGTGCTGACAGTGTGGAGCCTGCTTAGGATTGTGTCTCCCTCTCTCTCTGTCCCTCCCCTCCCTGCTTGCTCTCTATCTCTCTCTCAAAATAAATAAAAATAAACTTTAAAAAAAAGCAGAAAAAGAAAGAAAATATACAGGCAAACCACAGACAGAGAAACATACTTCTGATAATGGGATTGTTCTCAGAATATGTAAAATACTTATGTAACTCTATCATAGAACCTCAAATAACCCAATTTTTACAAGTGGAATTTTTTTTTAAAGTCATCAGGAAATATTTTAGCAGAAAGTTAGAATGTCCTCACTGCCACTTGGGAGCACATTATTGTGGGAGGATTAAGGTGAAATCATCTCTGATGCCAAGATTTCGGGTAGATTATCTCAGGGCCAGACTTACCCAATGAATGCACGTTTGAAGGGAGGAGGAAAAGTTTTGCTATTCAATTTTGCTTAAAATAACTGGATGATATCTTATGCATCTAGAGTACTAATAAAAAGCTCCCAGAATACTAGGAACTAAACATTTGGGGGGTGGGGAGCTGTTTGGGGTTTTTTTTGGAGGGAAGAGAGTTTGTTGATTTTTAAAAAATAGAACAACAGTTCACTGGTTCTATTTCAGAGCTCACAATTGATGAATAGCACCAAGAAGAGAATCATTTGCCCATTATGCCCCAAAACATCCAAAGATATGCTCATCTAAATTGTCCTCTATTTTTCCCTTCTCTGAAACTACTCTCTTTATCATGTGAAATATATGCCTGGAAATTTAGGTAATATTTTAAGAATGGCTTTTCTTCCAAATACTTACCTAATTTTATTAATGGGTTAAAATATGTGGTCCATTACAAAATCATGTGACTCATGGATGGGGTCTTATCTAATTTAATGGTCTAAGATGGATCCTTATTTTCATTCCTTCTGTATCAAAAAAAAAAAAAAACCCACAACATCTAGTTTTATTCACATAAAACTCAGGTTCCTAATAGACCTTTCAATCCAAATCTATTTTGTATTGTGAATTAGATGACAAGAAGCTCCACCTTTCTCAAAAGGGAATAAAGAATTTAGATCCAGCTTCTATGTCTATCCATGTTCAATGTATTCAGGAGAAGCTAACACAGTTATAGTGAGTTATTGGGTCTTCCTCCTTCATGATTGGCCCGACATCCTAACACCTCTTGTATTAGTTTTCCCGTGGCTACTGCCACAGACTGCTAGACGTAGGTAGCCTAAAACAACAAAAATTTATGCTGTCACAGTTCTGGAGGCAAGAAGTCTGAAATCAGTATCAGTGAGCCAAAATCAAGGTGTGGACAGGGCCACACCTCTGGAGGCCCTGGAGGAGGCCCTCCAACTCCGGAGGAGTCTTCCTCTGGAGACTGTAGGGAAGAATCAGTTACTTTCTTTGAGCTTCTGGTGGTTGCATGCATCCTTGGATTGTGGTCTCAACTCCAGAACAATATTTCCTTTTTTCTTTTTTTTTTTTTTTTTGCAACAGGTAGGTTGAATATTAAGTTATACTTTACTGGTCCTTTGAATATTCAAGTCAAATCAATAAATATCTATTGGTCAGCTATAGTTATCTCTTCCCTTTTCATTAAAATATGACAAGTTATAAATCTTTAGATTAACAATACAAATAGAAATGTAACAAAGCTTAAATTTCAAAAGAACATTATAATAAGCTAAGCTTCAGTTTTACCTAAAGAATTATTAATTCCATAAATATCTGTGATATGTTTGCCTACTGTATATCAGGCATTATGCCAGTGATAAAGACTGAAGAAGCTATGATAAAAAAGACTTGGTGCCTCCTTCAAGGAGCTTAGTCTTGGGAACAGTAAAACATGTGGAAGCAAATCTAGTCATTCTAATTCAACAAAGTAAGAGCTGTTGAAGTGACTAAGTGGTTTCTTTTTCTGAGAAGAAGTAACATTTGAGGTGAATCTTGAAGGTCAGGGATAAGTTCTGAGGGTATGCAAGGCTTAGAGAAGGCATTCCAAGCAGAACCAAAAGCCAAGTTCAAAGGCACTGAAATAGAAGTATGGATGATGTTCCCTGGAAAGATCACATGGCTGGAATGGTAGGATTGGGATATATTGAGGGCCTTTGCATAATGGTCAAGAGCTTAGAGTTTATCTTATGAGCATCAAGAAGCCACTAAAGGCGGCTGTGATCTTGTAAGCTTTTACTTATCAGTGTGACCTTGTTTTTCTGTTGCCTCTGCTCCAGGGTCAGTTGCAAAGCCAAAGATACTGCCAGCAACTTCAGACTCTCTGCTGCAAAAGCAGACTGACTACAGAAAAGCTATTTGCAAAGTCCTAAGGAATTGTTTAGCTTTCTATATTTTAGGAAAATTCCTTTACTCCTTTATTATGACCTTGGAGATACTGGCCTGGAATGACAGGGAAATCCAGATTGAGAGAATTTGGTTTATATCGCAGGCACTGTGTGAATCTAGATATCTGCTTTCCTGCTGTTTCTCCAAGTTGGCTTCAGATCAAGCATCATTATCATGATTTTTACCTTTTGTTGCCTCCATTCCTTCATCTTAGTTAAAGGAGAAGTAGCTTGAACTTAGGGTAGGATTGAACAGTATGTGCTGGCTGGCCCTTTGTGACTAGCATTTGTTTCTCAGGAAGGCTGGTGCCAGGGAGGAAGATGGCCAGAGGAGGGACCATGGCAGAAGGGAAGGCTGCTGCTGAAGCCCCAGCAGGTGACAAGAAACACCTGATGAAAGCAGAGTTTCTGAGGCCAGGCAGCAAGAGCAATGCTCTTAAGGAAGGATTGCCACCCCACTTGGCCTTTGTCCCCTTCCTTTATTGATCCAGGCTCCTAGAATTGGCTCATACTCTGGTCTTTCAGAGATAAAAGCAGGGGTGCCTAGGTGGCTGTTCGTTAAGCGTCTGGCTCTTGATTTCAGCTCAGGTCATATCTCATTGTTTGCAAGTTTGAGCCCCGAGCTGGGCTCTGCGCTGACATACTTGTGCTCTTGCGCTCTCTCAAAATAAATAAACTTAAACTAAAAAAAAAAAAAAAAAAAAAAGGAAGTAAAAACAACTGTAACTTATTTCAAACAGAGGAAGATTTTTTGTCTTCTTAAACATATGCATTTAACATTTTTTTTTAATCTTTGAGAAAGAGAGAGACAAACAGAGTGCAAGCAGGGGAGGGGCAGAGAGAGAGGGAGACACAGAATCTGAAGCAGGCTCCAGGCTCTGAGCTGTCAGCAGAGAGCCTGACACAGGGCTCGAACTCACCAACTGCGAGATCATGACCTGAGCTGAAGTCAGATGCTTAACTGACTGAGACACCCAGACACCCCACCCCTTTGACATTCTAAAAGCATTTAAAAACAAAGCAGAGCATAGCAAAGAATTAAAGAGATTTCTGCATGGTGAATGACTAGAGAATTCTGGAGGTCAACTTGATACAATCAGAGATATTTTATACAATGTCACTAATGCCAGAACGAGACAAAGGGTTAATCGTATTGTGGAGGTGTTGGAGTGTGGAGAATGTCACGGATTTTTTAAAACTAATTTTGTCACCCCTATCTGAATGGAGGAGGGAAGGAGTCCAATTTCATTGGTTTCTGGGCCTTCCCACACCTCTCCAAGGTCTCACAGGATCTGGAAACGATCTCACAGGCCTCCAGGATGAGAGGTGAGGCTTTCTTGTCCATACAGCATGGGCACCGTGGCTCCCCTGAGCACGCTTCTTCGCTTCTGTTCTGTGTCTGGCAAGAGGCCTGTGCTTCTTCTCCCCTCTTCTCTTTGGTCTTCCTTCAAACTGAAATCTGCCCACTGCCAGAAAAAATAGTCATGATTGCTATGAGCAGAAGCTGCCTGGTTTACTCTATTAATCTTGTGCTCTATTAATCACATGAGCAACCTTTTCACTATCTTTGAAGTTCTCATCATTAGTGAGGAAGCAGTCAATAGACAATAATTTTCCCTTTCCCTGATTCAGAGTGGGGAAAAGAAAAAGGAGATTAAATTCTTGTCCCTGTTCATTATACAGCTAAAGAGCTATGTCAGCTCTGTCTTTTTCTACCTATTAGAGACCAGAAGGACTTGAAAGGGTTGTATAGTCCAACAGAGATCATCTTAAAACCTCCCGTGCCTCCTACAATATCCTCTTTGTTTAGCATCCTTTCCTTACCCTTCCCGTCACGTTGAATTTATAATCTAAGTTTACAATTTATTCAGCACATGTTTATTGGATTTCTTTTATGTGTGTAGCCCTGTGCTGAGCACGCTATTTTCTCCTCAATTTCTAATAGAGAAAGGCCAGTAAAGGTCTGCATTCAGATGCCTCTGGGTGTGGAAGAGTCTTTTGCCTAGAATATTCCAACTGCCAACTTTTATAAATGCCCTGTTTATTGACGAGTCCAAATGGGATCACTTAGACCTGAAACTAATAGTTTGGGAACCTAACCTCCCTCTCTCTAACTCTCTCTTTCTCTCTCTCTCTCTCAAAATAAATAAATAGCTTATTGGAAAAAAAAAAAAAGGAAGAAGAAGAAGAAGTAAAAACAGCAGTAACATGTTAC
Organism: Herpailurus yagouaroundi; assembly: GCF_014898765.1. Taxonomy (NCBI): domain Eukaryota; kingdom Metazoa; phylum Chordata; class Mammalia; order Carnivora; family Felidae; genus Herpailurus; species Herpailurus yagouaroundi. The sequence continues at coordinate 75,961,572 of NW_024412395.1, read as the reverse complement.
AAACAGAGGAAGGTCTTTTTTCTTCTTTAAACTACCCAGGGTTTTTTCTCCTCTCCCAACTGAATTCATTGAACAAATACTTGCAAAATATCTACTTAGTGCTATGCTAATACATTCTGGAGAAAATGTCATCATTAGCTTAATCAATAATACATTCTGCTCTTAAAGCAGAGATTTAGGGGCACCTGGCTGGCTCAGTCGGTTAAGCATCCAACTCTTGATTTCAGCTCAGGTCATGCTTCGTGAGATTGAGCCCCCCATCAGGCTCGGCGCCAACAGCCCCGAGTCTCCTTGAGATTCTCTCTCTCCCTCTCTCTCTGCCCCTTCCCTGCCCATGCTCTCTCTCAAAGTAAATACATTTTGAATAGCTATAAAAATAAAACAAATTTAAAATTAATAAACAATTAAAAGAATTAAAAATACTAGGGTTTTTTTGATGGGCTCTTTTTTTTCTTTTCTTTTAA
>NW_024412395.1:75959263-75961008 GCF_014898765.1 Herpailurus yagouaroundi | reverse complement strand
AATTTACATCCAAATTAGTTAGCATATAGTGCAACGATGATTTCAGGAGTAGATTCCTTAGTGACCCTTACCCATTTAGCCCATCCCCCCTCCCACAACCCCTCCAGCAACCCTCAATTTGTTCTCCATATTTATGAGTCTCTATGTTTTGTCCCCCTCCCTGTTGTTATATTATTTTTGTTTCCCTTCCCTTATGTTCATCTGTTTTGTCTCCTAAAGTCCTCATATGAGTGAAGTCATATGACATTTGTCTTTGTCTGCCTGACTAATTTCACTTAGCATAATACCCTCCAGTTCCATCCACGTAGTTGCAAATGGCAAGATTTCATTCTTTTTGGTTGCCGAGTAATACTTCATTGTGAATATATACCACATCTTCTTTATCCATTCATCCATCGATGGATGTTTGGGCTCTTTCCATACTTTGGCTATTGTTGATAGTGCTGCTATAAACATGGGGGTGCATGTGTCCCTTCGAAACAGCACACCTGTATCCCTTGAATAAATACCTAGTAGTGCCATTGCTGGGGCATAGGGTAGTTCTATTTTTAGTTCTTTGAGGAAACTCCATACTGTTTTCCAGAGTGGCTGCACCAGCTTGCATTCCCACCAACAATGCAAAAGAGATCCTCTTTCTCCGCATCCTTGCCAACGTCTGTTGTTGCCTGAGTTGTTAATGTTAGCCGTTCTGACAGGCATAAGGTGGTATCTCATTGTGGTTTTGATTTGTATTTCCCTGACGATGAGTGAAGTTGAGCATGTTTTCATGTGTCGGTTGGCTATCTGGATGTCTTCCTTGGAGAAGTGTCTATTCATGTCTTTTACCCATTTCTTCACTGGATTATTTGCTTTTTGGGTGTTGAGTTTGATAAGTTCTTTATAGATTTTGGATACTAACCCTTTATCTGATATGTCGTTTGCAAATATCTTCTCCCATTCTGTCGGTTGCCTTTTAGTTTTGCTGATTGTTTCCTTCGCTGTGCAGAAGCTTTTTATTTTGATGAGGTCCCAGTAGTTCATTTTTGCTTTTGTTTCCCTTGCCTCCAGAGACGTGTTGAGTAAGAAGTTGCTGCGGCCAAGATCAAAGAGGTTTTTGCCTGCTTTCTCCTCGAGGATTTTGATGGTTTCCTGTCTTACATTGAGGTCTTTCATCCATTTTGAGTTTATTTTTGTGTATGGTGTAAGAAAGCGGTCCAGGCTCATTCTTCTGCATGTCGCTGTCCAGTTTTCCCAGCACCACTTGCTGAAGAGACTGTCTTTATTCCATTGGATATTCTTTCCTGCTTTGTCCAAGATTAGTTGGCCATACGTTTGTGGGTCCATTTCTGGGTTCTCTATTCTGTTCCATTGATCTGAGTGTCTGTCCTTGTGCCAGTGCCATACTGTCTTGATGATTACAGCTTTGTAGTATAGCTTGAAGTCTGGGATTGTGATGTCTCCTGCTTTGGTTTTCTTTTTCAAGATTGCTTTGGCTAGTCGGGCTCTTTTCTGGTTCCATAAAAATTTTAGGATTATTTGTTCTAGCTCTGTGAAGAATGCTGGTGTTACTTTGATAGGGATTGCATTGAATATGTAGATTGTTTTGGGTAGTACCAACATTTTAACAATATTTATTCTTCCTACTCAGGAGCATGGAATCTTTTTCCATTTTTTTGTGTCTTCTTCAATTTCTTTCATAAGCTTTCTACAGTTTTCAGGGTATATATTTTTCACCTCTTTGGTTAGATTTATTCCTAGGTATTTTA
>NW_024412395.1:75957508-75959253 GCF_014898765.1 Herpailurus yagouaroundi | reverse complement strand
TAAAATACCTAGGAATAAATCTAACCAAAGAGGTGAAAAATATATACCCTGAAAACTGTAGAAAGCTTATGAAAGAAATTGAAGAAGACACAAAAAAATGGAAAAAGATTCCATGCTCCTGAGTAGGAAGAATAAATATTGTTAAAATGTTGGTACTACCCAAAACAATCTACATATTCAATGCAATCCCTATCAAAGTAACACCAGCATTCTTCACAGAGCTAGAACAAATAATCCTAAAATTTTTATGGAACCAGAAAAGAGCCCGACTAGCCAAAGCAATCTTGAAAAAGAAAACCAAAGCAGGAGACATCACAATCCCAGACTTCAAGCTATACTACAAAGCTGTAATCATCAAGACAGTATGGCACTGGCACAAGGACAGACACTCAGATCAATGGAACAGAATAGAGAACCCAGAAATGGACCCACAAACGTATGGCCAACTAATCTTGGACAAAGCAGGAAAGAATATCCAATGGAATAAAGACAGTCTCTTCAGCAAGTGGTGCTGGGAAAACTGGACAGCGACATGCAGAAGAATGAGCCTGGACCGCTTTCTTACACCATACACAAAAATAAACTCAAAATGGATGAAAGACCTCAATGTAAGACAGGAAACCATCAAAATCCTCGAGGAGAAAGCAGGCAAAAACCTCTTTGATCTTGGCCGCAGCAACTTCTTACTCAACACGTCTCTGGAGGCAAGGGAAACAAAAGCAAAAATGAACTACTGGGACCTCATCAAAATAAAAAGCTTCTGCACAGCGAAGGAAACAATCAGCAAAACTAAAAGGCAACCGACAGAATGGGAGAAGATATTTGCAAACGACATATCAGATAAAGGGTTAGTATCCAAAATCTATAAAGAACTTATCAAACTCAACACCCAAAAAGCAAATAATCCAGTGAAGAAATGGGTAAAAGACATGAATAGACACTTCTCCAAGGAAGACATCCAGATAGCCAACCGACACATGAAAACATGCTCAACTTCACTCATCGTCAGGGAAATACAAATCAAAACCACAATGAGATACCACCTTATGCCTGTCAGAACGGCTAACATTAACAACTCAGGCAACAACAGACGTTGGCAAGGATGCGGAGAAAGAGGATCTCTTTTGCATTGTTGGTGGGAATGCAAGCTGGTGCAGCCACTCTGGAAAACAGTATGGAGTTTCCTCAAAGAACTAAAAATAGAACTACCCTATGCCCCAGCAATGGCACTACTAGGTATTTATTCAAGGGATACAGGTGTGCTGTTTCGAAGGGACACATGCACCCCCATGTTTATAGCAGCACTATCAACAATAGCCAAAGTATGGAAAGAGCCCAAACATCCATCGATGGATGAATGGATAAAGAAGATGTGGTATATATTCACAATGAAGTATTACTCGGCAACCAAAAAGAATGAAATCTTGCCATTTGCAACTACGTGGATGGAACTGGAGGGTATTATGCTAAGTGAAATTAGTCAGGCAGACAAAGACAAATGTCATATGACTTCACTCATATGAGGACTTTAGGAGACAAAACAGATGAACATAAGGGAAGGGAAACAAAAATAATATAACAACAGGGAGGGGGACAAAACATAGAGACTCATAAATATGGAGAACAAATTGAGGGTTGCTGGAGGGGTTGTGGGAGGGGGGATGGGCTAAATGGGTAAGGGTCACTAAGGAATCTACTCCTGAAATCATCGTTGCACTATATGCTAACTAATTTGGATGTAAATT
>NW_024412395.1:75954824-75957408 GCF_014898765.1 Herpailurus yagouaroundi | reverse complement strand
AAAATAGTGCAAAATATACTTTCAAATAAAATTTAAAGAAAGAAAAAAGAAAAAAAAAAGACCTGAGCTAAGATCAGGAGTCCGACACTTGGGGCTCCTGGATGGCTAAATCTGTTAATTAAGCCAGTGACTCTTGATTTTGGTTCGGGTCATGATGTCATGGTCATGAGATCGAGCACCTCCATGGACTCTGACCTGGGTGTGCCGCCTGCCTGAGATTCTCTCTCTCCCTCTACCTCTGCCCTCCCTAGCTCGCACTTGTCTGCATGTGCACACATACTCTCTTTCTCTCTCACAAACACACAAAAAAGAGCCAGATGCTTAACTGACTGAGCCACCCAAGGTGTCCCTCCACCCCTTGGAGATATTAAAGTCTCCTCAAACACAACATGTCCCAAATGGAACTCATGATCTTTGTCCCTCTATGCCAATGTTCGATATCTCAGTGAATCGCCCTGTCATCCATTCAGCTATACAATCCTGATTGTTCTTGAAATTCTCTTCCCCTGAGTTCTGCCTTCCGTAGTATTCAGGACATTGCCAGTACCTTCTAAAATATCTCTCAGATCCAGCCACATCTCTATATCTGTGATGCCATCCTAATCCAATTTAACATCTTCCTGTCTGGATTACTGCAATAGGCACCCAACTGTTCTCTCACATCCTTCTTTTCTAGCTCTATCTGCCCTCACTGCAAGCAGAAAAATCTTTTAAAACTGCAAATCTGAGCAAGCTGTTTGGATACTTAAAACCCTTCAATCAGCATTGCTTGTGGCAGAAAGATCGTGATCTGACAACCTCTCCAACCGCATCTCACAGCACAGTCCCCCCTCTCTTTCTGGCATTGTAATTTATCTTCAGTCGCTCCCATGTGCCATGTTGCTTTCAGCCAGAGTCTTGTTTGAAACTCTAGTCCTTCTGTCTTTGCTAGGTTGCCTAGGTAACTCCTACTCACCCACTAGCTGTAAGGTCACTTCTTCACACAAGCCTTCCCTGACCCCTGAAACTGAATCATATCCCCCTCTGCTACAGTCTCACAGCACCCAGTTTCTCTTCATAGATATTATCATCATTCGTATTTATGCATTTTGTTGTTTAATGATTTGATTAATCTGTCTTGCCCTCTAATGTATTAGTTTAATAAAGGCAGAGCCAATATTTATTATTCTTACCATTTGATCCTCAAAGCCTACTTGAACAGATGGTGACCACACTCATCGTGGTAAGCTTTTCATAATGTAATTGTCAAATCACTATGTGATACACCTGCAACTAATATAATGTTGTATGTCAACTATACCTTAATTAAAAATTTTTTAAATACATAAGGTCATTACATTAAAAAAAAAGGCCTATTAGAGTGCCTGGCACATAGTAGGCACTCAATAAAAGTTTGTTGAATTGGGGCACCTGAGTGGCTCAGCCAGTTAAGCATCCGACTTTGGCTCAGGTCGTTATCTCACAGTTCATGGGTTTGAGGCCCGTGTCAGGCTCTGTGCTGACAGCTTAGAGCCTGGAGGCTGCTTCAGATTCTGTGTCTCCCTCTCTCTCTGCCCCTCCCCTGCTTGTGCTCTGTCTCTTTCTCTCTCTCTCAAAATAAATAAACATTAAAAAAAATTTTTTTAAGTTTGTTGAATTAATTAACAAAGGAATGAATAAATGAAGGTCATTAGTGACTTGCCCAGGATCGATATAGCAAGACAGACCATGGCCAGGTATTCTAAATTTTAGTCCATGTTACTAGCCTTCTCACAAAGACCTTGTCCTCAATTGTTCTGAATTACTGCAACCAAAGCAACTTCACAACTCATGTCCAATTTCTCGACCCTACCATTTTCTAAGGATGGAATTTATGCAGTAAGGAGATGCGATATGTATAGCAATTTTTTTTTCCAAGAAATACATGCTATCTTTTTGCTCTGTTTCGAAGGGTTTTTTTTTATGATAAACCATGCCGCTATTTAAAACTTGTAAAGCTTTTTGAGATTCTCAGAAGAAATATAAGGCATAGATCACAAAGAACAGTTTTATCTCTTGCAATAGGATTTCCTGTTCAAAAAATGATGTTAATTTGAAAAGCTGATACCTCCAAAAGAGCATTCTATTAGGTGGGTAATCATCATCATATTGCCAGCTGCTGTGTATACCCTTCTCTTAAGAATGAAAAAGTAAAAATCCACTTTGTTGTGTACAAGTGTCTTGCGTGTTTTATAAAATCCACATAAAATGGTCAGTGGTTGGAGGAGAGGCTCCTGTATTTATAAGACAAATAAGTTCACTGTCACCCCTGAAGAAACTTGAAGATATGATTCTCAGGGGTGTTTGGTGCCTTGGATGAAAATGGAATCATTATTTTTCAACTTCCCCTGCTCACGTCATTGACTCCCACCTGCAGCCGGTCCATTGGTTATAAGTAGCCATAAATGGCCTTGCAGATTGTAAGCAGGGTAGCCAACCAGGACCAGCAAAGCCAAACTCCTGGTAAGCTTTATTAGCCCTTTCTGTGTATTTCATTTCCATTTCACATTTTGGAGTCAGAGACAATCCATACTTATGCTGATGTGGTGTGAGTCTGTCTGAGATG